>NC_089863.1:10921856-11241856 GCF_036373705.1 Amia ocellicauda
AGTGATGCAGGCCTTCGAGAATCTACAGCCCCGTTCTTACACCCGGAAGTCAGGATGGCCGAGCGGTCTAAGGCGCTGCGTTCAGGTCGCAGTCTCCCCTGGAGGCGTGGGTTCGAATCCCACTTCTGACAAGAGAATCTTTTAGTATTTATCTCTTTGTTCGTTTATTATTATTATTATTATTGGTTGTATTAAAATTCCACAAGAATAGTAAACACTGCATAAAATAAACGAATATAACAATGCAGCAGTTTCGATCGAAAATCATCTATTATTATTATTGTTGTTGGTTTTTAAATATTAAATTGTGATTTGCTTCGTTTTTTTCCACTGAATTGTTTCTTCCAGGATACCAGCAGAATGAAGACGCCCCAGGCAGCCCAAGACCCTGATCCGGAGCGCGCCCTGTCCTCATTCCCCGTCTCCAGCCGTCTGGCTCCGAGCGCTCGCGGAATTTCGCTGGAGAACAGGATCCTGGCTGAGGCCTCGTCTGCGTTAAGTTACCGGGGGTCAAGCGGGGTCGCCCCAGCCCTCGACGAGTCTGGCCGGCTGTGTGGCCTCTCGGCACTGAAATCGGCCGCCGGGGCCCTCACCTCCACCTGCGCCGCGCTCAGACCCACCCACCTCTCCAGCACCAGCAGCACCCAGCTCAGCTCTGCCTTTCTGGGCACCCAGAATACACTGCTCTCCCAGTGGACCAAGGCTCTCCACCGCCCTGCTGCCACCCTGACCCCCAGCTCCCTCCTCCGTCCCTCGAACCTGACCTCCACAAGGGGATCAGGAGACAAACAGGAAGGCAGCGGAGGAAGAGGAGGAGGGAATGAGATAGAGAAAGGAAGGAAATGGTTCTCTGAAACACCATTGGAAAGCTACCAGTCTCTGTCTGAGCAGTGGAGTCAGGTATCTCTTTACATTCAAATCATAATCTGACATTTCTGTATGTTAAACTGATGCTGGCACTGTTGCTGGAGGGGGTTGCACAGAAAATGAGTCTCCAGAGGTCTCACCTGCCCTGTTGGCATCCTTCTCCCTCTCTCTCCCTCAGGTGGCTGTCTACACCCGGCAGGAGCTCAACATTCGCATCACAGCCAACTTCCTGCTGGCCCTGTCAGCCCGCCTGCCCGAAGCCAAGCCTCACCTGCGCAGGTACTACTGCGCCGCCATCCAGCTGCCCTCCGACTGGATCGAAGTGGTGCGGCTCTACAGCACGGTGAGTCCCACTGGGGTTAGTGAAGTGGGCTCAGCATGGGTGTTGTGTCATGTCTGTCTGGCAGTAGTTGGATTGGATTAGGGCTTTCTCGGACCAGGGTATGTGTGTCTGCCGCCGGGGCCCTCACCTCCACCTGTGCCTAATATATATATAATCACTTTCTGAATGCACCTTTATCTTAATAAGACACCGTTTGTCTGCCCTCTGTGATTACAGTGCTTTGGTGGCAATCTGCCCTCCTGTCTGAAGAAAGCCATGGCCGACAAGTTTAAGCAGTTCAGCGAGTACCAGCTGGCCAAGTACAACACATGCAAGCAGCGCTGCAAGCACAGCCGGCCCAAGCCGGTGAGAGTGCGTTTTGAGCTGCTGATGTGGCTGCTGGGGTAAAGGGAGTCCTGGTGCAGGGGGGGCATTTAAAGCAATCTCCATCCCTCTCTCTGCGTCGTTTCAGAAAGGAGACCAAGACATGAAAAGGTGGGCGTCACTTCTTAAAATGCAGCAGGACTTCCTGCAGAAATACGTGAGTATTAGCATCGCTCTTTCCTCAGAAATACGGGAACGGTGTATGCCGGCTTCTGACTTCCTTCTTTCCTTTCATCCTTTCACACCTCCCACCTGCCCTCCCTCTCTCTCTCTCTGTACTCTGGCTCTCAGGAGAACAGCTCTACCAACAAGCAGCAGAACATCTTCAACCTGAAGAAGCTGGTCCAGAAGCTGCACATTAAGGATCCGGCAGAGCATGTGATGGGCATCCTGGGGCGGAAGTACGACCCTGCCGCCACAACCTTGCAACATACCTGCTGTACATATACAGTACAGTGTGTTTACTCCAGGTGTATGTATGTATACAGCTGTGGAAAAAATTAAGAGTCCACTCCAAGTTCAGAAATCAATCTTAAGTGGTCTCTTAATTTTTTCCAGAGCTGTGTATGTATATGTATATATATGTATATATATATATATATATATATATGTATATACACACAGTACAGTGTGTGGACTCCAGGTGTATATATACAGTACAGTGTGTGGACTCCAGGTGTATATATACAGTACAGTGTGTGGACTCCAGGTGTATATATACAGTACAATGGGTCCAGTTAGTGTCTGCACATCATCAAAACAATTTTTCTTAAAATATCTTCATTCTGAGATTCTGTGATGGTGCATTAGAATGTCAAATGCAAAGTCCTTACATATATGCAAACATGCACACTAACTCTCGTATGCTGGGAACAATGCAAATCTGCACAACTGTGGTGCGTGACACACAGCAGCCAGTCCTGTACAGTATTTGATGTTTCAGCCAAACTGACATACATACATGCGTTGACCCCCATGGCATCTCTCCTCGCAGGTATCCCAGCGATTACCACTCGTTCTCCCGCAGTGGGCTACCGGGGGCCTGGGTGCCGCAGCGGGCTGAGCAGAGGATGAAGCTGACCGTGCCGCAGACCTGGGAGAGGATGCTCAGCCTGAAAGGAAACAAGGCCCAGACCTGGGAGCAGCTGATAGGTGGGGCTGACCAGACCTGCACCACCTGTTCATACAGTCGTTTTTTGTTTTGTCCTTTTTGCCTTTGTTTTTTCCCATTCAGGCATTCATTATTGTCTTGTATTGTGTTACCTTTCCTGTATATTTTTCTCTTTCTTTTTTCATTAGTAACTGAGGCCTCACCATGGTGTCACGACAATTATTTATTGTCAATACCGGCAATTTTTTATTTATATTTAATGTAGCCATTCTGAAGTCTTGCCGTTTAGTGATACGGTAAGGTCTCTGCCCTGTGGTGGGAGATCCGGGTTCGAATCCCACTGTGGCTGTTTCATGAGCAAGTGTATATAACAAGAGAATAAAGTGTCATTCTTAGTTAGATTCCTCATAGCCTTAGGGCATATTTTTCCTATTATAGTCATCTATTTTCATTATTGTGGCCTGTTATTTATGATTTATTTCAGCACTATTCATTCTCAAACAGAAAAATTATTAATCACAATCTTTTGTTGTTGACCTTATTGTTGGTGATGAATTATTGCTGTGGTGTAAAGCTTGTGGTGAAAAGTGTGTGACAGATTGATGGTATACCTCCATTTAAGAATACGTTTTCAAACAAATAATGAAACATTGCAGCTCCAATACGATCATTGTTAAAGCCGGACAAATTCGATATGTTGGGATTTTTGGCATGAAACCTCCACACACAACACAACTGAAAGCACACATTTGTAACACTTAAAAACAACAACATTGAAACAGAATTCATTTACATATAGCCTATTTATTTGAATCTAAAAAGTGTTCTTCAGATCTTTATTTTATTCTGTTTGTGTTGTGCACAAAGGGCATAAAATAACAAACCCCAGACTGTAGCAGATTGCAGGACACATGCAAAATCATGGAATTGCAGCCCTGTCTCAGACTCCTCTCCTTTACAGTTTGATTGATGTGATTGCTTCCCCACTCCCAGATAACCAGAGTCTGCCCTTCATGGCCATGCTCCGGAACCTGCGCAACATGATCATCCAGAATATCAGCCCAAAGCACCACCGGAAAATACTGAGCAAGCTGAGCAACAAGGTGAGTGTGGGGCCGTGAGAGCCGAACCCTGCATGGGGGAACCCAGCGCAGCTACACTTTGTGTGAAATGCGAGATGCATTGAGGCTGAGCGCTGCGTGGGGAAACGTCTGCCCAGTATGCAGCGGCAGTGCAGAAAGGAGAGACTTTTTACTCTGACCCACTGGATTATGTCAGAAGGTTACTGGCTCCATGTGAAGCCCAGACAGCAGCCATGCCTACCTCTAGCTACTCGTTAATACTTAGCTCGGGCAGATGTTCCCCTGATAAGGAAAGTGTTGCTCAGGTGCAGAAGAATGGAGATAGTGTGGAGATGCTCACTTTCTTTACCTCAGTGCCAGTCAGAGGTCGCTGTTTGAGTGGACTCTGGGCAGTAGGGCAGCAGGCAGGAAGCTGTCAGATGCTCTGGCTCTTAGGCCGGGGACCAAATCAAAAGTCTGACCTGCCAGTGCATCGCTAAATGTAAGCCTGTAACCCTGTAATGCAAGGACTTCTAGGTTTCTTCAGTAGTGGTTCCACATGATCAGAAATCCATCTGTGCTGTAATGTATCAGAGTTTCATTCACTCCCAGGAGCCATTTTCTAAAGCTTCTAAATCCAAGGCCATAGGGGTACAATTTTGTCATTTCTGACGAACATGTAGATCCACCCTTCCCTGATTGCGTCCCGTCTTTAGCTTTGCATCTTCCTTGCAGGAGTTGGTCATTCGTTCCCGGCAGCTGCCCTTCCGCTTCCTCTTGGCCTCCCGGATAAACTACCCTGCAAGAGTGCTAAGGACCTGTGTAGCATCGCCGACCCCACATCTAACAAACTGAGCATCACGGTACGCTATGCATGAATCCCTTGGTGGCGGTTATATTCCAGATTTACCCTTTTTGCCTTTGCCTCTCTTTGTGGTTTTATTTTTCTTTCTTCACCCCCCACCACTAGGGGCTGGAGCTGTCCGTGCTGATGGGGCTCATGCTGGGGTACTCCTGTGAGCACCCTCAGGTGGTTCTCAGCTCCTACGGGTACTACACAGAGGCGGAGCTGGAGCCTGATGCCCTATTGGACAACACCAGGAAACTGGTGCAGCAGGCACGGGTGAGGGATGCCTGTGATTGGCCAGGGTTGAAAGGAGGAGACTGTCGGGATGCGTTTATATTGACAGAAGCACTAACACACTTACACCCACACACCCAGTGGCTAATCTCTCCCTTTGGAGAGTTAGATAACTTTTTTATTCTTGCAATTGGTTCTCTTTGTCACAATATTTTGTACTGAAATCTGGCATGAAAATCTCTGCGTTATATATCACTGAAATACTACTATATACAGTGCATTTGGAAAGTATTCACAGCGCTTACATTTTTCCACATTTTGTTATGTTACAGCCTTACTCCAAAATGGATTAAATTCATTATTATCCTCAAAATTCTACAAACAATACCCCATAATGACAACGTGAAAGAAGTTTGTTTGAAATCTTTGCAAATGTATTCAAATTAAATACCAAAAAAGCACATGTACATAAGTATTCAAAGCCTTTGCCATGACGCTCATAATTTTGCTCAGGTGCATCCTGTTTCCACTGGTCATCCTTGAGATGTTTCTACAACTTGATTGGAGTCCACCTGTGGTAAATTCAGTTGATTGGACATGATTTGGAAAGGCACACACCTGTCTATATAAGGTCCCACAGTTAACAGTGAATGTCAGAGCACAAACCAAGCCATGAAGTCCAAGGAATTGTCTGTATACCTCTGAGACAGGATTGTATTGAGGCACAGATCTGGGGAAGGGTACAGAAAAATGACTGCAGCATTGAAGGTCCCAATGAGCACAGTGGCCTCCATCATCCGTAAAAGGAAGAAGTTTGGAACCACCAGGACTCTTCCTAGAGCTGGCCACCCGGCCAAACTGAGCGATCGCGGGAGAAGGGCCTTAGTCAGGGAGGTGACCAAGAACCCGATGGTCACTCTGACAGAGCTCCAGCGTGTCTTTGTGGAGAGGAAAACCTTCCAGAAGAACAACCATCTCTGCAGCACTCCACCAATCAGGCCTGTATGGTAGAGTGGCCAGACGGAAGCCACTACTCAGTAAAAGGCACATGACAGCCCGTCTGGAGTTTGCCAAAAGGCACCTGAAGGATTCTCTGGTTTGATGAAACAAAGATTGAACTCTTTGCCCTGAATGGCAAGCGTCATGTCTGGGGGAAACCAGGCACCGCTCATCACCTGGCCAATACCATCCCTATAGTGAAGCATGGTGGTGGCAGCATCATGCTGTGGGGATGTTTTTCAGCGGCAGAATCTGGGAGACTAGTCAGGATCGAGGGAAAGATGAATGCAGCAATGTACAGAGACATCCTTGATGAAAACCTGCTCCAGAGCGCTCTGGACCTCAGACTGGGGCGAAGGTTCATCTTCCAACAGGACAATGACCCTAAGCACACAGCCAAGATAACAAAGGAGTGGCTACAGGACAACTCTGTGAATGTCCTTGAGTCTCCCAGCCAGAGCCCAGACTTGAACCCGATTGAACATCTCTGGAGAGATCTGAAAATGACTGTGCACCGACGCTCCCCGTCCAACCTGATGGAGCTTGAGAGGTCCTGCAAAGAAGAATGGGAGAAACTGCCCAAAAATAGGTGTGCCAAGCTTGTAGCATCATACTCAAAAAGACTTGAGGCTGTAATCGGTGCCAAAGGTGCTTCAACAAAGTATTGAGCAAAGGCTGTGAATACTTATGTACATGTGCTTTTTTTGTTTTTTATTTTTAATAAATTTGCAAAGATTTCAGACAAACTTCTTTCATGTTGTCATTATGGGTTATTGTTTGTAGAATTTTGAGGAAAATAATGAATTTCATCCATTTTGGAATAAGGGTGTAACATAACAAAATGTGGAAAAAGTGAAGCGCTGTGAATACTTTCCGGATGCACTGTATGTTCAGTTCTATGTTACGTGACAATAAATATTGTCAAAAAGTTTTTGAATTGTACTGAATTCATTTGATTTGACAATCAGGTATTGATTACATGCAGATGTTGATACAACTACTAGGCTACTTAAATATATATCACACTAAATAGTTAGACATTATGATCTTCCGGACCTTTGCTTCAAGAAATTTTCTCTAACTGGAGCTCTTTAAATTTTAGTTGAACACCCCTGGTCTACAGTTTTGCTCGCCGTTCCTCATCACCTTGTTTCCTTTCCGTTCCTCTGCTCTCTTCCCCTCAGCTACCCTTCCCAGTGGGGCGGCGTCATCGACGGGAAACCTTGCACCTCAGGTCTAGAGGTGTTCAGGAAAGCCGTCCTGGATGACCTCTGGGAGGCGCTGTTGGAGCAGTTTGTGCAGGTCAGTGCAAGAATGGTGGTGGACTGCCTTTACCTAATTATAAACGTTTTTTTTTTTGTCCCAACATTGTACACTGACGTTACGATGCGACATTTATATAAAAGCATTCCATAGAAACAAGGTATATAGGCACACAAATAATACAATGTAAACATTGTAATGGACATTTAGACAGGTTCATTTACAGTGACTGAAAAAGCTTGAACAACACACATTTAGGATATGTGCATATGAAATAGATTTGGTCATATACATGGAAATGACAGAGTTCGACCTTCTTGAATGGTGCAGAGAGCAGTAACTGTGCGACCATAAAGAGAAAACTAATGACACTGTGTGCTCAGGGGTAACTCTCTCTTTCTCACAACCTCTCTCTCTCCTTCTCCTTCTCCCTCCACTTGTGTGTCCATGCAGGAAGACGAGGGCTCAGAGGCGGGCTCAGAGGTCACCGAGCAGGAAGTATACCAGGAAGCCCAGCAGCGGAAGTGTCAGGGGCTGAGGAAGCTGGTCGCCACTGCTGCCGGCAAAATCCGAGAGTCTGGGAAGGGAGGGCCGGTGCTTGTCCATGGCGGTCCCGGGGAGGGGAAGACAGTTTTTATGGTAATGTAATGCGGCCTTAATTCAGTTTTCACTGCGGAAGGTTGGGAGAGCTCCATTTACAGTAGACTGTCTTACTGGTTCATATGGACATGTCTGCCAAAACTAGATGATTTTAAACACACCCTGTAAGAATACATTGTATTGTATATAGATTTGATAGGTTAGACTGATCAGTTCCCTAATGATTTCTCCCCCTTCTCCTTCTCCCCCAATCCACAGGCCGCGCTGGCTAATGAGCTCAAGTGCCCGTCAGGCAAGACCCCCTCCTACGATGTCATTTTCTTTTTTTTGCGGTTCCAGGGAAAAGATCATTGATTAACTCAGCATAGGAGCAGCTTCAGTTGTCAGTTGCTCACAGGGTTTGAATTTATCTGAATTGGATCCCATCGGAAATACCTGTGTTCCTAGCTAAAGTGATTCCCAGTTCTGCTAACCTCTTGGTGTGTGAGATAGCTCCACTTCCAGGGCTTATTTTGATTGGCCACTTTTGACCTCTTCCCCAGGGAACTGCTGGCGGATTTTCACACCCAGCTGGATGCACTCTGCGTTGCCCGGAAAAAACAGCTGCTGGCCATTCTGGTCGATGGGGCGGACTGCCTGCAGGATGCCCAGGGCCAGTCGGTCTCTGACTGGATCCCACAGCACCTCCCTCAGGTAGGAGAACTGCATCGTGATTTAATTAGATGTATTGTGCTAGGACAGTACTGCTGTTGCTGCTGTCTAAATGATTTAATTGCTGAGCTGAGCTTTGCCCCACTGTGTCTGTTGCCTGCCTTTCCTGTTCACAAGCTGCGTGTCTGTACATACGCACATGTACCAATTGAGTGCAACTGGACTAGATACACTGATGGACTGATCAGTGGACAGGTGGACTGGAGGTGGCAGACAGACAGATGGACAAATGTTCAAGTAGGCATGGAAAGAGACTGAGGAGCCAGCCAATGGGAACTTGTTTTTGTCTGCCAGGTCTGAGAGAGCAAGACCTGTACTCCCTACTGTGCATGTGCAAAACACTGGCCACCAGAAGTGGGGAGGAGCCTGCCTGGCAGGAAGTGATGCGTGCAGCGAGGCAACCCGAGAGCCGCATCCCCATGGCAACCTTTTCAGAGCTGGCCCGGACTATGCAGAGGTATGTCTTGATAGCCTCAGTTCCTATAGCCTCAGTCTGTTCCGATTAAGGACTTTCTTTTTTCTGGTTGCTCTTTTTCATTGCTTAATTCATAAACAAAGGAATGGAGCCTAAACTTTAGCCCTGCCTCTCCTCCAGCATGATTGGCCAGTCTGACATCCAAGACCCGGACTCCCGTTTCCTTCTGGCCAATGACGATGTAAGATCAGCTTTTGAGGAGCAGTTTCTGATAAGCCAGGAAGCAGGGAGAAGGACCCACCTTGTGCTGGCAGGTACAGTACTGGAGCCCTCCCCCCTGCCAAGAAGAATTGGTTGTTGCCTTAGTTCAACATTCAAGGAAAGATGGACTGAGCCATTAGCTATTAGAGGGGTGAATGTTCACTGACTTATGATGTTATCCCCAGTGACTTGCATGCCGATGGTTATAATATATAATCATATTATAAACACCATAACTGGATAGGAAACCATTCACCAGTCAGCCCCAGATGTGAATGGAAAGGTGACAGCTGTGATGCTGTTGAGAAGCAGGTGTTCATGCTGTTTAGTTTCCCTCCGTGTCTCTCATGGCCTCTATGTCTCTGTTCATGTGCCTCCCAGCTCACCTCTGGACACTGGCTGACCCAGGTGGCAGAGACCGCTTCCTGCACTGCGAGGCCGCAGCCCTCCGTCACCTGCCGTTCCACCTGCCCATCAGAACTAACTCTGCTAAAAATAAATGAATAAGTAAATATTCAATTCAATTACTTTTGTTGGGAGTCACTGACTGTCTCTGTCTTGAGTCTAGTGTCTCGACTTTGTGGGGCTCTGTGTCCTGGGACTCTGTCTTGTCTCCATCATGAGCCAGTGTCTCCCTGCCCTCACCAGGTGAAGGGGGGCCAGCCAGCTGTCCTGCACTCCCTGCTGTCCAGTTTCCATTTCCTGCATGCCCATGTCCGGCTTGGCCTCCTCACCCATCTGCTGGACACCTGTCTGGTGAGTACGCAGCCCCTCACAGAGACACTAGCGTGTACATTTCTTCCAAACCAGCCACGGCCTCCTATGTCCCCATCCCCAAGTCATAAATTCCCTCACTAGCTCTCTATAAATCATGAGCAATTGTCCACATGTGTACATTTCATAGTAGTATTGTTACAATAGAATTTTTGTAATATGCAATAATATTTAAGCAGCTACTTCTGTACACAATGTAAGTAACTGTATTAACCACTATAATTACTCTGATTACTACATGCTATATAGGTAGTTCGGGCAAATGACCCACTGTCACACCTGCTGTTGCTGTAGATTCCTCAATGGAGTTGGAAGATGGGGTGACCCATGGTGAGCTGGAGGCGTGCCATGATTTTCTGCGTCGCCACGCCCCCATCCTCTCCTATTGGCCGGCACTCTTTGTCCAGCAAGCTCTCAATGAACCTGAGGGCTGCGCCGCCCAAGTCTGGGCCCAAGGGATTGTGGGAAGGGAGACGGGCTCTGTGCGCTTGCTGAGGTGGCTGAACAAGCCACACGAAATCCAAAAGAAGGCCACGTAAGGATCAATGTGAGATGGATGTCCTTGTGTTTCCCTTTGTGTCTCAGTGTGTCTGTCTTAACCAGGCTTGAGTTTGAACCAAGTATCCAAACTGGTATGCAATTGTAAAGGTATTTCCATGCCTAGAGGGCCTGTGAAAACTACATAGACACTGTATGGGTAAAATCCCACAGATTTCTTCCACATCGTTCCCCTTCACCCCCCATAGTGACACAGTCACCACTTTTCACTCTGTGCCAACCTGTGTGAGCGTGCAGCCGAAGGGCAGACTGGCAGTTGTGGGAACTGGGCAAGGATCTCTTCACATCATCAACACAGAGACTGGGTAGGTATGGCTAGACTTGTATGGTTGTGCTTTGCTACAGCAGAACCAGAGTGAAAGGTGTATTTAATATCCAGGTGTAATGCTTTGTGTTAGCATTATAATAGTTGAATCCTTCACTACAGCCTGAAATAGATGGATCATAAATATTTTACTTAATGTTTACCCCATCACCTTTAGGAAGTTACTACCTCCTAAACTACTTGGACAACTAAAGTTACATGTGAGAATATAAGTTTTTGGACATTGCAGCTTTAGTTTTTTGTCAAGAAGTGGTGTTTTGGGTAACTTGTCTTGTGATTGGTCTCTGTCACAGGAAGTGAGGTCACTGATGAGCTCCTGCGATGGCATCTCAGGGTGCGTGTTCCTGCGGGAGGGGCTTCTGGGCTCCACCTCCTTCGATGGGCAGATAGAAGTGTGGGACATCGACAGTGGCTGCAGGTTCCACATTTAGCTATTTCTCCCCTCTTATTTGATGTCAATGTTTTTCTAATAATTGCGGTCTCACCAATTTCAGCTGGGCCTCAGCCAGATTGAATCATTTCCTTACCTGCAAATTACAAGCATGTACCGCATTGCAATTGAATTATTTGTCAGAAGCCATGTTCTACTACTTTTATATAGCAAGAGTTAAAACAATAGGGTAAAAATTGGTTAAGGCACATTGGCCTAGGCAAGTGATTGAAGTTGTGAATTGATGCATAAATGAATGAGGCAAACTTATATAGACCAGTGGTTCTCAAACCTACAGTACATCCTACCCTGCTGGTTTTTGTTCCAACCGAGCTCTCAATTACTTAATTGAAGTAGTAATTTCCTAAATCAGAGCCTTTTGATTGATTTTAACAGTAGAGGTTTTAAGTTAAGTATAAAAAGGAAATTATTAAGGAACCAACATTTGATCAGTTACATAATTTAAAGAGTCAAATGTAATCAAATTTCTTCTATTAAGGATTCAATTAATTAATTGAGAGCTTGGTTGGAACAGAAACCAGCAGGGTAGGTTATACTCCAGGACAGGTTTGAGAACCACTGATATAGACAATAAAATAAAAATTAGGATGAGGAACTGGGCAGAATCAACTAGATCTGTCTTCTCCTTCTAGGACTGTGGAAGTTGACGCCCACAAAAACAGCATCACGGGATGTGATGTCACCACCGACAGGAAGAACTTGGCCACAGTGTCCCTGGACTCTAAGCTGAAGGTTTGAGAGACTCTTCGGTTTTTCACCCTTCTTTTTTACATAGTATTTGTATCCAGCTAGTAGTCATAGTTATGTATTTTTATTTATTTCTCATAATTCATTTCTTGTTGTCTCCAGGTGTGGGCAGTGCCAAAGGGCAGCCTGGCCGCCACACTGAACAATACCTGCCCTTTGAACTGTGTGACCTTTCACCCCGAGGGTCATTTGGTGGTGGCAGGTGGCTGGGACAAGGCGGTGAGGCTCTGGAACTGGCTGACCGGGCAGAGTGTGGCGGTGAGTGGATAAAGCTCTTCATAAGCTGCAGGGAGGTCAATTCCTGTTTCTTGAATTTTTTTTTAACATGAAATGTAATAAATTCAAAATAAAAAAATAATCACTACTTGGTTTCATTACTTTGCATTCTCTCTGATTTGTGTGCATTATTTATGACATCACTGTGTTGTAAATCACAGGAAACATTGTCTTTCAACGAGACTCTCTTTCCCTCTCCCTCCCCCAGACTCTATCAGGTCATGAGGTGTCTGTCCGCAGCCTGTCCTTCTCTCAGTCTGGGGGGCTCCTGACCTCAGGCTGTCTCTCTGGGGATGTGAGGCTGTGGTCAGCAACCTGGAAATGTGTAGGGCACTACCGGGCCCACCAGGGGGCAACAGAGGTGCTGCAGTTCATGGAGGGAGGCAGGCTCCTGCTGAGCGGTGGCTCGGACAACATGGTGAGATGGGTTCCAGACACGATTGCCCCTCTTTGTCCTTTCCATCTCTCTCAATTATTCATTTGAGGTGTCTGTACTGTATTAACATCTCCCCCTGTTCCATGTCACAGGTGCATCTGTGGTCTGGGAGTTTGGGTCTCTCTATCGGCCAGCTGGGGGACAGCATGGTGAGTGAAAGGCTGATGCTGTTCCCACCTATCAGGCTCCAAGCAGCTCCAATGGGCGGTGCTGTCCAGTACAGTGAGAGTGGGCGAGTATTTAACCACCTCTCCTGTTGTATCATAGGAACAGTCCGGAGCATCCCAGGGGCAGGGGTCCGGCCGCTCGGCAACGGTGGAATCTCCCGCCCTGTGCGTGGCGGTCGCCGGGGACTACGTTGCTGTGGGTTACCAAAGCAATAGGATCCACCTGTACCATCGGGATTCGGGTAGGTCTGTCAGTGCGTGTATGGCAGGTCGCTCTCGGGATGTCGGGAATTCTAGCTAGGCCGGTCTGAGCTTCCCAACATGCAATAATTCCCAGTTTGACTTCTGGTTCAATTATGATTTTTGGCTATGTTAGAAGACCACTGAGAAGTTGGGAAGATGAGATCAGAAGCTTTGCTGGTGTTATCTTGAGAAGAGTCTCTAGATCAAAGCAATTGGGGAGACATTTTGAGGGAGGCCTTCATCCAGTAGGGGATCAACAAAGGTATACACTCACCTAAAAGATTATTAGGAACGCCATACTAATACTGTGTTTTACCCCCTTTCGCCTTCAGAACTGCCTTAATTCTACGTGGCATTGATTCAACAAGGTGCTGAAAGCATTCTTTAGAAATGTTGGCCCATATTGATAGGATAGCATCTTGCAGTTGATGGAGATTTGTGGGATGCACATCCAGGGCATGAAGCTCCCGTTCCACCACATCCCAAAGATGCTCTATTGGGTTGATATCTGGTGACTGTGGGGGCCAGTTTAGTACAGTGAACTCATTGTCATGTTCAAGAAACCAATTTGAAATGATTCGACCTTTGTGACATGGTGCATTATCCTGCTGGAAGTAGCCATCAGAGGATGGGTACATGGTGGTCATAAAGGGATGGACATGGTCAGAAACAATGCTCAGGTAGGCCGTGGCATTTAAACGATGCCCAATTGGCACTAAGGGGCCTAAAGTGTGCCAAGAAAACATCCCCCACACCATTACACCACCACCAACAGCCTGCACAGTGGTAACAAGGCATGATGGATCCATGTTCTCATTCTGTTTACGCCAAATTCTGACTCTACCATCTGAATGTCTCAACAGAAATCGAGACTCATCAGACCAGGCAACATTTTTCCAGTCTTCAACTGTCCAATTTTGGTGAGCTGGTGCAAATTGTAGCCTCTTTTTCCTATTTGTAGTGGAGATGAGTGGTACCCGGTGGGGTCTTCTGCTGTTGTAGCCCATCCGCCTCAAGGTTGTACGTGTTGTGGCTTCACAAATGCTTTGCTGCATACCTCGGTTGTAACGAGTGGTTATTTCAGTCAAAGTTGCTCTTCTATCAGCTTGAATCAGTCGGCCCATTCTCCTCTGACCTCTAGCATCAAAAAGGCATTTTCGCCCACAGGACTGCCGCATACTGGATGTTTTTCCCTTTTCACACCATTCTTTGTAAACCCTAGAAATGGTTGTGCGTGAAAATCCCAGGAACTGAGCAGATTGTGAAATACTCAGAACGGCCCGTCTGGCACCAACAACCATGCCACGCTCAAAATTGCTTAAATCACCTTTCTTTCCCATTCAGACATTCAGTTTGGAGTTCAGGAGATTGTCTTGACCAGGACCACACCCCTAAATGCATTGAAGCAACTGCCATGTGATTGGTTGGTTAGATAATTGCATTAATTAGAAATTGAACAGGTGTTCCTAATAATCCTTTAGGTGAGTGTACAGTGAGGGGAAAAAAGTATTTGATCCCCTGCTGATTTTGTACGTTTGCCCACTGACAGAAATGATCAGTCTATAATTTTAATGGTAGGTGTATTTTAACAGTGAGAGACAGAATAACAACAAAAAAATCCAGAAAAACGCATTTCAAAAAAGTTATAAATTGATTTGCATGTTAATGAGGGAAATAAGTATTTGACCCCTTCGACTTAGTACTTGGTGGCAAAACCCTTGTTGGCAATCACAGAGGTCAGACGTTTCTTGTAGTTGGCCACCAGGTTTGCACACATCTCAGGAGGGATTTTGTCCCACTCCTCTCTGCAGATCCGCTCCAAGTCATTAAGGTTTCGAGGCTGACGTTTGGCAACTCGAACCTTCAGCTCCCTCCACAGATTTTCTATGGGATTAAGGTCTGGAGACTGGCTAGGCCACTCCAGGACCTTAATGTGCTTCTTCTTGAGCCACTCCTTTGTTGCCTTGGCTGTGTGTTTTGGGTCATTGTCATGCTGGAATACCCTTCCACGACCCATTTTCAATGCCCTGGCTGAGGGAAGGAGGTTCTCACCCAAGATCTGACGGTACATGGCCCCGTCCATCTTCCCTTTGATGCGGTGCAGTTGTCCTGTCCCCTTAGCAAAAAAACACCCCCAAAGCATAATGTTTCCACCTCCATGTTTGACGGTGGGGATGGTGTTCTTGGGGTCATAGGCAGCATTCCTCCTCCTCCAAACATGGCGAGTTGAGTTGATGCCAAAGAGCTCGATTTTGGTCTCATCTAACCACAACACTTTCACCCAGTTCTCCTCTGAATCATTCAGATGTTCATTGGCAAACTTTAGACGGGCCTGTACATGTGCTTTCTTGAGCAGGGGGACCTTGCGGGCGCTGCAGGATTTCAGTCCTTCACAGCGTAGTTTGTTACCAATTGTTTTCTTGGCGACTATGGTCCCAGCTGCATGGGGATCATTAACAAGATCCTCCCGTGTAGTTCTGGGCTGATTCCTCACCGTTCTCATGATCATTGAAACTCCACGAGGTGAGATCTTGCATGGAGCCCCAGACCGAGGGAGACTGACAGTTATTTTGTGTTTCTTCCATTTGCGAATAATCGCACTAACTGTTGTCACCTTCTCACCAAGCTGCTTGGCGATGGTCTTGTAGCCCATTCCAGCCTTGTGTAGGTCTACAATCTTGTCCCTGACATCCTTGGACAGCTCTTTGGTCTTGGCCATGGTGGAGAGTTTGATCTGATTGATTGCTTGCTTCTGTGGACAGGTGTCTTTAAGTCCCTTTAAGAGAGTGCTCCTAATCTCAGCTCGTTACCTGTATAAAAGACACCTGGGAGCCAGAAATCTTGCTGATTGATAGGGGATCAAATACTTATTTCCCTCATTAACATGCAAATCAATTTATAACTTTTTTGAAATGCGTTTTTCTGTCTCTCACTGTTAAAATACACCTACCATTAAAATTATAGACTGGTCATTTCTTTGTCAGTGGGCAAACGTACAAAATCAGCAGGGGATCAAATACTTTTTTCCCTCACTGTATATATTACACACACACACATATACACATACATATAATTTACGTATAATATTCTTCTTCTACCTCTCACTAACGACACCACCAAACTTTGAGCTTTTGGCTTTAACACTGCTGCATCAGTTCCCCTCTGAGCTGGGGCAGGGCTACAAAGTAAATGGAACTGTGAATTTCCTGAGAAGTGTGTAAGAAAAACAAACTTCAGAGCTTCCACCACCTTTAATGAAGCTGAAATACAGTGTAAGGGCACAGAACAATTCCATGTGTATGCAACCTTGCAGAAAACATTCCATTCATTTTTGGACAGACACAGCCTGAGAGAAAGTGTCCACCCCCATTCTCCCATATACTGACCTCCCAACAATTACACCCAGTCCAAAATCTGTCAGTGAACTAATATAACTCATCTGTCTGAAAATGAATAATCCTCCTTCATGCTGATAGTAATAATCATCAAAAATCATGTAAATAAAACTTAAGTGTTGCCCTTGTAAGAAGGCCTTAGACACTCCGATTCAGATTATGATAAAACAATTAGGCCACTACTATGGTCATCACAAGGCTGAAACGATGACCACTGAACCACAGTGGGGTATAGAGCTTTTGGTTTAGTGCACGCTAAGAACATTAAAAAAATTATAGAGAAACATAAAAGCATTCAACTTATATTCTTCCTGACTTCCTTCCTCTCTCCTAACACAAATTATATGGTTACAGACATGATTCATGCTTTTACAAACATTTAGTGCATTTGTTTAGGAAAGGCGTGGGTGGACAGACAATGTTGCAAAATGGGAGGAATAAACAAACAAAAGTAAGGGAAAAAAAGCAAAGAATCATGTGACTGTATAGAACTGCACAATGTGTTTTTGCTTTGAAATGGGACTCCTAAATATACACTTTGTGCAAAACTGAAGCTCTCACTAAATTTATGTAAAAACTTCCCCCACAATCAAGGAGACCACAGAAGCTACAGAACCACAGCTCTTGCCATTGACGACTGATGATTTCTATGTTATGATAAATGGCTGAACTGGAGGGAACGACTGGCAGCTGTGACTGCAAATCAGCAGAAAATAACTGAAGCAAATTGAAGGCTTTTTGAATAAGATAGACATCTAGGTGGTAGGAAATAGTACATGCTTCCTGTTTAGCAGGCCTCAAACAGCAAAATTGTGATGACAGTGAAGTCCTTCATCTGTACAAAGTGCACATTCCTGTGCCTTTTCCCGCTAGGGGACTTAATCCATGATCTATCTTTCTTTTCTATTGTACGGCATCAGCCTTGGTTTTGGAGCACTGTCTTGGTTGACTTGAGTACAAAGAACTGTGTTTCCCCCAGTTTGTAAAAGCATTGAGGTTAGGGACAGCATTTAACAGAGGGGCAGCAGATACTCTGTTCTTTGTTTCTGCTCCCATCCATTCAGAGTTCAGTTTGAGTCTTCATCTGAAATCATCCTTATCTTTTGTACATGTTAGTCATTTGCTGTGTAAATCAGCATTGCATTCATTCATGGTGTGTCAGTTACTTAGTATGAAGCTTTTATTTCAGCAAAACTCCTTGCTTAGTTTTCTTATGTATGCACATGTATATATGTATGTATGCAATTTTACCTTGAAAGTGTTTGAAAAATGTCCTATTATGTGTATTATTATTACTACTAGTAATAGTAAGAGTACTTTGTCTATTTGTATTATATATTTCTAGATTCAATTCAAAATCACTACTTAAATCGGTACTGACGAATTTGGAAAATTAAATAGTCATTGCGAGAAATGAAAAGACCAGAAGAGAGGAAAAAAAAGCCCTTTGGTGTCATGAGGCATAAGGTGAACTCATATACATCTGAAGAGACATAAAAACAAGATGCCACGCTCTCTGTGAGAAAACCTACAAATGTTTCCCCTACACACAGTAGTGCCCCTGCCTCTTACTCATGCAAAAGCAGAGCCCGTTCCACAACTGAGACAAATGACATTAATAGAATAAAACATCTGGCATCTTCAGATTCAGCCACCTTGCCCCCCCCTTCCCACTCGGCTCTTGTCCTCACTCTCCCCAGGCGATGCGGTACACGTTCCCTAGGCTGTCTCCGCAGGCCATCTCAGTGGGGCAGCTGGGGCTCAGGGCCAGACTCACCACAGGAGCCTGGCACAGAAACATGCCAACCTGTGGACATGGAGCAAAAATTACAAGATGAGCAGAGGAACAATCAGTCAATAAGGATAACACTTTACTTTGTGTCGCTAATTACTGTGTATTTACACTGTAATTACTTGGTAACTACCAGTGTAATTATGCCTATTTACATTGTAACAAGTAATTACAGTAAATACACGGTAATTAGGGACACTAAATGTAAAGTGTTTTTAAAACTCTACCCTCTATCCCACCCCACATCTTTGAACAAGCTGCCCCCCCCCAGCACCTGTTTCCTGGTCCCTCGGTCCCACAGCTTCACACTCTGGTCATGTGATGCCGAGATGATGGTTCTCTCCGTTACCTTCAGCACGCTGATCTGGTCTGTGTGGGCCTGTGAGACACAGAGTCACACTCAACCAGCTGTGTGGATTGTAGATATACACCTGGAGAACACACACTGTACTGTATATATACACTTGGAGTACACACACTGACTGGACCCCCTGTTCGGTACTGAATATATATATACACACACCTGATGCACAGATACATACAGGACACACCATATATACATCTATAGAGCTGCTGCATATACTGTATACCTATATGTATAAAGTGTGGACACAAACACCTGCTGTGTACTTATTAGAACCACTACAGTTCTCCTACCTGCTTCTTGCTAATCCAACCCTTCTCATCTGGGAGAGCCTTGTACCAAATATTCCCACTGGAATCACCACACACCAGCACATCTGCATCAAGAGAGAGAGAGAGAGATGTTACTGGTTGGACCACCCCAACACAGAGGTCTATGAAGCTGAAGGTCAACCAGAGCTCATTTCGGCCTAGACTTGCTTGACTGCGGGAACGATTACCTAGCCCTCCCCCTTCCTTACCACTAGATGGAATGAGCTGCTGCTCAAGACTCGGGGGACGGTTAGCCTTTTTGATTTACAACATGCAGGAACTCCGATAAGGACTAAATCCTGCCTCCCTTGAACACAGGTTGGCCATGAGCTTTACCTTGATGAATGGTGGCAGCCGTGGTCCAGGAGCTCTTGTCAGTGTCTGAACTCTCGTGCTGATCCAGGTCCAAGGTGTTGAACGCGTTAGAGGTTATCCCCATGGCGAACTGAAATAAGACGAGAGAAGAGTCCCCATTGCTGTTGCAGCTATTGTTATTGTTACTCTATCCATTACTGTTCTGTACCTTTATCTGTTAATGTTGGTTTATCTGCTCCCCCATCGTTTCTGTAACTTCAACTGTTACCACCACTGCTATGGTTTTCCAGTTACTGTAACTTCATCCATTACTGTTACTTTATAAGTTCCTGCCACTGTGGCTTTATCCATTAGTGCTACTGTAACCGTTTCCATTCCTGTAGCTGCTGCTGCCACAGTTGTAGCTTCACATACCCTAAACCTTAAAGCCAGACTTGTTGACCCATCTGTACTCCGCTAAGTAAGGAAACAAGATTCAGAAGAATAAGAAAGTACTCACAGCGAAGCCCACTTCTAAGGTACAATCGTCTGCCGCAACCAACCACAGGCTCTTGCTGTCATTCTCTTGTATTCCAAGGATGTGAAAGCTGTCCATCCAGCTGGAATACAGATGTTTATTTAATCATTTATGAAACCTCTCACACCTTCATTTTTAATCACTGTACATTTTCTGAGGATAATTGATATTTTTATCATATTGGGCATATTTTGATACACTATGGTATGGATTGTCAAAACCACATCAGATGAAGTCATTTAAATAATAAGAATCAGAACAACTGCCCTACCGCTGTCAGCCCTTATGACTGACTCTCTCTATGCACCCCTCTCCTTCTCCCTTCAACCACCGCCTTCTGCTTCTCTTTCATCCTCACTCCCTCCCATTTTTCTCTCATCATCTGTCCTTCCCTCTTTCTGTGCCCCAGACGTCTCTCTCTTGCTCTCTCTCAGATACTATATATTCATGTAACTATCCATCCGCTACAGCTCAATCTCTTCATTGTCTCAGAGAAGAGTGATGCATACTCAATGGAAATATGCATGGGATCCATCGTGTGAATGATGCTGCCATTAGCGCAGGCTCCCAACAGCACACAGGAGTAGTGCAGGAAGAGCACGGAGGAGTCCACAGGGTAGGAAGACAGCGGCTTAACCCTGAGAAAGGAGAGAGAGGGGGGGTGAGAGAGAGTGATTGAGAGGGGAGGGGGGTGAGAGAGTGAGTGAGAGAGAGGAGGGGGAAATGAGAAAGATAGGAGTCCCCCTCCCAGTTTGAGCTAGATGCTCCTTTTGTGCTCACTGTGCTGTGGTCTGTGGAGGCGTCCACTCCAGTCTCCATGTGGTCACCGTGTTGTCCAAACAGGCCACTGCAAACTCCCTCTCTGACATGAACGCCACAGAGCTGACCAAACAGTCACTGACCTGCAGCGAGGGACACAATCAGGGTCACGGTTGAGCAAGGGACTGACAGCGGGTGAAGAGGATTACAATGACCACTAATTAGGTATAAATATATTACACTTCCTGGCACATGTTTAACGAGACCTGGTGACCTGTTTAGGGTGTGCTTTTTGTGCGTCATTGTTCGAGTGTGTTCATGAGTATGACTATGCATGTGTGTGTTCCTGCGTGCAAGTGTCCATGTGCACGTGCGTGTCCTAGGTGTTTCTCGGTTACCTGCATGCTGCAGATGACAGAGTTCTGGTGCCATATGCACAGCTGGCCCTGCCCGTGCCCAGACACCAGCAGCTGCCCACAGGGGGAGAAGCACAGAGCCGTGGTGCCCCCCTTCTTGGAGACTGGATTTTCTGCACAGAACAGCACAGATGATTAGAGCCTGGTAAAATAACTACATTTACTATGGAAAATACTAAACTGTTAATATGAAGTGGGACATTTGTGGTAGGTTAATAACTTATGTCCTTATGGTGTATTTAGTATGTATATATACATAATTACAGTGTGGGGTAATGTGTTGCCTATGCTATGGTGTATCTATACATGTATTAATTTAACAACATAAGTACTTATGTGCATCTATGTGTTGTATTTACCCAGTTCTTACAGCACAAAGTATTATACAGTGTTACCATACACTGAAATTAAAAGCAAGCAGAAGCCTGTTCCGAACTAGTGGAGGACAGAACTGCATGACTGATTGCTATTTTTGGTTGGCGTCTTAAAGTGACAAGGCTTATCCGCTTTGCTGGATTGTTACCAGTGAGGTCAGAGATCAGAGGTGGCGTTATTATTTACCCATCGCTGTGGAGATGCTCCAAGCTCGCATGGTGCGGTCTTCGGCCACCGTGAGGAACGCCGGTACTTCTTCCTCGGGAGCTGAGCCGCGTATCACTCCGCTGTGGTCCGACAGTGAGCCGCGGTTCTCCACCTACACAGAGGGAGGATCAGTGGATTACACTGGTTTCAGCTGTGATGCAATTACATATTTCATACTAGTATTCTATGTTTAATTACATATTTTTTTAGTTTGTTATTAACACTTGTTGCAGTGTCATGGCTAATGTAATTGCCAGCATTATAAAGCATTTTTCCTCTTGTTAATGAGACAATCCTGCGTTAGGGTCCTAGCCACCCCGAGGATAGCAGGTCACCCTCTCACCTGCAGGGGGAGCCACAGCTGCACCGTCCCATCGTCAGACGCTGTGGCAACAGCAAGATCCTCGGACTTGGTGTGTTGGCTCTGGATCTCACCTTTAGCACCTAAAAAAGTTAATTAATTTAATTAATTGATTAATTAAATTCATATACAGTCATCTTGGGGAGCCATAGAAGTGCTGAGGAGGTGTGGAGCTGGGGCCGTCGACGTGGATTCAGAAGCAGCTGCTGCTTTAGATAATTGCATGCCGTCAGCTCACAATCAAGAAGGAACAAAGGCGAGTATCTGTCATGGAGCACTCTGCTCATCTTTACCACTCCTCCCATCCCTCTCATGTCCTCCTTCAACCCTACCCCCAAATGTTTTTCTCTCCCCTTCACCCTCTTTCCCCCTACAACCCTAACCCATCCCCCAATTACTTTCTCCATCGAAAATCTCTCTCTACATCCCTTCCTCTCGTTCTCTCCGTTTTGCTCCGACTGCAATCTCATCCCTCTCTCATTCACGCTCTGACCATGTGTTTCTCCAACCTGACCTCCCCCTCTTTAGCGAATGCTTACCAGAGTGCCAGTAGGCGGTGCAGTGGTGTATCCTGGCCGAGTGAGCTGGGATCCGGGTGACTTCCACTCCCGATTCCCACTGCCACACTGCAAGCTCCCCGCTGCCCGAGCCCGCCAGCACATACTCACCCTGATGTCAACAAACAAACAAAGACAACCGTCAACCACTCCAAACAATGGCAAGGTCAACAACTTGATCTGGTCTTGGCTGCAGAGTGAATTCTTGGACAGAAAATCATATCAGGACAACTACTACTAATAGGGGAATCAACTCAAGCACAATGACTTAGGCCCGTCTCAAGGACTCACCAGACTGCACACTGAGCTCAGGGGGGAGTCCTGCCCCACAAACTCCCTGAAGCACTGGCCAGATGCAGGGTCCCACACTCGCACCAGGCAGTCATTGGAGCAGCTCACCTGTCACAGGAGACAAGAGAGGGAGAGAGTGAGAGAGTGTGAGTGAGTATTAATATATTTTATACCAGCAAGACAACTTAGAAATGTGAGTGTAATTATACACATGACGTGATATCAGTTCTGAGACAAAATTCCACAATTTTAAAAGATATGTATCGAACGTAGAGAGCTGTAAATGTATCTATCTGTCCATCCCGTGGCCTATGCATCCCTCCATCCAGCTCCTCACCAGGGTGCTCTCAGTCCAGGTGCAGCCGGTGATCCAGTCAGTGTGGCAGTGCAGGAAGGAGCGCGACAGACGTGGGGGAGACGCACTTACATCCCACACTAGCAGAGACTGTGAATGAGAGAACCAAACAAACAACCCCCTGAGAAACGTCTGCAACTCCGTCACGAACATGCCATCGCCGTTTGAAAGCTTAACAAAATACAAGAGAGACTCTAAGGCCTAGATAAGAGCCAAACATTACCCTGTCTGTGAATCCCGAAGCACATAGCCCAGGGGTAGTCAATTATTTTGTGTCAGTCCAAATTTCTTGGTCAAGGTATATTCAAGGTCCAGACATCAGGGGGGGGGGAAATCACACCTTCAAATGATCGTTTCCATCACACACACAATTCTGTGAATTAGTAATATACCTAGTTGCTTATATTTAGTACATTAATTTGACAAAGTACAAAAATAAAACGTTTATATCAATGTAAATATTAGTAGTAAAACTGTTTCAGACCACTTTAAATTTTAATTTGTTAAAGATTTTTGTAGGCATATAAACATAATATAAACTTTCAAGCATTTTGTATGTTATTAGATTCAAGTCTATACCATTTACCCTTTGCCCCACAGCACAAAATTAATGTTGAAAAATGAGGACATGATGGTAAATCAGGGCGGGGGGTCTGGTGGTCCTCCCCCAACAGATTTTGACAATTGAAGACCTGAAATGCGCGATTCTGCGTTATTTCGAAGTCGAAAAACATAGCTCAAAATCTTGGACATATCTTTGCTTCACAACCGCATATCACCAGTGAAAAATCACACATCAACCGACATTGACAAGCACCAGGAACCTAGTTTGCTGCACAATCACAGTTCTATTTTGGTGGGTCTCTGAAATTGAATGGGTGAGGATGCACAAGTCCCTGCTAGAAATATGCATCTTCATTGGAAATCAGCTGTTTCCGCCGCTGATATAGGAGTTTCTAGGTGAACACAAGCAATGGCCCCGGTCATGTGTGCACTTTTATATTTTGGAGGCGAGGTTGAAATATGTCCACATGACAAACGATCCACAGTTTATCTGTTTATTTATAGAAATCAGGAAAACAAACCAAATACCTTTTTTGTTTTTTGTATTTTTGTTTTTTGAGGAGTACAAAGAGACGCTCTTGCCCCAGTCCAGAATATGTAGGCAGCACTGTGGATAGCAAATGGAGGTTAGGGCTCTGGACTCATAACTGGAAGGTTGTGGGTTCAAATCCTGGGTGGGCCAATGCTGTTGTACTCTTGAGCAAGGTACTTCACTTAGACTGCTCCAGTAAAATGCCCAGCTGTATAAATGGGTACAAATGTAAGTTGCCCTGGATAAGAGCATCTGCTAAATGACAAATAATGTAATGTACAGAGATGCCGAATCTGGAATCTGCGAGCAATCAACTAACAGGAACATGAGCTCTATATATAAGCTCTCACCTACTGCTGTTTCAACCACACTGCACCAAGTTACCTTCAGACACTTCTCTCCATACATCCCCTCCAGACCACTGTGGTCTTCCAGTGCCAGAAAACTAACTCTGCCTCCTCCTTGTAATAGCAGTTTTATTAATCCCTGTTAGATAGCACTTCACAGAGCTTTATTATGCTTCTGGTGTTTTTGATTGTTTTCCTTCTTGCTTTCTTCACCTTGACTGTGACATCTTGACTCAGCTTTTACAATCCAGGATGTAAGACCTCATATATTGTATATTGGCGAATAGCCAGGAAGGGCTACTACTGGGTTCCACACAATAACAAGAAGTGCAACAAACCTCTGTAACATTACATACAAAATAATAATAATAAGTTAATTAAAATTATTCTCGCGGTCCAGTCAAAAGTGTCTGGCGGTCCTGATTTGGGGTATTGACTACCCCTGACATAGCCTGACATCTGTTTTATGTATAAATACTAGAACATTTCAGAATTCCCGCTCAGTCGAGATCTGACCAATTCACCATCATAGAGAATTAAAATAAAGTATTTCAATAATTAAATTATTTTATGTGGTTTTGTCTCATGTATGTATGCTTCAGTTTACAAAGTTAAACCACTTGCTCATCAATCAGGGCAAAATCCAAACCAAAATGTTGCCTTCAACACCCTTTTTTTTTATACATAGTAGAAAATGCCATCTGCCAATAAGTTAAACTATGATACAGGTTTGTAATGTGCAGCTTATGGGCAGGGCAACGTTATGATTCAGGCCCACCTTAAGAACATAAAGTTTACGAACGAGTGTCCATTAATAACTGAGTGATCCAAGGATCCTATCCAGTCTATGTTCTAGAGCAGCGATATCCTTCTTGAAGTGTGGAGCCCAGAACTGTACACAGTATCCAGATGAGCTCTAACTAGTGCATTTGACAGTCTGAACATTACTGCCCTTGTTCTCAATTCTACACTTTTGACAATATACCATAACATCCTGTTTGCCTTTTTTTATTGCTTCCCCACATTGTTTGGATGGAGAAAGTGAGGAGTCCACATAGACTCCTAGGTCTTTCTCATGCGTTACTTCATCTAGTTCTATTCCTCCCATAGTGTAATTATAGTGGACATTTTTGTTACCTGCGTGTATTACCTTGCACTTGTCCACATTGAAATTCATCTGCCAGGTGTCGGCCCACAACTGAATATTATCGAAGTCTCTTCGAATAGTCTGTGCTGCAGAGATTGTATCTGCTGAGCCACCGATTTTGGTATCTGCAAATTTGACAAGTTTGCTAACTATCCCAGAGTCGAGATCATCCCTGTGGAACTCCACTAACAACCTCACTCCAGTTAGAAGCAACTCCTCTAATTGACACCCTCTGCTTCCTACACATCAACCAGTTTATAATCCATCTACTTACATTACCCTGAATGCCTACAGCTTCCAATTTTGGTAGGAACCTTGTCAAAATGTATCTGAAAATCTATGTATATCATATGCTTTCACATGATCTACAGCTGCAGTTCCATGTTCAAAAAATTCGAATAAATTAGTAAGACATGATCTGCCTCGTCTAAACCCATGTTGACCATCTCCAAGAATATGGTTTTCATTAAGATGCTCCTCTATTTTCTGTCCAATCATTTTTTCCAACATTTTAAAGGTGATGCAGGTGAGACTGATTGGTCTGTAATTTCCTGGCTCTGTTTTGTCCCCTTTCTTGTGGATTGGTATGACATTTGCAGTCTTCCAGTCAGTTGGCACATCCTCTGTTCTAAGTGTCATTTGGAATATTTGAGTTAGCGGCCTATAAATAATTTCCCTCATTTCTTTAAGTACTGTTGGAAATATACCATCTGGCCCAGGTGATTTGCTTTTAGTTCTACTAGTCCCTTTAGTACCTCCTCCTCATTTATCCTGATCTCTCTTAGGGTTTGACTGGACTGATTGTTGACCTGTGGCATGTTATCCATTTTTTCCTTTGTAAAAACCTCTGTGAAATACTCATTTAGAACATTTGCCACATCTTGTTAGTCTTTTTTGCTCTTTATCTGTTTCACTTCCTACCTTATTGACCTCTTGCTGTTGTAATACTGAAAAAAGCTCTTTGCATTAGTTTTAGCTCCAAGAGCTCTGTTTCTTTCTATTTCCCTCTTTGGTTTCCTGATCCCTTTCTTAAGGTCTCTTTGCAGCTCAACATATTCTATGTATTTTGTTTAGTCTCGATCCCTTTTGTATGCACTATACAACATTTTCTCTATTGATATTTTTTGCATACCTCTATTAAACCATTTTGGCCAACATTTTTGGTCCTCAATTTGCTAAAATTTGGTACAAATTTCTCCGTAGTAGTAGTATATTCTTAAAATATAACCATCCGTTTTCAACTGACTCTTCTAAGTGCCGCCTCATACCTTCAAGATTTGCTTTTCTAAAATTGTGACCATTGTTTTAGACTTGGACCTTGTGTTTTGAAAGAATGCCTCAAAGCTAACCATGTTGTGATCACAGTTTGCTATTGGTTCTCTAACTAGTGTTCCTCTGACTATCTTGGTCAATGCATGCACTCTCTCTGGTTGGTTCCCTGACAAATTGAGTTCGAAAGCAGTCATTTACCATCTCAGCCATTTATATTTCTGCTTCTGTAGTCCCCACTGGGCTTTCCCAGTCTAAGTTTGGGAAATTGAAGTTCCCCATTATAACACTCACATCCTTGCTACATGCAGTCCTGATTACATTGTACAATGCAACATCTTTCTGAATATCTGAGTTGCGTGGTCTGTAACACACTCCTACCACTAATCCTCATTAGACTAACCTCATTAAGACTAGCTCATTATTGGTATCCACTTACTCCTCACTCCTTTACCTGGTCTTTGCCACCTGAGAGAAGCTCCTGACCATTGGGGCTGAAACAGAGACAGGTGACCCCTCCGGTGTGGCCTCTCAGGACAGAGGTTGGGGCGAGATCACCGGACTGACCGGCCTGATCCTGCAATGACTGGACTGACCACAGACTGACGGTGAAGTCCTCTGAGACAAAGAGAGGAGAGGGAAGGATAAGTGTGTCTGCTTTATTACACAAAGGAGAAAGAAAGTATCTGGCAATAAGGTGTTGAACAGTCCAGGCAAGCAGCGTCTAATTCACTAGCACAGAACCAAATCCCATCCAAAAATCGACTGAGCTAGAGCTTACCCGACGCTGATGCCAGGAGATCTGGGGAGCAAGCCAGGGCAAGAATGGGCCCTCGATGGCCCCCCAAACGGCACAGACTTCTCATGTGCCCCTCCGTCTCTCTGCACCACAAGCGCACGATGTGATCATCACCGCCAGACACCAGCAACTCGGCCTGGCTCTCAGTCTGCAGCCAAAGCAGGCACCGCACAGATACTCCGGGGCCCTCGCTCGCCCACCGTCGCTCTCCTAAAAGGCGAGAAGGCAGAGAGATGGAGGAATGAATACTTGTGATTTCTATACCTCTTATACAACCATTGTTGATCCGCTGCTGGATGAAGGCCTCCTCACTTGCCTTGATCTAGAGACTTTTTTCAAGATAACACCAGCAAAGCCTCCAATCTCATCTTCCCAACTTCTCAGTGGTCTTCTAACATAGCCAAAAATCATAATTGAACCAGAAGTCAAACTGGGAAGTATTGCATGCTGTGAATCCCAGAACGGCCTAGCCATACACACACTGACAGACCTACCCGAATCCCGATGGTACAGGTGGATCCCGTCGCTTTGGTAACCCACAGCAACGTAGTCCCCCGCGACCACCACGCACAGGGCAGGAGATTCCACCATTGCTGAGCGGCCGGACCCCTGCCCCTGGGATGCTGTAGACCGTTCCTATGATACAACAGGAGAGGTGGTTAAATACTCGCCCACCCTCACTGTACTGGACAGCACCGCCCATTGGAGCTGCTTGGAGCCTGATAGGTGGGAACAGCATCAGCCTTTCACTCACCATGCTGTCTCCCAGCTGGCCGATAGAGAGACCCAAACTCCCAGACCACAGATGCACCTGTGACATGGAACAGGGGGAGATGATAATATAGTACAGACACCTCAAATGAGTAATTGAGAGAGAGAGAGAGAGATGGAGAGGACAGAGAGGGACAATCGTGTCCGAAACCCATCTCACCATGTTGTCCGAGCCACCACTCAGCAGGAGCCTGCCTCCCTCCATGAACTGCAGCACCTCTGTTGCCCCCTGGTGGGCCCTGTAGTGCCCTACACATTTCCAGGTTGGTGCTGACCACAGCCTCACATCCCCAGAGAGACAGCCTGAGGTCAGGAGCCCCCCAGACGGAGAGAAGGACAGGCTGCGGACAGACACCTCATGACCTGATAGAGTCTGGGAGGAGGGAGAGGGAGAGAGAGTCTCGTTGAAAGACAAGGTTTCCTGTGATTTACAACACAGTGAAGTCATAAATAATGCACACAAATCAGAGAAAATGCAAAGTAATGAAACCAAGTAGTGATTAGAGTGTTTGTTATTTTTAAATTTATTACATTTCATATTAAAAAAAAATAATAAAAAAATTCAAGAAACAGGAATTGACCTCCCTGCAGCTTATGAAGAGCTTTATCCACTCACCGCCACACTCTGCCCGGTCAGCCAGTTCCAGAGCCTCACCGCCTTGTCCCAGCCACCTGCCACCACCAAATGACCCTCGGGGTGAAAGGTCACACAGTTCAAAGGGCAGGGGTTGTTCAGGGTGGCAGCCAGGCTGCCCTTTGGCACTGCCCACACCTGGAGACAAGAAATTAATGATGGGAATTAAATAAGTGCTAGCTGGATACAAACAGTATGTAAAAAAGAATGGTGAAAAACTGAAGAGTCTCTCGAACCTTCAGCTTAGAGTCCAGGGACACTGTGGCCAAGTTCTTCCTGTCAGTGGTGACATCACATCCCGTGATGCTGTTCTTGTGGGCATCAACTTCCACGGTCCTAGAAGGAGAAGATAGATCTAGTTGACTCTGACCAGTTCCTCATCCTAATTTGTTTTGTTGTCTATATCAGTGCTTCTCAAACCTGTCCTGGTGTATCACCTACCCTGCTGGTTTGTGTTCCAACCAAGCTCTCAATTAATTAATTGAACACTTAATATAATTCATTTGATTACATTTGACTCTTTAAATTGTGTAACTGATCAAATGTTGGTTCCTTAATAATTTCCTTATATATAGTCTCAGCGCCATGTTGGCGGAATCTATCGCAACGCTTTTCAGATGACCTCATGTCTCATTCACAGGTTAGACATTACAAATATAACGAACGTAAACATCTTATGTACGGTTAATATGTTTTTTAAAAATAGTAGCCGCGGCACAACTTCCATTCTCGCGCTCGCTCTGCACAGTGTCAAGGTTCCCGCACTAATGACGTGTGATTGTCTGCGCGAACAAGTTGCGCGGCGGTATGCAAATATAGATTGACAGACAGGAAGGACATCCTATCATTATTGGTCAATCCTTTTTTTAGTCCTGTCCCTTCCACAGAAGATATTTTTATTTTACATTTAGACCACTTAAATTATTGATTGCTATCAGGATGTGAAGAGACTTTCAACCAGTATAACAAAAAAAATGTTTCTGTAAAAGATTGCATACCCTTTAACTTAAAACCTCTAGTATTAAAAAACAAGAAAAGGCTTTGATTTAGGAAATTACTACTTCAATTAAGGGTTCAATTAAGTAATTGAGAGCTCGGTTGGAACAAAAACCAGCAGGGTAGGAGGTACTGTAGGTTTGAGAACCACTGGTCTATATAAGTTTGCCTCATTCATTTATGCATCAATTCACAACTTCAATCACTTGCCTAGGCCAATGTGCCTTAACCAATTTTTACCCTATTGTTTTAACTCTTGCTATATAAAAGTAGTAGAACATGGCTTCTGACAAATAATTCAATTGCAATGCGGTACATGCTTGTAATTTGCAGGTAAGGAAATGATTCAATCTGGCTGAGGCCCAGCTGAAATTGGTGAGACCGCAATTATTAGAAAAACATTGACATCAAATAAGAGGGGAGAAATAGCTAAATGTGGAACCTGCAACCACTGTCGATGTCCCACACTTCTATCTGCCCATCGAAGGAGGTGGAGCCCAGAAGCCCCTCCTGCAGGAACACGCACCCTGAGATGCCATCGCAGGAGCTCATCAGTGACCTCACTTCCTGTGACAGTGACCAATCACAAGACAAGTTACCCAAAACACCACTTCTTGACAAAAAACTAAAGCTGCAATGTCCAAAAACTTATATTCTCACATGGAACTTTAGTTGTCCAAGTAGTTTAGGAGGTAGTAACTTCCTAATGGTGATGGGGTAAACATTAAGTAAAATATTTATGATCCATCTATTTCAGGCTGTAGTGAAGGATTCAACTATTATAATGCTAACACAAAGCATTACACCTGGATATTAAATACACCTTCTTTCACTCTGGTTCTGCTGTAGCAAAGCACAACCATACAAGTCTAGCCATACCTGCCCAGTCTCTGTGTTGATGATGTGAAGAGATCCTTGCCCAGTTCCCACAACTGCCAGTCTGCCCTTCGGCTGCATGCTCACACAGGTTGGCACAGAGTGAAAAGTGGTGACTGTGTCACTGTGGGGGGTGAAGGGGAACGATGTGGGATTTTACCCATACAGTGTCTATGTAGTTTTCCCAGGCACTCTAGGCATACCTCATAATACCTTTACAATTGCATACCAGTTTGGATACTTGGTTCAAACTGAAGCCTGGTTAAGACAGACACACTGAGACACAAAGGGAAACACAAGGACATCCATCTCACATTGACCCTTACGTGGCCTTCTTTTGGATTTCGTGTGGCTTGTTCAGCCACCTCAGCAAGCGCACCGAGCTCGTCTCCTTTCCCACAATCCCTTGGGCCCAGACTTGGGCGGCGCAGCCCTCAGGTTCATTGAGAGCTTGCTGGACAAAGAGTGCCGGCCAATGGGAGAGGATGGGGGCGTGACGACACAGAAAATCATGGCATGCCTCCAGCTCGCCATGGGTCACCCCATCTTCCAACTCCATTGAGGAATCTACAGCATAAGAATCTACAGTGGGTCATTTGAACTACCTATACATATACATATACACACATACACACATACATACATATACACACACACATATGGTCAGCCATAACATTAATGACCACCTGCCTAAAATTATGTAGGTCCCACTTTTGCAGCCAAAACAGCCCTGACCCGTGGAGCCATGGACTCCACTACACCTCTGAAGATGTGCTGTGGTATCTGGCAGCAAGACGTTAGCAGCAGATCCTTTAAGTCCTGTAAGTTGCGAGTTGGGGCCTTCATGGATCGAACTTGTTTGGCCATCACATCCCACAGATGCTCGATTGGATTGAGATCTGGGGAATTTGGAGGCCAAGTCAACACCTGAACTCATGATTCATCAGACCAGGCCACCTTCTTCCGTTGCTCTGTTGTCCAGTTCTGATGCTCACGTGCCCATTGTAGGCGCTTTCGGCAGTGGACAGGGGTCAGCATGGGCACCCTGACTGGTCTGCGGCTACGCAGCCCCATACGCAACAAACTGTGATGCACTGTGTTCTGACACCTTTCTATCGGAACCAGCATTAACTTCTTCAGCTATTTGAGCTACAGTAGCTCATCTGTTGGATTGGACTACGAGGGCCAGCCTTCGCTCCCCACGTGCATCAATGAGCCTCGGCTGCCCATGACCCTGTTGCCGGTTCACCGCTTTTCCTTCCTTGGACCACTATTACTGGTACTGACCACTGCAGACCGGGAACACCCCACAAGAGCTGCAGTTTTGGAGATGCTCTGACCCAGTCGTCTAGCCATCACAAATTGGCCCTTGTCAAAGTCGCTCAGATCCTTACTTTCCTGCTTCTAACACATCAACTTCGAGGACAAAATGTTCACTTGCTGACTAATATATCCCACCCACTGACAGGTGCAATGATAACGAGATTATCAGTGTTATTCACTTCACCTGTCAGTGGTCATAATGTTATGGCTGATATATAGACTGTATAAAAGTGCAATAAGACTAATTATATTGGTTAATACAATTACAATGTGTACAGAAGAAGCTGCTTAAATATTGCATATTGCAGAAATTCTATTGTAACAATACTACTATGAAATGTACACATGTGGACAATTGCTAATGTTTTATAGAGAGCAAGTGAGGGAATTTAAGACTTGGGGATGGGGACATAGGAGGCCGTGGCTGGTTTGTAAGGAATGTACACGCTAGTGTCTCTGTGAGGGGCTGCGTACTCACCAGACAGGCTGAAGGTGTCCAGCAGATGGGAGAGGAGGCCCAGCCGGACATGGGCATGCAGGAAATGGAAACTGGACAACAGGGAGTGCAGGACAGCCAGCTGGCCCCCCTTCACCTGGTGAGGGCAGGGAGACACTGGCTCAAGATTTAGACAAGACAGAGTCCCAGGACACAGAGCCCCACAAACTTGAGACACTAGACTCAAGACAGAGATAGTCAGTGACTCCCAACTAAAGTCATTGAATTGAATATTTACTTATTCATGTATTTTTAGCAGTATTCAGGATCAGAGTTAGTTCTGACCGGCATACTGACCAGGTGGAAGGGCAGGTGACGGAGGGCTTCGGCCTCGCAGTGCAGGAAGCGGTCTCTGCCACCTGGGTCAGCCAGCGTCCAGAGGTGAGCTGGGAGACACATGAATAGAGACACAGAGACCATGAGAGACACGGAGGGAAACGAGACAGAATGAACACCTGTTTCTTAACAGTATCACAGCTGGCACCTTTCAATTCACATCTGGGGCTGACTGGTGAATTGTCTCCTATCCAATTATGGTGTAATTAGGGTCAGGAAAACAAGCATATACAATATACACGGAACTGACACACTAAACAGACTGGAATCTATTACACAATATATTTGATTATATATTATAACCATCAGCATGCAAGTCACTGGGGATAACATCCTATGTCAGTGAACATTCAACCCTCTAATAGCAAATGGCTCAGTCCATCTTTCCTTGAATGTTGAACTAAGGCAACAACCAATTCTTCTTGGCAGGGGGGAGGGCTCCAGTACTGTACCTGCCAGCAGAAGGTGGGCCCTTCTCCCGGATTCCTGGCTTGGCAGAAACTGCTCCTCAAAAGCTGATCTTACATCGTCATTGGCCAGACAGAAACGGGAGTCCGGGTCTTGGACGTCAGACTGGCCAATCATGCTGGAGGAGAGGTGGGGCTAAAGTTTAGGCTCTCTCTTCCATTCCTTCGTTTATGAATTAAGCAATGAAAGAACAACCAGGAAATGAAGAAAGTCCTTAAACAGAACAGAACGAGACTAAAGGAACTGAGGCTATCAAGACATACCTCTGTATAGTCCGGGCCAGCTCTGAAAAGGTTGCCATGGGGATGCGGCTCCCGGGTTGCCTTGCTGCACGCATCACTTCCTGCCAGGCAGGCTCCTCCCCACTTCTGGTGGCCAGTGTATTGCACATGCACAGTAGGGAGTACAGGTCTTGCTCTCTCAGACCTGGCAGACAAAAACAAGTTCCCATTGGCTCTTTCCATGCCTACTTGAACATGTGTCCATCTTATCTGTCTGCCACCTCCAGTCCACCTGTCCACTGATCAGTCCATCAGTGTATCTAGTCCAGTTGCACTCAATTGGTACATGTGTGTACGTACAGAAGTGCAGCCTGTGAACTGGCAAGGCAGGCAACTGGGGAATTTTTGCCTAGGGCCCCAACAGACTCTAGAATCGCCACTGCGTACGTAAACTCATGCATCAGTGTGTGTAGGTGTAAATGTTTCCTCACCAGCCTGGCTGACGGTCAGAGCTCCCAGTGCCCCGGACAGCAGCTCGGCACCATACAGCAGCTTCAGGCGAGACAGAGAGTGCTGGACCAGCTGGCCCAGGGACGAGGGCAGAGTCTGCAGGGCATCCTTCATCTGAAACACAGCAGCATGGTCAGAGCCCCGCAGGCTTCACTGACACACACATCCCTAAATCAGGAACGGATTGCTTTTGCTCTGATCAACGTAAACAAAGAGTGGAAGTCAAGGAGGGGGGCCAGGCGGCTGCAGTCCCACAGGGACCCCGTTCAAACCCCTTTCAATGGGATGAAAACCAGAGCACACAGCAGCCCTGGAGGACTGGATTTGCCTGCAAGTTTCAGTCATAGTTTATTCCCCCCTCGCTCCTATGCGCCACCTATCCCATACTTTTTAAACACAGTTTAAACAAACTAAACCAAACAAAGAGATATTCAGAGGGATGCTTAAAGACTGAGCTGGGGAGGTGGGGGTAATCACTCTACCTTCTCAAACACCGCGAAGGCCCTCAGCTCCTCACAGGCCAGGCGCAGGTAGAGGGGGCTGACAGAGCCCTTCTTCATCAGGAGAGTCTGCAGCTGAGAGGCACAGCGAGAGGAAAAAGTGTCACTATGGGGAGCTGTAACTCTGGGCCATTGGTCTCCTGTACCTAACAGGCAAGAACCCTTCACCGTGTAGTGGGAGTGCTTGATTGGTCTCCATTTCTAGAATGGGTGATGTGTCGCCATTCTCCTGGAAGCGTCATGGCACGGTGCTGGTGACAGCGGTGCGGTGTGGTGTGGTTTGGTGTGGTGCAGTGGGTAGAAGCAACTCCAGGTTTGTGGGTTTACATCCCTGCCACACAAGCATGGTACATTACCCAGAATGCTCCAGTAAAATAACCTAGTTTAAATAACTGAGGGAGCTGCTGGGGGTACTGCATTGCCATGGGAAATTGAGCGGTGTTTGGCTAGCGAAACTGCTCTGGTTGTGAACCTGCAAACTCCAGCCTACACCTGCCAGCTTCTTCCATATGCACACGTGATTAATTTACACCATGCCCATTTCCCTGGCTACCTGGTTGTTGAAGGCCGAATCGCTCAGCTTCTTCCCGTACACCGCTAAGCCCTTCTGGACGATCTCCTTCCTGTCCGGCAGGGAAAGCTTTCCCAGGGGAAATGGCACAGTTGCCTTCCTCTTGGCCAGGGACTGTTGGAGTGCAGAATTGGAGGTGACGCTCAGCACCAGAGTCACGCCCTGTAGAGGAGGAGGAATAAATACAAAATAATAAAAGAAGGACGAAGGAAGGAGGAACGGCAGAATGGAGTTCCCTTTGTTAGATCACAAACTTTTAACAGGCTTGAGAAAATATCTTATTGCAGTGTAGCAGGCATCAGCATGTGACGTGTATCAAGGCTAGGCTTAATAGACCTAGTGTGGCAAAGCTCAGCTCAGCAATTATATCCTGTAGACAGCAGCATTCAATAGCAGTACTGCCCCAGCACAATACACCTAATTAAGTCATACTGCAGTTCTCCTACCTGAGGGAGGTGCTGTGGGATCCAGTCAGAGACCGGCTGGCCCTGGGCATCCTGCAGGCAGTCCGCCCCATCGACCAGAATGGCCAGCGGCTGTTTTTTACGGGCAACACAGAGTGCATCCAGCTGTGTGTGAAAATCTGCCAGCAATTCCCTGGGGAAGATGCAAAAAGTGTCCGATCAAAATAAGCTCTGGGAGGTGACACAAGAGGTTAGCAGAACTGGGAATCACTTTAGCTAGGAACACAGGCATCTCCGATGCAATCCAATTCAGATCAATTCAAACCCTGTGAGCAACTGACAACCGAAGCTGCTCCTATGCTGCGTTAATCAATTATCTTTTGCTTGGAACCGCAAAACAATGAAATTTGATTCTCTTTTACCTGTATGTAATGGGAAGCTCAGTTTCCCTCGGTAGCCTCTGCTCCAGCCATTGGGCGAGACAGCGCAGCAGCTGCTCCACTCTACGAGATGATTGGCTGGCCTCGGCAAAGTAGGAAATGACATCGTAGGAGGGGGTCTTGCCTGACGGGCACTTGAGCTCATTAGCCAGTGCGGCCTGTGGATTGGGGGAGGAGAAATTATCAGTCTAACCTACCAAATCTATATACAATACAATCTATTCTTATAGGGTGTGTGTATAAAATCTTCTAGTTTTGGCAGACATGTCCATATGAACCAGTAAGACAATGGAGCTCTCCCAACCTTCCCCAGTGAAATCCTAATTAAGACCTTGTTACATTACCATAAAAACCGTCTTCCCCTCTCCTGGACCACAATGGACAAGCACCGGCCCTCCCTTCCCAGACTCTCGGATTTTGCCGGCAGCAGTGGCGACCAGCTTCCTCCGCCCCTGACACTGCCGCTGCTGGGCTTCCTGGTACACTTCCTGTTTGGTGACCTCTGAGCCCGCCTCTGAGCCCTCGTCTTCCTGCATGGACACACAAGTGCAGGGAGAAGGAGAAGGAGAGAGAGAGGTTGTGAGGAAGATAGCAAGAAAGGGAGAAAGTACAAAAGAGGGAGATAGTTACCCCTGAACACACAGTTCTCTTAATGGACAACAAAGATACTGCTCGCTGCACCATTCATGAAGGTTGATCTCTGTCATTTCCATGAATATGACCAAATCTATTTTGTGTGCACATATCCTATATGCGTTTTGTTTAAGCTTTCTCAATCATTGTAAATGAACTAAATGTCTAAATGTCCATTACAATGTTTACATTGTATTATTTGTGTGCCTATATACCTTGTTTCTATGGAATGCTTTTATATAAATGTCGCATCGTAATGTCAGTGTACAATGTTGGGACAAAAAAAACGTTTATAATTAGGTAAGGGCAGTCCACCACCATTCTGCACTGACCTGCACAAACTGCTCCAACAGCGCCCCCCAGAGGTCATCCAGGACGGCTTTCCTGAACACCTCTAGACCTGAGGTGCAAGGCTTCCCGTCGATGACGCCGCCCCACTGGGAAGGGTAACTGAGGGGAAGAGTGGAGAGGAAAGAAAACGAAACAAGGTGATGAGGAACGGCAAACAAACTGTCTGAACACAGTGTGGCATCTTAAACTAGTAGGCCGATATGAAAGTTAATCGTTAAGAACCCAGTGCCACACACAAGCTACACAGAGAGGCCTGAAAAATATATCTTTCTCAAGGCTGCTGACTGCCTGTGACACATACATCCCACTGGGTTGCTAAGCATTAGGTATGTTACCATAGTAGTCATACAGTTAGGTCCATACATATTTGGACATGGACACAATTGTCATCATTTTGGATCTGTATGCCACCAAAATGGATATGTTTTAAGTTTACACTTTCAACTTTAATTTGAGGGTAGTTACATCCAAATTGGGTGAACGGTACAGGAATTACACCCATTTTTATATGTGCCCCCCCCCAATTTGAGGGGCTCAAAACTGGACAAACTAACATAATCATTAATTAAATTGTGAATTTCAATACTTGGTTGCAAATCCTTTGCAGTCAATGTTGTACTAACGGGATCCGATCTTGATCAATTGTGTTGGAGATCCGAGCTCAAAAATGATCCTGTGTTTAGTGTTGAGATATTTTGCAACTGGCAGATTTCAGCAAATAGGTAACATTATTGATGTAGATAATTCTTGTTAAGCACAGATAAACACAAATGTGACTTACATTATTTACAAAGATTTGCATTTTCAAATAATATAATGTCGAACCGTGCTTTCTGTTTTTGTGTCTTTATGGTGAGATGTAGTTAATGTGCGATTCGGTTTTTATTTACTCTCATTGTAAAAGTTTTTTTTTTTTTTTAATACTCGAGTTGCTATTGCTGTGTTGCCGGTTTGATCTTGTAGCACTACTGGGTATGAGAAAAGCACCTTATAAATAAAATTGATTATTGGCTTGTGAAAAAGTAGACGGACCCGGTGACCAAGGATGGTGGAATAAGTGGCAAATAAAGCAGATTGTCACCAATAAAGTTATCACGTTTATTAATTCAAAGAGTCCACCTGAGCAATCAGGTCTGTGCAATACATTCAAGATGTGAAGCACAAGAACAGGAACTTTGCACATTAAAAAAACTTGCCAGTAAAACTAGGCTTTATGTAAACAAAATAAACTGAAAAAATACAGCTAACTCCAGGCTTAAGACAGTTGAACAGCTACCATAAGCTTGCTTTGCTTATTTAATGCACTGGCTGAGAGCAGCCATTACCTTACACAGGCTTCGACAAAACAGAGCCCCCACAGGTTGAGGTAAGGCCTATTCTATCCCCTTCCTGAAGCTCCTCCCCTGATTGGACCGGTCCACTTTTCTAAACATACTGGTAAGGCTAAATGTTCTATAACCTTAATTCTTATACATAAGCTTTTAGTTCCAGAGTAGTACATTACAAAAAGAAAAACACATTTATGCATGACATGACAAGAAAAAGAAAAACAAACTATTGTCATACATCTACATATGAACATATGCATTAAGGAGAAATTTCCTTGGCACTCGGTGCCCCCTGCTTCTGCATGTATGGTCCAGAACACTGTCTGAAAGCAACCACTAGGTGGCGCTCCCAGGCCCTAGGAGCAAACACAGCTAAACTCAGACCCAGAAGCAATGAGCTCCTCTGCAACCCTATAGCGTTTACCTTTCCTAAACAGATAAGAAAACAAAAAGACATTACAAAAAGACAGGGCGCAACAAACTTTCACAAAGCGCAAGGCACACATATAAGCACAAACAAAGTGCGTCTTTTCCAGTCTTTCACCAAGAGTGAATGTCTGGTGCGTTTACCCACATGACTTTACATGGAAGCTCCGCGGGAGCCATTTGCGCAAAGTAAGGATCTTGAGTGGTTTATGTTAAAGTTAAATTTCAATTCTGCGGCAATGTCTTTAGCATTAAATGACGGTGTGGGTTTAATGCATCACCATCAGTGTGCACTTGTTGTCATTCAAAACACTAATGTTCATGATGAGGTCGGGAAAAACGCACCATCACATGGCTAATTATCCACACCAGTGCAAGAAACTGGAAAGGTTGTGTACTTTGTGAGATTTTAATGGACCCAATGTGCTCTGTCCTTGACGTACAACAAGTGATCATGTCGGATCCAGTGGCAAAGATAAGCACAGTGACATTAAAACGCATTGGGAAATGTAGTGAAAAACTAAGCTAAATTAATTAAACTCATCAGCAAAAGCACAGTACAGTATACTTTTCTGAAAGGTTTATGATGGTCATTGAGTCATTAGAGCGGTAGAGCTCGCATCCAATCCTGTTTTCTGATCCTGTTAGTACAACTTGCCCCAGATGCTGGGTTTCTTCCCTGGTGATGCTCTGCCAGGCCTGTACTGCAGCTGTCTTTAGTTCCTGCTTGTTCTTGGGTTGTTTTGCCTTCAGTTTTGCTTTCAGCAAGTGAAATGCTGCTCAATTGGATTCAGGTCAGGTGATTGACTTGGTCATTGCAGATCATTCCAGTTCTTCACCTTAAAAAAGTCTTGGGTTGCTTTCACAGTATGCATCGGGTCATTGTCCATCTGTACTGTGAAGCGCCATCCAATGAGTTTTGAAGCATTTGGCTGAATCTGACCAGATAATATAACCCTAAACACTTCAGAATTCTTCCTGCTGCTTTTGTCAGCAGTCACATCATCAATAAATACAAGGGAACCAGTTCCCTTGGCAGCCATGCATACCCATGCCATAACATGCTTCACAGATGAGGTGGTATGCTTCGGATCATGAGCAGTTCCTTCCCTTCTCCAAACTCTTCTCTTCCCATCTTTCTGGCACAAGTTGATCATGGTCTCTTCGGTCCATAGGATGTTGTTCCAGAACTGTACAGGGTTCTTTAGATGTTCTTTGGCAAACTCTAATCTGGTCTTCGTGTTTTCGAGGCTTACCAATGATTTACATCTTGTGGCAAAACAAGGCAGAATGCCCCAAGAACAAGCAGGAACTAAAGACAGCTGCAGTGCAGGCCTGGCAGAGCATCACCAGGGACGAAACCCAGCATCTGGTGATGTCTATGGGTTCCAGACTTCATCCAGTCATTGACTGCAAAGGATTTGCAACCAAGTTATGTTAGTTTGTCCAATTACTTTTGAGCCCCTAAAATTGGGGGGACCACATATAAAAATGGGTGCAATTCCTACACTGTTCATCCAATGTGCAACTTCCCTCAAATTAAAGATGAAAGTCTACACTTCAAACAAATCTAGATTGTTTCCTTCAAATATATTTTGGTGGCATACAGAGCCAAAATGACGACAATTGTATCACTGTCCAAATATTTATGGACCTAACTTAATATTGATATATGGTCGAGAGTAAGAGTGTGTGTGTGTGTGTGTGTGTGTGTATGTATATGAGGGAGAGAGAGAGCTTGGCGTGGATATTCTGGTTCACGTCCAGAGACTCACGCACTCTTTGGTGGTTTTGGCTCCACTACTCAGCACTCGGCGCTTCAAGTCTGCCATCTTGGACTCCGCCTCCCCCGACTCGGCAGCAAACTCGGCCCTCCAGGACACGGGCACAGACCTGAGCAATCATATACCAGAGAAACGGATGAGTGACTGAGGCCGAGATATGGATCAAGCAGCATCCTGGCTGTCGAAGCATGTTGTGTCTTTATTGACCGCTCACCTCTCTTCCGATCTTTCCCCTCTCCCTCTTCCTCCCTTCCTCCTAATACAGCATCCCATTCCCTCTCTCTCTCTCTTCTCTCCTCCACTCCCCATTTCTGAACCTGATCATGTTTTCTTCCACTGGACTCCCCCCCTCCTCTATCTTTTTCCTCTTTCCATTGCCTGGCCTCCTCTCCCCATCTCTGTACCTGATCATATCAGGTGATCGCAAGAAGAAGAACATGCGGCCATTGGCAGTGTCGGGGTACATCTCCTTGAACTGCAGGATCTCCAGCTCGGTGACTGACAGGCCAGGTTGGGCCCTCTTCAGCTGCAGGAAGCACCACAGACAGACAAGACATGGTCACATGATCACATGTTGATGTGTGTCACACTTTCAATCAATCAATTTTAAAACATACAACAAACATACAGCAGAATAAAATAAGAAAATGAATAAAAATAGACGTTTAACAGCTAACTAAATAAAATAAAGTAAACGTACATTAAATAAATCATTAGGCATGGAGGAGAGAAATACAAAAACTCCTATAGATGGCATGTAGGAGAAAATAAATCTCTGGGATCCATGGCTTAGGGCCAAGGCCTAATGATTGCCTCCCCTCCAGGCAATATAGTTGTTACAGCAGCAAGGAGATCAGAAAGTTCTTGATCGGTGCTGCTGGCTGTAGTCTTCCCTCTGGTGGGGGCCTGTCGCCGGCACTCAGGGGTGGGTTGGAACATCAACAGCCCTTGGGTGGCGATGGCTCGTCAGACCTTGGGGTGTGGGTGCCCTGTTAGCCCTCTGTGTTGGGTGCCTCTTTCCCCCCCATGATGCATGTCCATTCCTGTTGTTCTACCCTATTGTGTCCCTATACACCCAGAGCAAGTGGGGTAGACACACACACCACAAGACCTGGGTCTCTCCATTTGTACACCCGTCTCTCCACAGGCACCACGGTTCAGAGGCAGCTCTTACCCAGTCATACTGCGGAAGTTCTGGGAGAGAGAGCTCCGTGGGCACCAGGCCGTACCTCTCCCCCAGGATGCCCACGAACAGCTGACTGCGGCACACCTCTGACAGGCACAGCTCCACCATCCTGACACAGAGAGAAGGAGCGTTCGAGAGAGAGGGGCAGGGAGAAGGGGACAAGGAGAGATGGAGGGAGAGTGGGAGAAGGAAATAGAGGACAGAGAAAGATCACCACCACAGACCGAACACCCTTCCCTTCCCTCACACTCTCCCTCCATCTGTGCTCTCAGCATGTTCCAATTTTTCCATCTCATCTTTCTACTACCCTTTCTCTCCCCTTTTTAAAAAACCCTTTCCTGCACTCTTCCCCCTCCCACAAACAACACCTGTGTCTGCTGGACTCCTCCTCAGTCACCCCCCAGCGCAGTTCCACCTCCTGCACACAGAGGCAGTGTGGCGCGGCACGGCGGCGTAGCTCGGGGAACACCGACCGCACCAGCACGTCTCGCTCCCCATGCATGTCTCTGAACGTGGAGGAGATGAACACCCGCACAGTGCGCCACCTAGTGCACAAAATATAGACAGTTGAGGGGGAAGGGGAGAGAAGGAAAGAAAGAGTGTGGAGAGAGAAGGCAGTGTTCATATAGTGACAGCACCTCGGTATTATGCTGAATCTGACAGAGGGAGCGGGACCGGGTGAGAGAGAAATACAGGGAGACAATGGGAAAGACACTACTTTGCTTCTCTGTGACCGATTGTGCTGTAAAAGCTGAGAGAAGGTGACCAGTTCCCCACAGAAACTAGCGGTGCTCAAATAGCTGAGGGCGGAACAGCGCTGCCGAAACCAAACAGGATCCCAACAGAGGTGCAGTCTCATTTCCCCACAGTGTGTGCTGGTGCTGAAATAGCACAGGAACTCAAATATCAACACCAAGGAGAGCACAGCATGGGATTTCATTTAAATCTTTGGCAAACATCCATAAACAGAAACAAACAATTCAAAGCAGTCAGTTGTGAACAAAAGAATGTACATTCATAAGCCTATAATTTCAGTGACCTATAAAGCCACGTGACTCGGGGTGGTCGTACCTCTCTGTCAGGGTGGGCGGCAATGGGCAGACCTCTGTGACTTTTCCCAGCTGCTCTTTAGCACCATCTGCTGGAGGAACATGGTAGATCTTGTCAATGTGCTCAATGTGGTCCAACAGTCTGGATGATCCTCTCTCTGCTACAAATCTGAATGCAGAGAGAGAGAGAGACGAGAGCGACAAGAGAGAGAGGTGCAGAACATGAGAGAGGGATAAGTCAGGCTCATACTGAAATACTCAGAGTGTGTCTATCACATGACACGAGCCACAAACAAACCAAGAAAGATCTACCCGGTTGTTACTATATACATTTATGTGATGTATTCAGTTACTAGACCTATATTTCCTAGCAAAACAATCATAATTCTTAATAAGAACAGTGTTTTTGTATGTACGTAAGGACCTCTCGCTCTCTGCTTGGGCACAATAGTAAAAAAAAACAGGCTATACTCCAAAACTTTGCTCTCAATACCCCCTCTCTCACAATGGACTGCACTGAATTCTTGACCCCATGTAGATTTCTAGAGAGACCACGTCCTGCCCTTCCCCATGTTTGGACAAAACTGCAAACCTTCAAACCCTGTGAGAATATCTAAATCCACTGACTTCAGTCCCCTTGGCCTTGCGAGAGAACTGGCTGTTGCAAGAAGTGCACACTGTGATCCTAACACTAAACCTGTGCTATCTTCTGCAATTCCCAATGCTTAAAAAAGTAATAAAGAAACATATTGATAATCAACTTTAAGAAATCACTCAGAGAATGTATTCCTCTGGGGTATGACCCAATCAGCTTCCTCTTTAACACAAGGGACTGAAACTCTGTAGCAATTCTGAGGATGCACAATTCCAGGTGACAAGATTCAATACAATTATATGAAATGCATCTACTTCCTCTAAAAGGAATTCAGCAAAAAAAATTACAATTAAAATTGAAAACCCCACTTACTTCAGAATCTGTTCGCTGAATCCATACAGCTCCACGCAGTTCTTGTCCAAGTATTGTGGTTCAGGATTATCTCTGCAAGCAAAGGGACACGCAATTCACCCACACATACACAGCTAAACACAGTGCTGTGCTGTGTTGGGCTGGGCTGTACACATACACAGCCGCAGCCTGAGGCATTCACACCCACTGAATCTGAAGCTATGTTGTTTGGCGAGTCGCTTACTTTAATAAATGTTCTAGTTATTTATAAAGGATATTATTGACCAGTTTACTCCACTCCAAATCAGCCCTAGAGGGAAAACCGGTCGGATATTTGCAGACTGAACCTTCTGTTGGGCTGGTAGGTTTACAAAACAGCCCAATTTGTCATTGTTTGTTTGTTTTGTAAGGGGATATGAGGGTCGCTTCCTTTTGGTTGTACATAAGACTGAACAGCCTCAGCTTACTTTGAATCTAAATTCACTTTGACCAGCAGCATGTCAGGATTCAGCTCCTTCTTGTACCGGTGCAACCCAAAGGTGGCATGTTGAGAGATGCCCGAATGTCCCAGGATCACTGCAGTTTCCACCTGCAATCATGTTAAAATTACATGTTAGAGAAACACACAGAGAAACAAGGAAAACGAGACACAGAGAAAGAGGGAGAGAAAGTCAGAGTGAGAGAGACAGAGTGACAGTAATGGGTGGGAGACAGTCAGGCAGCTCATTATGTACACTTGCCAGGGGAAACGGAGCAGGAAGCCAGTCATCAGGATAAACCAGGATGAAGCCAGAGATTGGCATAGCAGTATACAAGACACAGACAGGGGCGCCATTCCCTGGTCAGGCCTGTATTACCTTGATATTTTGGGAAATCCATTTGTTGAATAATTGGTCAAAGGTCTGGGCTTTGGTGAAATTATCCTGCAGCTCCTGTACAGTGGAAGAAAAAAGGGGCAAAGGTCAGTATTCTGTGACAACGCAGTCATCCTCACTCAATTAGATCCCCGTGGACAGGAAAGAAAATAAACGCACTCCAGATGTTGTGGGAAAACTGTCCACTTGTCAGAATAAGACCCCCCAACATGAGCACATCAGTCAGTGGAATACATACATATATATATGTATATATATATATATATATATATTAACCGATCAGCCATAACATTATGACCACCTGCCTAATATTGTGTAGGTCCCCCTTTTGTCACCAAAACAGCCCTGACCCTTCGAAGCATGGACTCCACTAGACCTCTGAAGGTGGCTGTGGTATCTGGCACCAAGACGATAGCAGCAGATCCTTTAAGTCCCGTAAGTTGAGAGGTGGGGCTTCCATGGATCGGAATTGTTTGTCCAGCACATCCCACAGATGCACGATTGGATCGAGATCTGGGGAATTTGGAGGCCAAGTCAACACCTGAACTCATGATTCATCAGACCAGGCCACCTTCTCCCATTGCTCTGTGTTCCAGTTCTGATCCTCATGTGCCCCTTGTAGCTGCTGTCGGCAGTGGACAGGGGTCAGCATGGGCACCCTGACTGGTCTGCGGCTACGCAGCCCCATACCCAACAAACTGCGATGCACTGTGTGTTCTGACACCTTTCTATCAGAACCATCATAAACATTTTCAGCAATTTGAGCAACAGTAGCTCGTCTGTTGGATCGGACCACACAGGCCAGCCTTCGCTCCCCACATCAATGAGCCTTGGCCGCCCATGACCCTATCGCCGGTTCACCGCTTTTCCTTCCTTGGACCACTTTGTTTCACTTTGTTGAAGCACCTTTGGCACCAATTACAGCCTCAAGTCTTTTTGAGTATGATGCTACAAGCTTGGCACACCTATTTTTGGGTATTTCTCCCATTCTTCTTTGCAGGAACTCTCAAGCTCCATCAGGTTGGATGGGGAGCATCGGTGCACAGCCATTTTCTGATCTCTCCAGAGATGTTCAATCGGCTTCAAGTCTGGGCTCTGGCTGGGCCACTCAAGGACATTCACAGAGTTGTCCTGTAGCCACTCCTTTGTTATCTTGGCTATGTGCTTAGGTTCATTGTCCTGTTGGAAGATGAACCTTCGCCCCAGTCTGAGGTCCAGAGCGCTCTGGAGCAGGTTTTCATCAAGGATGTCTCTGTACATTGCTGCATTCATCTTTCCCTCGATCCTGACTAGTCTCCCAGTTCCTGCCCCACAGCATGATGCTGCCACCACCATGCTTCACTGTAGGGATGGTATTGGCCAGGTGATGAGCGGTGCCTGGTTTCCTCCAGACATGACGCTTGCCATTCAGGGCAAAGAGTTCAATCTTTGTTTCATCAAACCAGAGAATCCTTCAGGTGCCTTTTGGCAAACTCCAGACGGGCTGTCATGTGACTTTTACTGAGGAGTGGCTTCCGTCTGGCCACTCTACCATACAGGCCTGATTGGTGGAGTGCTGCAGAGATGGTTGTTCTTCTGGAAGGTTTTCCTCTCCACAAAGACACGCTGGAGCTCTGTCAGAGTGACCATCGGGTTCTTGGTCACCTCCCTGACTAAGGCCCTTCTCCCGCGATCGCTCAGTTTGGCCGGGTGGCCAGCTCTAGGAAGAGTCCTGGTGGTTCCAAACTTCTTCCTTTTACGGATGATGGAGGCCACTGTGCTCATTGGGACCTTCAATGCTGCAGTCATTTTTCTGTACCCTTCCCCAGATCTGTGCCTCAATACAATCCTGTCTCAGTGGTATACAGACAATTCCTTGGACTTCATGGCTTGGTTTGTGCTCTGACATTCACTGTTAACTGTGGGACCTTATATAGACAGGTGTGTGCCTTTCCAAATCATGTCCAATCAACTGAATTTACCACAGGTGGACTCCAATCAAGTTGTAGAAACATCTCAAGGATGACCAGTGGAAACAGGATGCACCTGAGCAAAATTATGAGCGTCATGGCAAAGGCTTTGAATACTTATGTACATGTGCTTTTTTGGTATTTAATTTGAATAAATTTGCAAAGATTTCAAACAAACTTCTTTCACGTTGTCATTATGGGGTATTGTTTGTAGAATTTTGAGGAAAATAATGAATTTAATCCATTTTGGAGTAAGGCTGTAACATAACAAAATGTGGAAAAATGTAAGCGCTGTGAATACTTTCCAAATGCACTGTATATAGTAGTATTTCAGTGATATATAACGCAGAGATTTTCATGCCAGATTTCAGTACAAAATATTGTGACAAAGAGAACCAATTGCAAGAATAAAAAAGTTATCTAACTCTCCAAAGGGAGAGATTAGCCACTGGGTGTGTGGGTGTAAGTGTGTTAGTGCTTCTGTCAATATAAACGCATCCCGACAGTCTCCTCCTTTCAACCCTGGCCAATCACAGGCATCCCTCACCCGTGCCTGCTGCACCAGTTTCCTGGTGTTGTCCAATAGGGCATCAGGCTCCAGCTCCGCCTCTATGTAGTCCCCGTAGGAGCTGAGAACCACCTGAGGGTGCTCACAGGAGTACCCCAGCATGAGCCCCATCAGCACGGACAGCTCCAGCCTCTAGTGGTGGGAGGTGAAGAAAGAAAAATAAAACCACAAAGAGAGGCAAAGGCAAAAAGGGTAAATCTGGAATATAACCGCCACCAAGGGATTCATGCATAGCGTACCGTGATGCTCAGTTTGTTAGATGTGGGGTCGGCGATGCTACACAGGTCCTTAGCACTCTTGCAGGGCAGTTTATCCGGGAACTCAATGTCACATATTATCAGGGTCCTGCCAGGCAGAGGGGGGATGCTGTGCCGGCAGGAGATCTGGATGGCCGTCTCCAGGGCCTGTTTGTATTGGGCCAGGAGTTCGGCGCTGCAGTTCCCCTGTCTGGACACACCAGGGGACCCAGAGAGACGCACAAGACACAGGCACAGCGAGACAGAGAGAGAGATCATTTACAATTTACTTCAATTTTCTCTTTCACTAGAAGAGAGAGATGGAGAGAAGTGGAATCATCTTGGGGAGGGCGTCATCCACCCATGGGCAGACAAAGGCCGAGTATAAAGGCGATGAGGAGGATATATTCATCAAATGGTTATAAATGCGACCTCCAAAGCACTATGAAGCACTGGAGAGTCGGATCAGTATACACAGGAATTAACTGGTGGCTGTTTTTGTTTTTCAAGAAGTTGCAATATCCAATAAAACCTAATCCCCCACTGAATCGTAGTTATTCCCAGGACCAGCTGGCACACCTGGCTTTGTTCCGCTGCTTCCTCAAGTTCTGGTACTTCCTGTACACCATCGGCACAGCCAGGGTCCGCCGCAACACCGTCCTCTTGACTGTGTCCCACTCATACCGGTAGGGTATCTTTTTTAGAAGCTTCCTCAGCATCACTGTAGAGCTGATGGACTGCAAAACTGTAGGGATCCACAGAGGCAGACAGAGACAGACACACAGACACAGATAAAATTAGACCCCCATGCCTCACATCATATGGATATACGAAAACAAGAGCTGAGCAGCCCTGGTCCAGGAGAGTCAAGCTCTCAGGTTGCAATGTGGGTTGCGCTCATAAAACCCAAATGTCAAAGGTACTCAGTGAGGGAGTGACTAAAGATGCAGAGACGGACACTCATTCATTCTCATTCACCGATTCTACAAAAGGTTGGAAATGTAATTAGATTAGTCAACTGTAAATAAATACATAAATAAATAAATACATTTTCAGCAATAGCAAGAGAAGTTTTTGTGGTGGTTTGTGTCTTGTGAGATCCACACACCTGATTGCTCCAGCTCCAGGATGATCCTGTAGGCCGAGAGGAAGCGGAAGGGCAGCTGCCGGGAACGAATGACCAACTCCTGCAAGGAAGATGCAAAGCTAAAGCCGGGACGCAATCAAAGAAGGGTGGATCTACATGTTCGTCGGAAATGACAAAATTGTACCCCTATGGCCTTGGATTTAGAAGCTTTAGAAAATGGCTCCTGGGAGTGAATGAAACTCTGATACATTACAGCACAGATGGATTTCTGATCATGTGGAACCACTACTGAAGAAACCTAGAAGTCCTTGCATTACAGGGTTACAGGCTTACATTTAGCAATGCACTGGCAGGTCAGACTTTTGATTTGGTCCCCGGCCTAAGAGCCAGAGCATCTGACAGCTTCCTGCCTGCTGCCCTACTGCCCAGAGTCCACTCAAACAGCGACCTCTGACTGGCACTGAGGTAAAGAAAGTGAGCATCTCCACACTATCTCCATTCTTCTGCACCTGAGCAACACTTTCCTTATCAGGGGAACATCTGCCCGAGCTAAGTATTAACTAGTAGCTAGAGGTAGGCATGGCTGCTGTCTGGGCTTCACATGGAGCCAGTAACCGGCTGACATAATCCAGTGGGTCAGAGTAAAAAGTCTCTCCTTTCTGCACTGCCGCTGCATACTGGGCAGACGTTTCCCCACGCAGCGCTCAGCCTCAATGCATCTCGCATTTCACACAAAGTGTAGCTGCGCTGGGTTCCCCCATGCAGGGTTCGGCCCTCATGGCCCCACACTCACCTTGTTGCTCAGCTTGCTCAGTATTTTCCGGTGGTGCTTTGGGCTGATATCCTGGATGATCATGTTGCGCAGGTTCCGGAGCATGGCCATGAAGGGCAGACTCTGGTTATCTGGGAGTGGGGAAGCAATCACATCAATCAAACTGTAAAGGGGAGGAGTCTGAGACAGGGCTGCAATTCCATGATTTTGCATGTGTCCTGCAATCTGCTACAGTCTGGGGTTTGTTATTTTATGCCCTTTGTGCACAACACAAACAGAATAAAATAAAGATCTGAAGAACAATTTTTAGATTCAAATAAATAGGCTATATGTAAATGAATTCTGTTTCAATGTTGTTGTTTTTAAGTGTTACAAATGTGTGCTTTCAGTTGTGTTGTGTGTGGAGGTTTCATGCCAAAAATCCCAACATATCGAATTTGTCCGGCTTTAACAATGATCGTATTGGAGCTGCAATGTTTCATTATTTGTTTGAAAACGTATTCTTAAATGGAGGTATACCATCAATCTGTCACACACTTTTCACCACAAGCTTTACACCACAGCAATAATTCATCACCAACAATAAGGTCAACAACAAAAGATTGTGATTAATAATTTTTCTGTTTGAGAATGAATAGTGCTGAAATAAATCATAAATAACAGGCCACAATAATGAAAATAGATGACTATAATAGGAAAAATATGCCCTAAGGCTATGAGGAATCTAACTAAGAATGACACTTTATTCTCTTGTTATATACACTTGCTCATGAAATGGCCACAGTGGGATTCGAACCCGGATCTCCCGCCACAGGGCAGAGACTTTACCGCATCACTAAACGGCAAGACTTCAGAATGGCTACATTAAATAAAAATAAAAAATTGCCGGTATTGACAATAAATAATTGTTGTGACACCATGGTGAGGCCTCAGTTACTAATGAAAAAAGAAGAAAGAGAAAAAGATACAGGAAAGGTAACACAATACAAGACAATAATGAATGCCTGAATGGGAAAAAACAAAGGCAAAATGGACAAAACAAAAAACGACTGTATGAACAGGTGGTGCAGGTCTGGTCAGCCCCACCTATCAGCTGCTCCCAGGTCTGGGCCTTGTTTCCTTTCAGGCTGAGCATCCTCTCCCAGGTCTGCGGCACGGTCAGCTTCATCCTCTGCCCAGCCCGCTGTGGCACCCAGGCCCCCGGCAGCCCACTGCGGGAGAACGAGTGGTGATCGCTGGGATACCTGCGAGGAGAGATGCCATGGGGGTCAACGCATGTATTTATGTCAGTTTGGCTGAAACATCAAATACTGTACAGGACTGGCTGCTGTGTGTCACGCACCAGAGTTGTGCAGATTTGCATTGTTCCCAGCATACGAGAGTTAGTGTGCATGTTTGCATATTGGATTTGCAAGGACTTTGCATTTGACATTCTAAGGCATAATCTCAGAATGAAGATATTTAAAGATTTTTTTTTTTTGATGTGCAGACACTAACTGAAGCCACTGTACTGTATATATACACCTAGAGTAAACACACTGTACTGTGTGTATGTATATATATATATATATATATACACACAGCTGTGGAAAAAATTAAGAGAGCACTTAAGATTGATTTCTGAACTTGGAGTGGACTCTTAATTTATTCCAGAGCTGTATACATACATACACCTGGAGTACACACACTGTACTGTACTGTATATGTACAGCAGGTATGTTGCAAGGTTGTGGCGCCAGGGTCGTACTTCCGCCCCAGGATGCCCATCACATGCTCTGCCGGCTCCTTGATGTGCAGCTTCTGGACCAGCTTCTTCAGGTTGAAGATGTTCTGCTGCTTGTTGGTAGAGCTCTTCTCCTGGGACTTGAGCTGCGAGCCGGAGTAGAGAGAGAGAGAGAGAGAGCAGGCAGGTGGGAGGTTTGAAAAGATGAAAGGAAGGAAGGACGTCAGAAGCTGGCATACACCGTTCCCGTATTTCTGAGGAAAGAGTGATGCTACTACTCACGTATTTCTGCAGGAAGTCCTGCCGCATTTTAAGAAGTGACGCCCAACTTTTCATGTCTTGGTCTCCCTTCTGAAATGACAGAGAGAGGGATGGAGATTGCTATCAATGCCACCCCTGCACCAGGACTCCCTTTACCCCAGCAGCCACGTCAGCAGCTCTGAACGCACTCTCACCGGCTTGGGACGGCTGTGCTTGCAGCGCTGCTTGCGTGTGTTGTACTTGGCCAGCTGGTACTCGCTGAACTGCTTAAACTTGTCGGCCATGGCTTTCTTCAGACAGGAGGGCAGATTGCCACCAAAGCACTGTAATCACAGAGGGCAGACAAACGGTGTCTTATTAAGATAAAAATGCATTGAGAAAGTGATTATACATATATTAGGCGCAGGTGGATGTGAGGGCCCCGGCGGCAGACACACATACCCTGGTCCGAGAAAGCCCTAATCCGATCCAAATACTGCCAGACAGACATGACACGACACCCATGCTGAGCCCACTCCACCAACCCCAGTGGGACTCACCGTGCTGTAGAGCCGCACCACTTCGATCCAGTCGGAGGGCAGCTGGATGGCGGCGCAGTAGTACCTGCGCAGGTGAGGCTTGGCTTCGGGCAGGCGGGCTGACAGGGCCAGCAGGAAGTTGGCTGTGATGCGAATGTTGAGCTCCTGCCGGGTGTAGACAGCCACCTGAGGGAGAGAGAGGGAGAAGGATGCCAACAGGGCAGGTGAGACCTCTGGAGACTTTATGTGCATTTTAGACTGACCCTTCAACCCCACGAAGACAAACCACCTACCCAAGCTAAAAAAAATCCACTTCTATTATTATTATTATAATTATTATTATTATTATATTAGTGGTAGTAGTAAGTATGATGACTTTAGCAAGACGGCCACCTTCAACAGAAACTCTGCATCCTGCCTGGAGATGTCCTCGGCCAGCGCTCTCAGTTTGGCCCACATGCCCTTCTCCGAGTCCCAGTCCTTCTGGCCCGGTGCTGTGCACTTGTTCACCAGGGAACCGCACACCATGTTCAGCAAGAGGACCTGGGGGAGAGAGAGATAAGAGACAGAAAGAGAGGATGAGAGAGAAGGAGGGGGAATAAAAGAGATGGAAAAGGAATAAGAGAGAGAGAGAGAGAGAGAGAGAGAGAGGGGTAGAGGGTGGTGAAAAGAGAAAGAGAACAGAGGATTTGTGAGAGAGCTGTTGAATTTCAATGTAATCTTAATACCAATATTACGATGTAATTAATGTAATAGAGCAGGAACACTGGGGAACCCTCTTAGACACTCACACTATTAGCACACAATCTCAATAATACATCCTATGTTGCTTTAAAGCCCAAATTGTCTCTGTTCTCACACCTTTTTGTCTTTCAGTTCTGCTTCCCGTTTCTCACTGCTCTCCAGTATCTCTCCAAACCCATCTGTCTTCTCAAACACCACCTCTTCCACCTCCATCTCCTCCTCTTCTTCCTCTCCCGTCGATTCCAGATCTGGGACAGGCATCTCGTCAGAAACCTCCTCATCCAGGTCCTCATCAGCCAGGCTGCCTGAGCCCCGGTCCGACACCTGCAGGATATGAATATTGACCAATCAGTCACAAACTGTTTGCCTAGAATTGGCGACCTGGCTGTGATCAGCAGATTGCTGATATGCCCTTTAATATGCAACCCCCTCCAGAAACAGTGCCAGCATCAGTTTAACATACAGAAATGTCAGATTATGATTTGAATGTAAAGAGATACCTGACTCCACTGCTCAGATAGAGACTGGTAGCTTTCCAATGGTGTTTCAGAGAACCGTTTCCTTCCTTTCTCTATCTCATTCCCTCCTCCTCTTCCTCCGCTGCCTTCCTGTTTGTCTCCTGATCCCCTTGTGGAGGTCAGGTTCGAGGGACGGAGGAGGGAGCTGGGGGTCAGGGTGGCAGCAGGGCGGTGGAGAGCCTTGGTCCACTGGGAGAGCAGTGTATTCTGGGTGCCCAGAAAGGCAGAGCTGAGCTGGGTGCTGCTGGTGCTGGAGAGGTGGGTGGGTCTGAGCGCGGCGCAGGTGGAGGTGAGGGCCCCGGCGGCCGATTTCAGTGCCGAGAGGCCACACAGCCGGCCAGACTCGTCGAGGGCTGGGGCGACCCCGCTTGACCCCCGGTAACTTAGCGCAGACGAGGCCTCAGCCAGGATCCTGTTCTCCAGCGAAATTCCGCGAGCGCTCGGAGCCAGACGGCTGGAGACGGGGAATGAGGACAGGGCGCGCTCCGGATCAGGGTCTTGGGCTGCCTGGGGCGTCTTCATTCTGCTGGTATCCTGGAAGAAACAATTCAGTGGAAAAAAACGAAGCAAATCACAATTTAATATTTAAAAACCAACAACAATAATAATAATAGATGATTTTCGATCGAAACTGCTGCATTGTTATATTCGTTTATTTTATGCAGTGTTTACTATTCTTGTGGAATTTTAATACAACCAATAATAATAATAATAAACTAACAAAGAGATAAATACTAAAAGATTCTCTTGTCAGAAGTGGGATTCGAACCCACGCCTCCAGGGGAGACTGCGACCTGAACGCAGCGCCTTAGACCGCTCGGCCATCCTGACTTCCGGGTGTAAGAACGGGGCTGTAGATTCTCGAAGGCCTGCATCACTATAGTTCTGATGTTATTCTCTTTGTAACAAAATTTAAAATGGAAAAAATACAAGTTTCTCTCTTTTCCTTTCTGAACAGAATACACGCGTCCTCTTAAGGACTCCACATCGAGCAGTTACAGTACTTCCCGGTTTATTTGTGTATTGAGCAGTTGTACCCAGATGCGTGGCAGACTGGCAGTTATCACCTCTGAGTCATACACACTTTGCCCCCGCCGACTTTCCGTAAGTCACCACCTCTGCCATCGCCATGTAGCACAAGTGCACAACAAATACAAAGTTTCCTTCTAACGACACTTAGTGCCGGATAACGTTTCTGTTTCAGTCCAGCCCAGGGGAGGTTCATGCTTTTCGTGGACTTAGTATGATTTCATGCAACAGACTTTAGACAGCAACCTGCGGGCAAAACACCCAGGGAGTGAGCGACCGATTTCAGTAGCGCATTATGACAGTATATATCACTCGTAAATACTCGCTGTACCGACTGACTGACGATAGTCTTACCAAGGCAGCTGCACACTAAGACCGGCACGTCCTTCGGCTGCGTGTAGTTTAATTGAGTATAATGATGGTTTCCCTGCTGTTCCTACTATCCAGCTTGTGCGGTGAGTCCAGAGCAAACGTCACAGCGCAGTTGCGTCAGTGGGAGGCTCTGCGCGTCTGATCACAGCAGGGCGGACAATCTCACCGGAGATCAGCTCTGCGCAGGTCTGCGCGGATCCACCGATGTGATCGGTGCGATTGTGCAGATCTGCGCAGCTCTGTGCCAGAATATGCCAGACAATAAGTAGCATTGCAATGACGAAGTCCGCATTCACGCCACAGAAAGACGGTAGTTGGCATCAGTGAAATCAAACCACTTGTTTAGGTAAGCAAGCGCTCTTTGATAGAACATAAGAAAGTCCTGCTCTATAACAGCAACCTGTGCAGTGGGAAACTGTTGCAGGAGAGTGCTGGTCTCCAATCCAAAGAATCGATGCTCATCCCTTTGCCCGAGTTTCAATTTGAGATTGGTCATCAACTCGAAAAGCTCAAACACAGTTGTATTGTCTCCCTCAACATTAAGCGCTGCGTAGAAAAAAACTTTGAGGCTATTTTGCAAAAACATCAGGTATGCTTGGAGCTCACAGGGCACGTCCTCTCCATCCTCGCCATTTGCGAGCAATTTCCAAAGGGCTGATGGCCAGCGCTCTTCCCAATGGATGAAACATAGCTTTTGCCAGCTGGCCTGGATGCGTGCAGACGCTTGACCGCAGGCCACACACTCAGCCACCTTATCAGCACATTCTTGTAGAGAGCCGTGTACTGCGCGTCCACAAACTCAAACACTTCCTTTAATTCTTGCACACGTTTAGCTGAAGACGAAACTGGTTGTGGACTTTTGTGACTGTGTTCTCAATGTCAGTTCTCAGCTTATCGCCTGCATGCCTCCCACAGTTGTGCAGAATATGGCCACGCAGTTGGCCTTGATAATTGATGCATTGTGGTCCGTCCGTTTTTGGGTTTTTTTATACAGTTTTCGTTGCAATCATCATAAAAGTCCAACAGTTTGTCCTGCACTCCTAGGTCGGGTGTGCAATATCTCAATGCTAACGGGAATAACTTGGTTGTTCCCTGGTTTGATGCATCAGACGCAATTGAGAAATGTGGAAGAGAATCCGGTCAATCTGCAATCATTGGCGTGTTTAACTGTTTCAAGCATGTTTCTAAAGATGCCTGTGCAAGCACACCTGTAACAATGGATGCACTCTTAACTCTTCCTCAAGCAAGCTTCTTGGCTAGTTCTGAATCGGGGGAAATGACCGGGGCTGGTTTAGTAGTACAGTCGCCTGGCCGATACGATAACCCAAGCTGCACATGATGGTAGACACTTGTCACTTCAGTAGCTGTGATTTTATTTTGGTTGCTATCTTTTGGTGGAGAGAAAAAACGTGTCATGCCAGCGTTATCATGTCTTTGTTGTGCATTTCTCTTGAGACTTTCCCCATTCCCATGCCTCCCTATACCCCCCTCACCTCCATGCGTGATGGTGAAACTCCGGTGGCATACACTGTAACTGGTTTTAACCATGCATATGTTATCAGTGTTATCCCGCTCTGGCCAGAACCAAAAACGGCTGCGCTGCGCATGTTCAGTGTTTTCTGATTAACTTTTTTTTATTGTGGAATTGTAAGTTTAAGGACGATTAAATAAAATGATGCAGAATTATAATAATTATTTTATTGGTGTTGTTAATGTTATTATTAGTATTAAAGTTTATTATTAATATTATTTACATTATGTAATACAATATTTGCAATTAAAACACACATTTCTGAAAGCCCAGAATAAGTATTTTTCTGTTTTAGACGTCTTTGTAAATCTTTCCATTGTTCCGGCGTTTCGGGTTTTACCCAGGCCCCTATCAACGCCATATCGACGCTGTTGTGTTTGAACCTGAACTTTCAATTTTTTTTTCTCAAAAGTGTATTTCGCATTTAAATTTCAAAACTTTCAACTTTTTTTCTCAAAAGTTTATTTCGACTTTAAATCTCAAAACTTTTGACTTTTTTTCTCAAAAGTTTTGAATTTTTTTCTCAAAAGTTTTGCATTTGTTTCTCAAAATACATATATTTTTTCTCTCTCTTAAGTGGCCCTAATGCTCTTCCGTAATAATGTGCTTCTCATTAGGACACAAATTGTGGACATGTTGGCCTGAAATTCTTCTTCTACCTCTTACTAATGAAACCGACAAACTTTGAGCTTTTGGCTTTAACACTGCTGCATTAGTTCCCCTCTGAGCTGGGGCAGGGCTACAGAGTAAATGGAACTGTGAATTTCTGAGAAGTGTGTAAGAAAAACCAACTTCAGAGCTTCCACCACCTTTAATGAAGCTGAAATACAGTGTAAGGGCACAGAACAATTCCATGTGTATGCAACCTTGCAACAAAATGTTCCATTCATTTGTGGACAGACACAGCCTGAGAGAAAGTGTCCGACGCCATTCTCCCATACATTGACCTCCCAACAATTACACCCAGTCCAAAATCTGTCAGTGAACTAATATTACTCATCAACAAAACTTAAGTGTTGCCCTTGTAAGAAGGCCTTAGACACTCCGATTCAGATTTTGGATAAAATAATTAGGCCACTACTATGGTCATCACAAGGCTGAAACGATGACCACTGAACCACAGTGGGGTATAGAGCTCTTGGTTTAGTGCACGCTAAGAACATTAAAAAAATTATAGAGAAACATAAAAGCATTCAACTTATATTCTTCCTGACTTCCTTCCTCTCTCCTAACACGAATTATATGGTTACAGACATGATTCATGCTTTTACAAACATTTAGTGCATTTGTTTAGGAAAGGCGTGGGTGGACAGACAATGTTGCAAAATGGGAGGAATAAACAAACAAAAGTAAGGGAAAAAAAGCAAAGAATCATGTGACTGTATAGAACTGCACAATGTGTTTTTGCTTTGAAATGGGACTCCTAAATATACACTTTGTGCAAAACTGAAGCTCTCACTAAATTTATGTAAAAACTTCCCCCACAATCAAGGAGACCACAGAAGCTACAGAACCACAGCTCTTGCCATTGACGACTGATGATTTCTATGTTATGATAAATGGCTGAACTGGAGGGAACGACTGGCAGCTGTGACTGCAAATCAGCAGAAAATAACTGAAGCAAATTGAAGGCTTTTGAAATAAAATAGACATCTAGGTGGTAGGAAATAGTACATGCTTCCTGTTTAGCAGGCATGAAGCAGCAAAAGTGTGATGACAGTGAAGTCCTTCATCTGTACAAAGTGCACATTCCTGTGCCTTTTCCCGCTAGGGGACTTAATCCATGATCTATCTTTCTTTTCTATTGTACGGCATCAGCCTTGGTTTTGGAGCACTGTCTTGGTTGACTTGAGTACAAAGAACTGTGTTTCCCCCAGTTTGTAAAAGCACTGAGGTTAGGGACAGCATTTAACAGAGGGGCAGCAGATACTCTGTTCTTTGTTTCTGCTCCCATCCATTCAGAGTTCAGTTTGAGTCTTCATCTGAAATCATCCTTATCTTTTGTACATGTTAGTCATTTGCTGTGTAAATCAGCATTGCATTCATTCATGGTGTGTCAGTTACTTAGTATGAAGCTTTTATTTCAGCAAAACTCCTTGCTTAGTTTTCTTATGTATGCACATGTATATATGTATGTATGCAATTTTACCTTGAAAGTGTTTGAAAAATGTCCTATTATGTGTATTATTATTACTACTAGTAATAGTAAGAGTACTTTGTCTATTTGTATTATATATTTCTAGATTCAATTCAAAATCACTACTTAAATCGGTACTGACGAATTTGGAAAATTAAATAGTCATTGCGAGAAATGAAAAGACCAGAAGAGAGGAAAAAAAAAACGCATAGAGCCCTTTGGTGTCATGAGGCATAAGGTGAACTCATATACATCTGAAGAGACATAAAAACAAGATGCCACGCTCTCTGTGAGAAAACCTACAAATGTTTCCCCTACACACAGTAGTGCCCCTGCCTCTTACTCATGCAAAAGCAGAGCCCGTTCCACAACTGAGACAAATGACATTAATAGAATAAAACATCTGGCATCTTCAGATTCAGCCACCTTGCCCCCCCCTTCCCACTCGGCTCTTGTCCTCACTCTCCCCAGGCGATGCGGTACACGTTCCCTAGGCTGTCTCCGCAGGCCATCTCAGTGGGGCAGCTGGGGCTCAGGGCCAGACTCACCACAGGAGCCTGGCACAGAAACATGCCAACCTGTGGACATGGAGCAAAAATTACAAGATGAGCAGAGGAACAATCAGTCAATAAGGATAAGACTAAGTGTCACTAATTACTTGTATTTACATGGTAGTTACCTGGTAACTACCAGTGTAATTATGCATATTTACATTGTAACAAGTTATTACAGTGTAAATACACAGTAATTACGGACATTGTAAGAACAAGCACTAATATAGTAAGAAAGATCAACTCTTTTAAAACTCTACCCTCTCCTCTTTGAACAAGCTGCCCCCCCCCCCCAGCACCTGTTTCCTGGTCCCTCGGTCCCACAGCTTCACACTCTGGTCATGTGATGCCGAGATGATGATTCTCTCTGTTGCCTTCAGCACGCTGATCTTGTCTGTGTGGGCCTGTGAGACACACAGAGTCACACTCAACCAGCTGTGTGGACTGTAGATATACACCTGGAGAACACACACTGTACTGCATATATACACCTGGAGTACACACAGTACTGTATATATACACCTGTACTACACACACTGTACTGTATATATACACCTGGAGTACACACTGTACTGTATATATACACCTGGAGTACACACTGTACTGTATATATATACCTGGAGTACACACTGTACTGTATATATACACCTGGAGTCCATACACTGTACTGTATATGTATACCTGGAGTACACACTGTAGCGTAAGGTACACTTATAAATTTCAATTAAAGAAGTGAATTTATAGTATCACCTTATCACGAATCCTGGAATCTTGTAGAACTCAATTTCTGTAATAATTGGACGCAGACACCAATTCCAAAGATATAAATTGTCAAATTCATTCAAAAACAAAGACTAAATGTAGCACTACACTAATTATACAAAAGGGAAAAACGAATTAAAATTCAACTCTAGATCAACAAATCAAAGACAAATCACTTTCGTGACCAAATCAAAGACCATGGGATCGCATATGATAACACACAAATCGTTCAACAAAAAAGGTTATAAACACATTGACTACAATACCGGTTAGTAAGACGAAGGTGAGTCTCTCGTTAGTATTATTAGTCAGACATTAAATAACTACGCAGGTTAGTATTTATGTCAGGTAACTTCTCGTTATATATATATCAGTCTCATTTACGTTTAAGTGCCGAGAAAGATCCTATCATTACTTGTTACCACAATTTCCCTTAACTGATTATTATTCAATGATTAAGGATAGGCAGGGCCATCTATAATCTGGTGTCTATTAACTTGTGTCAATTTCAGACTAAACAGTTAAACAGGAATGAGAAGATATTTCTTGGCGTTGACTGATTTTATTTCTAAAATTATCAACAAAACAGTTTAATGCAACACACATTTATATTTAAGAAAACTAAATGATATTACACATTCTAGAGTTATGAATCACAGATTAACATTTCTAATTGATTTCTCAAATGTCATGAATCATGAACTCCAAACTGTTAAACTTATCTGAACTTCGTCGCAGAGAGGCCTCTCTGTCTTCGGGCTCAGATAACAGCACACGGCACGAGGTCCGTGTGGTTTGGAACAAAGGCAGTCCGGTTCGGCTTTGTCCAAGAACTTCCACTCAGTCGATGCACCTGGAAGTTGGGGTTTTGCGAATGTAGAGTCTTTTCCAAACAGATTTTCCACTGGTTTGAAGGCTCGAAGGTTGTGAACAAAATCTTCTTTGTAAGCAGGGGTTCCACCATAGTTACTTGAAGACAAAGTCTTTGAGGAAAGCAGGGCCCTGTTTGTTCCAAGGGTCAAGTTTCTTAAGACTCAAATAGCTATTTAAATGACTGACACTTTCGTATACAGTTGACTTAGTCAATTGTCCAGCTGTAAAACTTCACTGATCAGGTGGGCACAGGCGGGCAGCGCAGTCTGTAAAGTTCTTTATTTAATAAAGTCCTTTAAAAGAATTCTTCGTACGGCTCAATCTCCTTCTCCCAGTTTAACTCTTCTGTTGCTGGCAAAGACTTGGTTGGTTTCTGGTTCCGGTTCTGGCAACAGAGCTACAGGTTGAGCTGTGGCAGTGAGTTTCTGGTTCAGGTGAGAAAGAGAGTTTGAAAGGCCGTGCGCTATTCCTTATAGTCTGTCAGATCGATAGGTGATTGGTTCTTGAATTTTTGAGATTGGATTTCGGTTTCAGCCCCCAGTGTCCTATTGGAGGGGGGCTTGATTTATGACTGATGTCAATCCATGCCATCTTTTGGAAATGCCGGTTGGCCCGGGTTCGTAGCTCTATGTCGGGATTTCGGCTCTCATCCACTTCAAAGAGTTTTTATCACCTACAGGCCCCTTTCTCCAGACATCTCATAGCAGGATTCCAACCTATTTGGCCTCTTCTCGGTGCCATCCTCCCCAAAACTGTCACTTTGATGCAAACCAGTTCCAAGCTGATGAGCTAAGGAAATCTGATAACTTTGGGGGGGGGAGAGGTCTTCTTTAGATCAGTGCTTCAGCTCAGAGCCCAAATGCTCTTATCCAAATACACCCAACATAACGCTACATACCCCCTTTCTTGAATGGGACTGAGGTCGACTAGGACGTTATCCCCTTCAAGACAAAATAAGACGTTAAGCATTTATCTCAAAGTTATGTAACAGAATTCAACAGTGGACTTCACCATTCATGACCCCGAGAAATCAAAGAAAACAAACTAATAGTTCATTATTTAAGCAGAATGTATTCCAATCAAATTGACAATCCTATACTAGCACATATACAGGTTACATATTATAACACAAGTACATTAAAACAAAAAAACAATTGGTATTAGTATTACTCAGGATTGAGTATGGTTACTGACGGTAACCAATAGGTGGAAGTTGATTAACAGAGGGAGGTGACTGGGAATTCTAGTGTTATTCAGTCACCTGACCTTCACTATATCTATAATAGTTGGTAGGGACCTGGGTTCGAATGGTTGGCTTACATGGTAAGCCGGTGCCCCCTTTAGGGACATGCACAAAAATGGTCTCATTGGGAAGTTGTACCTTGGTGGCTGTATCATATCTGTCATTCAATTCCACCTGCTTTGGTGATTCAACTTGAGCCCACAACCTGTTCAATAGATCCTGACCAATGATCAACTTCTCTGTTTCAAATTTGGAAATATAAACTGGATGAACCAACTTAATCTTCCCAAAGGTGAACTCTAACAACGCCTTTCGAGTGAGCTGTGCCTTAGTCTCTGTGTAACTTGTAATGTTCACACTACAAGCTTCCACTATCAGTCGTTGGTCTGAGGTTTCCATAATTTGTTTCAGGTTGCCAAATGTGGTGGCAGACATTAAACAAATTTCAGCCCCAGTGTCCAACAAGGCTTCACACTCCCACACATTCTCAATGGTCACTTCTATGTAAACTTGCTTGGCCCTGCCTCTCTGTGTCAGATCACCCAGTAACATCACCAAAGGTTCAGCTTGCCTGCAGGCAACTTCCCCCACTGGGAGGTCCCAGTGGGCTGATGTGTCAGAGAAACCCCCCTGCTGTTCCTCACATCCAATCAAAAACACGGAGGCGGGGACAGGGGGTGGTTCCAGAGCTAGTCATGCCTCAGGTGGCGAGTCCAGCCCTTTACCCTGGCTACTAACTTCCAGTTTGGGAAGAGGGGGCAAAGGGAGCAGAGCTAAACGTAGCAGTAGCTCAGAAACTGCAACATTGCTCAGAGACTGAGTTAACCCAACTGGGTTAGGAGCAGATTTCTTTCCTTTATACTTTTTCTTGTACCTTGTTTTACTCTTACTCCACTTAGGATTTTCTTTCTTTTTTTATTGTAAGCCTGGGTGTCTTGGGTTCCATCCTTGGGAGGTTCTTTCCTTCTTTGAATCTCTGTCCCCTCTAACTCCAGTGGAGAACTAGGTCTCTCAGAGCACCTTGCCAGTACTTGGGTGCTTGAATCTTTACGATCAGAGGCGCTATTGTACTTGCTTTCCCAAGCTTTCTGTGCCATTTTACGAATTTCGGCTATGTTCATATACGTTGCGTCTGCATGTAATATGATCATTTCCTTAATCGTTGGGAACAAATTAGCAACAAACAACCCTTTAAAGCTCACCTCTTCCTCGGCCCCGGGTCGATCTTCACCCGCAAAATAGGTTTTCCTAAGCTTTTCATAGTAATCATGGTGGGACTCATGCTTACCCTGTTTGATCTGGTGTGCGGCAGTCACTGCCGCCACTGGATCAATGAACCTGGAATAGTCCCTAATTAATGCTCTGCACAAACATTGAAAACTATCGCAGACCATGGACCCTTGCCTCTCCATCCAAGAATGGACTTGACGAGAGGTAGTTTTGCGGATGAGGAGAACCTTTTCCTTCTCCGTAAAACCATTCCATGCCCTTTGGCTCTTTCTTCTTTCACTTTAGCATACTTTTCTCCTAGCTTTTTCAGTTTTTCAAACTTGCTTATGCTCCAGTTCACTAACCTTGAGCTGGCAAGTGCTAAGCTAGCCAAAACTTTCACCACCTCTATCGACTCTTTTTCGAGTTGCGTCGTAGTGTCGTTTACCAACTGAGTTCGACGCGACTCTACTTCAAAGTCCAAACTGCCTAGGCGTCCAAGGAATTCAGGAATCTCTGTTCCTGGTACCTTTACAATCAATGCTTCACATGGGGACATTTGGGTAATCATTGTTTTGGCTATTCAGTAACAACCCAACAGAACAGTACTCGATTAATCACCTAATGACTCTAATGCCAACGCTTAGGATATCAACAATTTATCACAAGTAACTAAAACAGACTTAACCTTTTGTGACTTTGGAAACCATACACATACCACGTGGGCAAATCTAGAGCGTCCTCTAGAGTACAAACAGTGTATTGTTCCTACAAAAGTTTTCTTGTTTCAAAACTTTGGAATCTGGATTTCTGGACAAAGCTATCCAATAACTATTACAGAAATGAGTCCTTTTCAGTCCAAGATTCCTCACACGGGGCACCAATTATGTAGCATAAGGTACACTTATAAATTTCAATTAAAGAAGTGAATTTATAGTATCACCGTATCACGAATCCTGGAATCTTGTAGAACTCAATTTCTGTAATAATTGGACACAGACACCAATTCCAAAGATATAAATTGTCAAATTTATTCAAAACAAAGACTAAATGTAGCACTACACTAATTATACAAAAGGGAAAAACTAATTAAAATTCAACTCTAGATCAACAAATCAAAGACAAATCACTTTCGTGACCAAATCAAAGACCATGGGATCGCATATGATATCACACAAATCGTTCAACAAAAAAGGTTATAAACACATTGACTACAATACCGGTTAGTAAGACGAAGGTGAGTCTCTTATTAGTATTGTTAGTCAGACATTAAATAACTACGCAGGTTAGTATTTATGTCAGGTAACTTCTCGTTATATATATATCAGTCTCATTTACGTTTAAGTGCCGAGAAAGATCCTATCATTAATTGTTACCACAATTTCCCTTAACTGATTATTATTCAATGATTAATGATAGGCAGGGCCACCAATAATCTAATGTCTATTAACTTGTGTCAATTTCAGACTAAACAGTTAAACAGGAATGAGAAGATATTTCTCGGCGTTGACTGATTTTATTTCTAAAATTATCAACAAAACAGTTTAATGCAACACACATTTATATTTAAGAAAACTAAATGATATTACACATTCTAGAGTTATGAATCACAGATTAACATTTCTAATTGATTTCTCAAATGTCATGAATCATGAACTCCAAACTGTTAAACTTATCTGAACTTCGTCGCAGAGAGGCCTCTCTGTCATCGGGCTCAGATAACAGCACATGGCACGAGGTCCGTGTGGTTTGGAACAAAGGCAGTCCGGTTCGGCTTTGTCCAAGAACTTCCACTCAGTCGATGCACCTGGAAGTTGGGGTTTCGCGAATGTAGAGTCTTTTCCAAACAGATTTTCCACTGGTTTGAAGGCTCCAAGGTTGTGCACAAAATCTTCTTTGTAAGCAGGGTTTCCACCGTAGTTACTTGAAGACAAATTCTTTGAGGAAAGCAGGGCCCTGTTTGTTCCAAGGGTCAAGTTTCTTAAGACTCAATAGCTATTTAAATGACTGACACTTTCGTATACAGTCGACTTAGTCAATTGTCCAGCTGTAAAACTCCACTGATCAAGTGGGCACAGGCGGGCAGCGCAGTCTGTTCTTTATTTAAGTTCTTTATTTAATAAAGTCCTTTAAAAGAATTCTTCGTACGGCTCAATCTCCTTCTCCCAGTATAACTCTTCTGTTGCCGGGAAAGACTTAGTTGGTTTCTGGTTCTGGTTCTGGCAACAGAGCTACAGGTTGAGCTGTGGCAGTGAGTTTCTGGTTCAGGTGAGAGAGAGAGTTTGAAAGGCTGTGCGCTGTTCCTTATAGTCTGTCAGATCGATAGGTGATTGGTTCTTGAATTTTTGAGATTGGATTTCGGTTTCAGCCCCCAGTGTCCTATTGGAGGGGGGCTTGATTTATGACTGATGTCAATCCATGCCATCTTTTGGAAATGCCGGTTGGCCCGGGTTCGTAGCTCTATGTCGGGATTTCGGCTCTCATCCACTTCAAAGAGTTTTTATCACCTACAGGCCCCTTTCTCCAGACATCTCATAGCAGAATTCCAACCTATTTGGCCTCTTCTCGGTGCCATCATCCCCAAAACTGTCACTTTGATGCAACACAGTTCCAAGCTGATGAGCTAAGGAAATCTGATAACTTTGGGGTGGGAGAGGTCTTCTTTAGATCAGTGCTTCAGCTCAGAGCCCAAATGCTCTTATCAAAATACACCCAACATAATGCTACAACACTGTACTGTATATATACACCTGGAGTACACACACTGTACTGTATATATACACCTGGAGTACACACACTGACTGGACCCCTTGTTCTGTATTGAATATATATACACATATACACACACCTGATGCACAGATACATACAGGACACACCATATATACATCTATAGATCCACTGCATATATTGTATACCTATATGTATAAAGTGTGGACACAAACACCTGCTGTGTACTTATTAGAACCACTACAGTTTTCCTACCTGCTTCTTGCTGCTCCAACCCTCCTCACCTGGGGGATCCTTGTACCATATCTTCCCAGTGGAATCACCGCACACCAGCAGATCTGAGAGAGAGACACGTTACCGGTTGGACCACCCCAATACAAAGATCAACCAGAGCTCAATTCGGCCGAGACTCGCTTGACTGAGGGAATGATGACCTGGCCATGAGGGCCATCGGAAAGGCTCTCCCCCTTCCTTACCACTAGATGGAATGAGCCAATGAGCTGCTGCTCAAGGCTCGGGGGAAAGGCTTTTTAGTTTACAACATTCAGTAACTCAGCTCAGCAGGGTGTTTCTCTCTAACCAGGAAGAGCTTCCCACAAGGCCCCCCATAAGGACAAAACCCTGCCTCCCTCGAACACAGGCCGGCCACAATCTTTACCTTGATGAATGGCGACGGCTGTGGTCACGGAACTCTTGTTGGTGCTTGAACTCTCCTGCTGTTCCAGGCGCAAGGTGTGGAACGTGTTGGGGACTTTACCCATGATGAACTGAAATGAAACAAGAGAAGAGCTACCATAACTGTTTCCATTCCTGTTGCTGCTGCTGCCACAGTTAACCCTGAAAACCAGACCTGTTGACCCATCTGTACTCCGTAAATTAGGGAAACAGGATTCAGAAGAATAAGAAAGTGCTCACAATGAAGCCCACTTCTAAGGTGCAGTCCTTGTCCGCTACCACCCACAGGCTCTTGCAGTCGTTCTCTTGCATTGCATGGATGTGACCACTGCCGAACCAGCTGTAATATAGACGTTTATTTAATCATTTATGAAACCTGTCAAAGACCTTCATTGTCACTGGATATTTACTGTGGATTATTGTGTTTTTTATAGCGATGCTGTTATCCTTTATCATATTTGGCATATTTTGATACAGTATGTTAGGGATTGTCAAAATAATATTGTTTAAATAATAAGAAGAAACAGAACAACCGCCCTCCCACTGTCAGCCCTTGTGGCTGACTCTCTCGATGCACGCCTTCATCCACCGCTTTCTGTTTCTTTCATCCTCACTCCCTCCCGTTTCTCTCTCCCCATTGTCTGTCTTTCCCTCTTTCTGTGCCCCCCACGTCTCTTTCTCGCTCTCTCTCAGATACTATATATTCATGTATCTATCCATTCACTTAATTCCGTTATAGTTCAATCTCTTCATTATGTCAGAGGAGAGAGCTGCGTACCCGAGGGTAACATCCGTGGGATCCATCAGGTCAATGATACTGCCATTAGGGCAGGCTGCCAACAGCATAGAGCAGTAGTGCAGGAAGAGCACGGAGGAGCCCACAGTGTAAGAAGACAGCTGCTTAACCCTGAGAAAGGAGAGAGGGGGGAGTGAAAGAGACACAGGGAGTGAGAGAGAAGAGAGGGGTGAGAGAGAGAGAGAAGAGAGGGGAGTGAGAAAGAGAGAGAGAGAGGGGGGTGAGACAGAGGACGAGTGAGTGAGAGAGAGAGGAGAGGGGAATGAGAAAGACTGACTTTTAACTGCACTTTATTAGCAGTTAATTGAAAAACAAGGGATCAATAATCCTCCATCAAAATGTTGTGTTTTTTTCTTATTCCACCCATAAAGTCACCCCACATCTCTACACATTAAATACAAGTTTGCATTCAACTACAGAACACAGTACATCGTTACAACACCAAAGCAGTTCAAACATTTCAAGGTTATGCATTAGTGTGTAATAGTTAAAATCAACTGTGATCCTGCACTTTACCTGGCAGTAAAATAACCATAAAACATCACTGGCCCTGCCCTCAAACTTGTTTTTCCTGCTTAAAAATATGGCCATTTTGGCTTGGCCAAGTAGGAAGTTGGACAGTTGGGCAACAAATTTTGTGCGCTTCGTATATATTGTACCAAAAATAAAAACAGAAGCACTAAAAACCAGATTAAAATCTTTAAACAAACTTGCTAAAAAAACTTGTAAAAAGAGGGGTGCACACTTACTAAAACAATGAAAAACGGTTTCCTGACGCTGGCAGAAGGGACATTCATCACCAACACTGGGATTAAGAATCGACACAAAGGAATTAATTGCAACGATGGTGTACAGCACCCTCCACTGCAGATCACCAGCTCTCTTATTTAACGGTGGCTTCTACAAAAGCCGTCAGCAGGGCTGCGCGTCCACCCCGACCCCCAGTCAGACTCGCTAGTGTCAGGAATTGTGGAGAGTAAGGCCTGGTGCTGGGACCGTACACATGCTCTGTATAGGCCCTTACCCGTCGCTGAGTCAAAAGACATGGCCCCCAGGCCCCCCTGGGAGTGCAGGGTCCCTGGGGTGGCAGTCACTGTTGGGGGTGACCAGCAGAGTGGGGAAAGGGTCCTGTGCGTCCGGGAGCTCACGCCCCTCAAACAGTTATCCCAGTGAACTCAAGGAGCACAAAGCAGAGGTGTGCCAGCAGCCTCTCAATACAGCGCAGGGAGCACAGGCCCAGCGCTGCAATCAAACTGTCCGCCTCCTTCCAGCATCGCCCTGGAACGTCCAGCAGGTGGCACAACTGGGTGATGCCCGTAGTGATCAGCAAGCGGGGTAAGCTGGGGAGGATGTGGGTGATGTCCAGGCAGTGGTTGTGGACCAGAGGCTCCTGCAGCAGCCAGAACAGGGAGGGGGCCTCTTCTGCTCTCTACACTCCCAGCAGCTACCAGGCCTTCATCAGGCTGTGGTAGAAGGGGCTCAGTGCTGTGAGAGTCAGCTGTCTGCTATCCAGCAGGAACAGGGGGAGGTCCAGCTGCTGGCCTCTGGCTCACCACTGCAGTGTGCAGGCCAGCAGCCTCCAGTCCAAGCTGTCAGCACCGTACAGCAACCGCTAGAGGGACTGCAGTCGAAAAGCAGGCACCCTGCTTCCGATATGCACCAGACCCTGCCCCCACCCCCTCCCGGGGCAGGTACAGCACACACTGCCTCAGTCAGTGCAGCTCGTCCCAAAAGGAATCCAGCACCGCCTCCTGCAGCAGTAGTGGAGGAGGCGGCACACACACCAAGTGGTCCCACAGCGCCGACGCCACCAGGTTTTTGATGATTAGTGTCCTCCCCCCATAGGACAACTGGGGGAGAAGCCAGCACCAGCAGCACAGCCGCCCTTGCACCCCCTCCCAGTTATTTTCGTTGGAGGCCTCATCCCCCAGTTGCACCCCAAGTACAAGAAGCCCCCACGCTGCCATTGAAGTCCAGAAGGTAGAGCCGGGGGGGCCACCCCTACACTCCCCCACCAGCACAGCGCAGCTCTTGGCCCAGTTGACTCTGGCTGACGACACAGTTTCAAAGTCCAGTAGCACTGCCCTGAGCCAATGAATGTCCTGCTGGCCCCCCACAATGACCACGACATCGTCCGCATACGCCGAGAGCCTGAGAGGCGACGGGCAGTGAGGGATGACCAGGCCAGAGATCTCAGTCTACAGCCTATGGAGCAGGGGTTTAATGGCCAGGGAATACAACATCCCTGACATTGAGCAGCCCTGCCGTATGCCCCTACCCACACAAAAAGGAGCACTTAACCCACCGTTAACCTTCACTACACTCTGAATGTCACTATACAAGACCCGAGCCATGGCTATAAAACCAGGGCTGAACCCAAAGGTCTCCAGTGTGCCATAAATATTGGTGTTCAACCCGGTCAAATGCCTTTTCCTGATCCAGGGAAATCAAACCAGTGTCCAGACCCAATAGCCTAGAGGCATCCAAAACATCCTGAATCAGAAACACATTATCAAAGATAATGCCAGGGACACAGTAGGACTGGTCCGAGTACGTGACAGCCCCTATCACCTCCCGCAGTCTGGTGGCCAGAGCCTTCGAATACAGCTTGTGATCAGCACACAGCAAAGCGACAGGCCGCCAGTTCTTGATGTCACACAGGTCCCCTTTCTTTGGCAGGAGCGTAATGACTGCTCTTCTGCAGATGAAAGGCTGTTTCCCTTGAGCCAGACTCTCTTGCAGGACGGACAGCAAATCCTCACCCAGCACAGGCCAGAATCCCTTATAAAACTCCACTGGGAGACCATCTATGCCGGCGCCTTGCCAATGCCCATGGTGTCCAGGGCAGCGGAGAGCTCCTTCAGCGAGAGCACTCTCTCCAGCCCTGCCTGCTCCCTCTCGGGGACTTGTGGCAGCATTTGACAGAACTGCTGTGTTCCTGGTGCTGCCCCCTGCAGCTTGATGGTGTAGAGCTGCGAGTGAAACTCGACAACCCTCTTCAGGATCTCCCCCGGGCCCCGCAGCTCCTGCCCTGAGGCCGAGCGCAAGCAGTGGAGGAGCTTACTCTGGCCACGCTTCTTCTCCAGACCGAAGAAGTACTTGGTGGGGGCATCCATACGAGATGCACTCAGGAACCACGACCTGCGGTCCTGCTCCACACTCTTGCAGTGGAATTTAGGTACGTCTTCCTGCCTTTTCGTTTTTTCTCCCGACTGTTTCACCACTCGTTTCGGCTTTGATTTCTTAAAACAATCATCTTTCTCAACTGAACCATCTTCCACCTCCACGTCCCCATCCCAAACAGACTTGACCGTGCTTAAACTGCATTATACTGCCCCGTCACTCCTCCTAGTACCGTCTCTCTCAGTCTCTGGCTCCAGCAGTGCGATCTCCATCCCTGACTGTGCTGCCTCTGCGGCACCGCACTCCTCCGCAGCCCTAGCCAGAGCCCCCTCTCCAGTCTCCCCACCGACATGCCCTGCATCCACACACGCTACACCGGCAGCCACTGCCTGCGCAGCCAGCTGCCCCCGCTCAATATCCCCATCAGTCTCCACTCCACTTTCCACAGCTGCCCTCCTGCCACCACCAGTCGTCCCCGCAGTCTGGGAATCCATCTGTCCACCATCAGTCCCAGGACCCTGTACCCCCGTACCTGCACTAGGCCCCGGCGTCTGGGAATCCACCTGCCCATCCTCACTAAGCCCTACCTCCCAAAGTCGGCGCCCTCCCTCGACTACTGCTCCGGTCCAGAGCTCCGGGCCCCGGGTGCCGCTTCCTGCCTTCGGCTTCCTCCTCCTCTGTCTCCAGCTCCGGGCAGTTCTGAATGACATACCCCTCCATTCCGCAGCAAAATTATTTAATAGATTCAGACGTGGCAAAAGTGACATAGTCATTGTCATCCAGTCTGAAATTAAAAGCCACATTCAGCTCCTCGTCCTTTTATTGACGATCAAGTAACCTGCCTCCAGAACGTAACAATATGCCTTAGCAGGGGGTTCTTCCCCCCCAGCGGGACCAGTCTCAAGCCCGACATGATCTTCCCATAGCGGCTGAGTTTACTCACCAGCACCTAATTACGGAGAAAAGGCAGCACATTGGAAAGAGTAACTTTTCGGGCCGGCACCGCTAAAGACAACACCGGGGTAAATGTGTCATTGATGGTGACGCTGTGTTCAACCACATTATCCATGTCTCCCACAGCCAGCACACACTTCTCAAGGGGACAAAACAGCTCGGGAGTGAATTTAATGCCATGACGATGAGTGAGGTTTTCAAAGGGGAAATTCAGGGGATCAGGCCCCCCACTGAGCCGGCCATAGTGGCCACAGATAAAAACAAAAACCAGAAATGAAAAACAAGAGAGAAAATCAGACTCACACTGATCAGCAACAGCTCACACTCACTCAAAACTCCGCCCAGTCACTCCCAGCATGCATGAGAGAGAGCGAGAGAGAGTGGGGGAATGAGAATGGGAGGGGGTCTCCTCCCAGTTACAGCTAGATGCTCCTTTTGTGCTCACTGTGCTGTGGTCTGTGGAGGCGTCCACTCCAGTCTCCATGTGGTCACCGTGTTGTCCAAACAAGCCACTGCAAACTCCCTCTCTGACATGAACGCCACAGAGCTGACCAAACAGTGACTGACCTGCAGTTAGGGACACAATCACAATTTTGTGGGTCATTGTTCGAGTGTGTTCGTGAGTATGACTGTGCATGTGTGTGTTCCTGCGTGCGAGTGTCCATGTGCACGTGTGTGTCCTAGGCGTTTCTCGGTTACCTGCATGCAGCAGATGACAGAGTTCTGGTGCCATACGCACAGCTGGCCCTGCCCGTGCCCAGACACCAGCAGCTGCCCACAGGGGGAGAAGCACAGAGCCGTGGTGCCCCCCTTCTTGGAGACTGGATTTTCTGCACAGAACAACACAGATGATTACAGCCTGGTAAAATAACTACATTTACTATGGAAAATACTTAACTATTAATATGAATTGGGACATTTGTGGTAGGTTAATAACTTATGTCATTATGGTGTATTTAGTGTGTAAATATACATAATTACAGTGTGGGGCAATGTGTTGCATATGCTATGGTGTATCTATGTGTTGTAGTTACCCAGTAAGTAGTTTCCCAGTTCTTAAACGACAAAATTATTTTACAGTACTAGTGGAGGACAGAACTGCATGATTGATTGATGTTTTTGGTTGGCATCTAAAAGTGACGAGGCCTATACGCTTTGCTGGATTGTTACCAGTGAGGTCAGAGATCAGAGGTGGCGTTATTATTTACCCATCGCTGTCGAGATGCTCCAAGCTCGCATGGTGCGGTCTTCAGCCACCGTGAGGAACGCCGGTACTTCTTCCTCGGGAGCTGAGCCGCGTATCACTCCGCGGTGGTCCGACAGTGAGCCACGGTTCTCCACCTACACAGAGGGATGATCAGTGGATTACACTGGTTTCGGCTGTGATACAATTACATGTGTAATTACACATAGAATACTAGTATGAAACATTTTTTCACTTTGTTATTAGCACTTGTTGCAGTGTCATGGCTAATGTAATTGCCAGCATTATAAAGTGTTTTTCCTCTTGTTAATGAGACAGTCCTGCGTTAGGGTCCTAGCCACCCCGAGGACAGCAGTTCACCCTCTCACCTGCAGGGGGAGCCACAGCTGCACCGTCCCATCGTCAGATGCTGTGGCAACAGCAAGATCCTTGGGCTTGGTGTACTGGCTCTGGATCTCACCTTTAGCACCTGTAAAAAGTTAAATAATAAATTCATAAATTAATTTAAATTAGTGTATGGTCATCTTGGGGAGCCACAGAAGTGCTGGGGAGGTGTGGGGCTGGGGCTACCGACATGGGCTCAGAAGCAGCTGCTGCATTAGATAATTGCAGGCCTTCAGCTCACAATCAAGAAGGGTGGGTATCTGTCATGCAGCACTCTGCTCATCTTTACCACTCCTTCCATCCCTCTAATGTCCTCCTTCAACCCTACCCCCAAACTTTTCTCTCTCCCCTTCTCCCTCTTTTCCCCCTACATTTCCCAACAATGCTAACCCATCCCCCAATCTCTTTCTCCATCCACAATCTCTCTCTACATCCCTGCCCTGCTCTGATCACGTGTTTCTCCAACCTGACCTCAAGACCACGTCCCTCACCCTCTTTGGCGAATGCTTACCAGAGTGCCAGTAGGCGGTGCAGTGGTGAATCCTGGCTGAGTGAGCTGGGATCCGGGTGACTTCCACTCCCGATTCCCACTGCCACACTGCAAGCTCCCCGCTGCCCGAGCCCGCCAGCACATACTCACCCTGACGTCAACAAACAAACAAAGACAACCGTCAACCACTCCAAACAATGGCAAGGTCAACAACTTGATCTGGCCTTGGCTGCAGAGGGAATTCTTGGACAGAAAATCATATCAGGACAACTACTACTAATAGGGGAATCAACTCAAGCACAATGACTTAGGCCCGTCTCAGGGATTTACCAGACTGCACACTGAGCTCAGGGGGGAGTCCTGCCCCACAAACTCCCTGAAGCACTGGCCAGATGCAGGGTCCCACACTCGCACCAGGCAGTCAATGGAGCAGCTCACCTGTCACAGGAGACAAGGGAGAAACAGAAAGAGAGAGAGAGGGAGGGAGACAGAGGGCTGTATTAATACATTAATACAAGTGTAATTATACACATCATGTGACATCAGTTCTGAGACAAAGTTCCACAATTTTAAAAGATATGTATCGAACGTGGAGAGTTGTAAATGTATCTATCTGTCCATCCCCTGGCCTATCCATCCCTCCATTCAGCTCCTCACCAGGGTGCTCTCAGTCCAGGTGCAGCCGGTAATCCAGTCGGTATGGCAGTGCAGGAAGGAGCGCGACAGACCTGGGGGAGACGCCCTTACATCCCACACTAGCAAAGACTGCGAATGAGAGAACCAAACAAACAATCCCCTGAGAAACGTCTGCAACTCCGTCACGAACACGCCATCACGGTTAAAAAGCTTAACAAAATATGAGAGAGACTCTAAGGCCTAAACAAGAGCCAAACATTGCCCTGCCTGTGAATCCCGAAGCACATAGGCTGACGTCTCTTTTATGTATAAATACTAGAACATTTCAGAATTCCCACTCAGTCGAGATCTGACCAATTCACCATCATAAAACGATAAAATAAAGTATTTCAATAATTCTATTATTTTATGTGGTTTTGCCTCATGTATGCTTCAATTTACAAAGTTCAGCCACTTGCTCATTAATCAGGGCAAAATCCAAACCGAAATTTTTCCTGCAACGCTTTTTTTTTTTTTTTATACGTAGTAGAAAGTTTAACTATGATACAGGTTTGTAATGTGCAGCTTATGGGCAGGGCAATGTTATGATTCGGACCCAGCTTAAGACTAGCTCATTATTGGCCTCCCCATACTCCTCATTCCTTTACCTGGTCTTTGCCACCTGAGAGAAGCTCCTGTCCGTTGGGGCTGAAGCAGAGACAGGTGACCCCTCCTGTGTGGCCTCTCAGGACAGAAGTCAGGATGAGATCACCGGACTGACCAGCCTCAACCCGCAATGACTGGACTGACCACAGACTGACGGTGAAGTCCTCTGAGACAGAGAGAGGAGAGAGAAGGATAAGGGTGTCTGCTTTATTATACAAAGGAGAAAGAGAGAGTTTCCGGCAAACGGTGGTGAACAGTCCAGGAAAGCAGCATCTCATTCACTAGCACAGAACAAGATGACTCCTGTTGACACGTGACTAAATCCCATCCAAAAATCGACTGAGCTAGAGCTTACCCGACGCTGATGCCAGGAGATCCGGGGAGCAAGCCAGGGCAAGAACAGGCCCTCGATGGCCCACCAAACGGCACAGACTTCTCATGTGCCCCTCCGTCTCTCTGCACCACAAGCGCACGACGTGATCATCGCTCCCAGACACCAGCAGCTCAGCCTGGCTCTCCGTCTGCAGCCAAAGCAGGCACCGCACAGATACCCCGGGGCCCTCGCTCACCCACCGTCGCTCTCCTGAAAGGCAGGAAGGCAGAGAGGTGGATGAATAAATACTCCCGATTTCTACAGTGAGGGAAAAAAGTATTTGATCCCCTACTGATTTTGTATGTTTGCCCACTGACAAAGAAATGATCAGTCTATAATTTTAATGGTAGGTGTATTTTAACAATGAGAGACAGAATAACAACAAAAAAATCCAGAAAAACGCATTTCAAAAAAGTTATAAATTGATTTGCATGTTAATGAGGGAAATAAGTATTTGATCCCCTATCAATCAGCAAGATTTCTGGCTCACAGGTGTCTTTTATACAGGTAACGAGCTGAGATTAGGAGCACTCTCTTAAAGGGAGTGCTCCTAATCTCAGCTCGTTACCTGTATAAAAGACACCTGTCCACAGAAGCAATCAATCAATCAGATTCCAAACTGTCCACCATGGCCAAGACCAAAGAGCTGTCCAAGGATGTCAGGGACAAGATTGTAGACCTACACAAGGCTGGAATGGGCTACAAGACCACGCCAAGCAGCTTGCTGAGAAGGTGACAAAAGTTGGTGCGATTATTCGCAAATGGAAGAAACACAAAATAACTGTCAGTCTCCCACTACACGGGAGGATCTTGTTAATGATCTCCATGCAGCTGGGACCATAGTCACCAAGAAAACAATTGGTAACACACTACGCTGTGAAGGACTGAAATCCTGCAGCGCCCGCAAGGTCCCCCTGCTCAAGAAAGCACATGTACAGGCCCATCTGAAGTTTGCCAATGAACATCTGAATGATTCAGAGGAGAACTGGGTGAAAGTGTCAACTCAACTCGCCGTGTTTGGAGGAGGAGGAATGCTGCCTATGACCCCAAGAACACCATCCCCACCATCAAACATGGAGGTGGAAACATTATGCTTTGGGGGTGTTTTTCTGCTAAGGGGACAGGACAACTGCACCGCATCAAAGGGACAATGGACGGGGCCATGTACCATCAGATCTTGGGTGAGAACCTCCTTCCCTCAGCCAGGGCATTGAAAATGGGTCGTGGATGGGTATTCCAGCATGACAATGACCCAAAACACACAGCCAAGGCAACAAAGGAGTGGCTCAAGAAGAAGCACATTAAGGTTCTGGAGTGGCCTAGCCAGTCTCCAGACCTCAATCCCATAGAAAATCTGTGGAGGGAGCAGAAGGTTCGAGTTGCCAAACGTCAGCCTTGAAACCTTAATGACTTGGAGCGGATCTGCAGAGAGGAGTGGGACAAAATCCCTCCTGAGATGTGTGCAAACCTGGTGGCCAACTACAAGAAACGTCTGACCTCTGTGATTGCCAACAAGGGTTTTGCCACCAAGTACTAAGTCGAAGGGGTCAAATACTTATTTCCCTCATTAACATGCAAATCAATTTATAACTTTTTTGAAATGCGTTTTTCTGGATTTTTTTGTTGTTATTCTGTCTCTCACTGTTAAAATACACCTACCATTAAAATTATAAACTGATCATTTCTTTGTCAGTAGGCAAACGTACAAAATCAGCAGGGGATCAAATACTTTTTTCCCCTCACTGTATACCTTTGTTGATCCCCTACTGGATGAAGGCCTCCCTCAAAATGCTCCCCAATTGCTTTGATCTAGAGACTTTTCTCAAGATAACACCAGCAAAGCTTCTGATCTCATCTTCCCAACTTCTCAGTGGTCTTCTAACATAGCCAAAAATCATAATTGAACCAGAAGTCAAACTGGGAATTTTTGCATGTTGGTAAGCTCAGACAGGCCTAGCTAGAATTCCAGACATCCCGAGAGCGACCTGCCATACACGCACTGACAGACCTACCCGAATCCCGATGGTACAGGTGGATCCCATTGCTTTGGTAACCCACAGCAACGTAGTCCCCGGCGACCGCCACGCACAGGGCGGGAGATTCCACCGTTGCCGAGCGGCCGGACCCCTGCCCCTGGGATGCTGCGGACCGTTCCTATGATACAACAGGAGAGGTGGTTAAATACTCGCCCACTCTCACTGTACTGGACAGCACCGCCCATTGGAGCTGCTTGGAGCCGGATAGGTGGGAACTGCATCAGCCTTTCACTCACCATGCTGTCCCCCAGCTGGCCGATAGAGAGACCCAAACTCCCAGACCACAGATGCACCTGTGACATGGAACAGGGGGAGATGATAATATAGTACAGACACCTCAAATGAGTAATTGAGAGAGAGAGATGGAGAGGACAAAGAGGGGCAATCGTGTCCGGAACCCATCTCACCATGTTGTCCGAGCCACCGCTCAGCAGGAGCCTGCCTCCCTCCATGAACCGCAGCACCTCTGTTGCCCCCTGGTGGGCCCTGTAGTGCCCTACACATTTCCAGGTTGGTGCTGACCACAGCCTCACATCCCCAGAGAGACAGCCTGAGGTCAGGAGCCCCCCAGACGGAGAGAAGGACAGGCTGCGGACAGACACCTCATGACCTGATAGAGTCTGGGGGAGGGAGAGAGAGTCTCATTGAAAGACGAGGTTTCCTGTGATTTACAACACAGTGATGTCATAAATAACGCACACAAATCTGAGAGAATGCAAAGTAATGAAACCAAGTAGTGATTATTTTTTTATTTTGAATTTATTACATTTCATGTTAAAAAAAAATTCAAGAAACAGGAATTGACCTCCCTGCAGCTTATGAAGCCCTTTATCCACTCACCGCCACACTCTGCCCGGTCAGCCAGTTCCAGAGCCTCACCGCCTTGTCCCAGCCACCTGCCACCACCAAATGACCCTCGGGGTGAAAGGTCACACAGTTCAAAGGGCAGGGGTTGTTCAGTATGGCGGCCAGGCTGCCCTTTGGCACTGCCCACACCTGGAGACAACAAGAAATGAATTATGAGAAATAAATAAAAAGACATAACTATGACTACTAGCTGGATACAAATACTATGTTAAAAAGAATGGTGAAAAACCGAAGAGTCTCTCGAACCTTCAGCTTAGAGTCCAGGGACACTGTGGCCAAGTTCTTCCTGTCGGTGGTGACATCACATCCCGTGATGCTGTTCTTGTGGGCGTCAACTTCCACAGTCCTAGAAGGAGAAGACAGATCTAGTTGATTCTGCCCAGTTCCTCATCCTAATTTTTATTTTATTGTCTATATCAGTGGTTCTCAAACCTGTCCTGGAGTATCACCTACCCTGCTGGTTTCTGTTCCAACCAAGCTCTCAATTAATTAATTGAATCCTTAATAGAAGAAATTTGATTACATTTGACTCTTTAAATTATGTAACTGATCAAATGTTGGTTCCTTAATAATTTCCTTTTTATACTTAACTTAAAACCTCTACTGTTAAAATCAATCAAAAGGCTCTGATTTAGGAAATTACTACTTCAATTAAGTAATTGAGAGCTCGGTTGGAACAAAAACCAGCAGGGTAGGATGTACTGTAGGTTTGAGAACCACTGGTCTATATAAGTTTGCCTCATTCATTTATGCATCAATTCACAACTTCAATCACTTGCCTAGGCCAATGTGCCTTAACCAATTTTTACCCTATTGTTTTAACTCTTGCTATATAAAAGTAGTAGAACATGGCTTCTGACAAATAATTCAATTGCAATGCGGTACATGCTTGTAATTTGCAGGTAAGGAAAGATTCAATCTGGTTGAGGCCCAGCTGAAATTGGTGAGACCGCAATTATTAGAAAAACATTGACATCAAATAAGAGGGGAGAAGTAGCTAAATGTGGAACCTGCAGCCACTGTCGATGTCCCACACTTCTATCTGCCCATCGAAGGAGGTGGAGCCCAGAAGCCCCTCCTGCAGGAACACGCACCCTGAGATGCCATCGCAGGAGCTCATCAGTGACCTCACTTCCTGTGACAGAGACCAATCACAAGACAAGTTACCCAAAACACCACTTCTTGACAAAAAACTAAAGCTGCAATGTCCAAAAACTTATATTCTCACATGTAACTTTAGTTGTCCAAGTAGTTTAGGAGGTAGTAACTTCCTAAAGGTGATGGGGTAAACATTAAGTAAAATATTTATGATCCATCTATTTCAGGCTGTAGTGAAGGATTCAACTATTATAATGCTAACACAAAGCATTACACCTGGATATTAAATACACCTTTCACTCTGGTTCTGCTGTAGCAAAGCACAACCATACAAGTCTAGCCATACCTGCCCAGTCTCTGTGTTGATGATGTGAAGAGATCCTTGCCCAGTTCCCACAACTGCCAGTCTGCCCTTCGGCTGCACGCTCACACAGGTTGGCATCCAGTGAAAAGCGGTGACTGTGTCACTGTGGGGGGTGAAGGGGGGCGATTTGGAAGAGATCTGTGGGATTTGGACCCATACAGTGTCTATGTACTTTTCCCAGGCATTCCAGGCATGGAAATACCTTTACAATTGCATACAAGTTTGGACACCTGGTTCAAACTGAAACCTGTTTAAGACAGGGAGACCCAAAAATAACCCAAAGAGGGACACACCGAGACACAAAGGGAAACACAAGGACACCCATTTCACATTGACCCTTACGTGGCCTTCTTTTGGATTTCGTGTGGCTTGTTCAGCCATCTCAGCAAGCGCACGGAGTCCGTCTCCCTTCCCACAATGCCTTGGGCCCAGACATGGGCAGCGCAGCCCTCAGGTTCATTGAGAGCTTGCTGGATAAATAGCGCCGGCCAATGGGAGAGGACGGGGGCGTGGCGATGCAGGAAATCACGGCACACCTCCAGCTTGCAATGGGCCACCCCATCTTCCAACTCCATTGAGGAATCTACAGCAACAGCATGTGTGAGAGTGGGTCATTTGCCTGAACTACCTATATAGCATGTAGTATACATATATACACACTAATCAACCATAACATTATGACCACCTGCCTCATATTGTGTAGGTCCCCCTTTTGCTGCCAAAACAGCCCTGACCCGTCGAGGCATGGACTCTGCTAGACCTCTGAGGGTGTGCTGTTAGCAGCAGATCCTTTAAGTACTGTAACTTGTGAGGTGGGGCCTCCATGGATCGGACTTGTTTGGCCAGCACATCCCACAGATGCTCGATTGGATTGAGATCTGGGGAATTTGGAGGCCAAGTCAACACCTTGATCTCGTGATTCATCAGACCAGGCCACCTTCTTCCATTGCTCCGTGGTCCAGTTCTGATGCTCAAGTGCCCATTGTAGGCACTTTCGGCAGTGGACAGGGATCAGCTTGGGCACCCTGACTGGTCTGCGGCTACGCAGCCCCATACGCAACAAACTGCGGTGCACTGTGTGTTCTGACACCTTTCTATAAGAACCAGCATTACAGTAGCTCGTCTGTTGGATCTGACTCCACGGGCATCAATGAACCTTGGCAGCCCATGACCCTGTCGCCGGTTCACCGCTTTTCCTTCCTTGGACCACTTTTGATAGGTACTGACCACTGCAGACTGGGAACACCCCACAAGAGCTGCAGTTTTGTAGATGCTCTGACCCAGTCTCTAGCCATCACAATTTGGTCCTTGTCAAAGTCGCTCAGATCCTTACGCTTGCCCATTTTTCCTGCTTCTAACACATCAACTTAGAGGACAAAATGTTCACTTGTTGCCTAATATATCCCACCCACTGACAGGTGCCATGATAACGAGATTATCAGTGTAATTCACTTCACCTGTCAGTGGTCATAATGTTATGGCTGATAGGTGTATATACACACACACACACAATTGGGTTTGGAAGAAACTTACACGCTAGTGTCTCTGTGAGGGGCTGCGTACTCACCAGACAGGCTGAAGGTGTCCAGCAGATGGGAGAGGAGGCCCAGCCGGACATGGGCATGCAGGAAATGGAAACTGGACAACAGGGAGTGCAGGACAGCGAGCTGGCCCCCCTTCACCTGGTGAGGGCAGGGAGACACTGGCTCAAGATTTTGACAAGACAGAGTCCCAGGACACAGAGCCCCACAAACTTGAGACACTAGACTCAAGACAGAGATAGTCAGTGACTCCCAACTAAAGTCATTCAATTGAATATTTACTTATTCATGTATTTTTAGCAGTATTCAGGATCAGAGTTATTTCTGACCGGCATACTGACCAGGTGGAAGGGCAGGTGACGGAGGGCTTCGGCCTCGCAGTGCAGGAAGCGGTCTCTGCCACCTGGGTCAGCCAGCGTCCAGAGGTGAGCTGGGAGACACATGAATAGAGACACAGAGACCATGAGAGACACGGAGGGAAACGAGACAGAATTAACACCTGCTTCTCAACAGCATCACAGCTGGCACCTTTCCATTCACATCTGGGGCTGACTGGTGAATTGTCTCCTATCCAATTATGGTGTAATTGGGGTCAAGAAAACATGCGTATACAATAAGCACAAAACTGACATACTAAACTGACTGGAATCTATTACACATTATATTTGCTTATATAGTATAACCATCAGCATGCAAGTCACTGGGGATAACATCATATGTCAGTGAACATTCACCCCTCTAATAGCTAATGGCTCAGTCCATCTTTCCTTGAATGTTGTACTAAGGCAACAACCAATTCTTCTTGGGAGGGGGGAGGGCTCCAGTACTGTACCTGCCAGCAGAAGGTGGGCCCTTCTCCTGGATTCCTGGCTTGGCAGAAACTGCTTCTCAAAAGCTGATCTTACATCGTCATTGGCCAGACAGAAACGGGAGTCCGGGTCTTGGATGTAAGACTGGCCAATCATGCTGGAGGAGAGTCGGGGCTAAAGTTTAGGCTCCATTCCTTTGTTTATGAATTAAACAATGAAAGAGAGCAACCAGGAAATGAAGAAAGTCCTTAAACAGAACAGAACGAGACTAAAGGAACTGAGGCTATCAAGACATACCTCTGCATAGTCCGGGCCAGCTCTGAAAAGGTTGCCATGGGGATGCGGCTCTCGGGTTGCCTCGCTGCACGCATCACTTCCTGCCAGGCAGGCTCCTCCCCACTTCTGGTGGCCAGTGTTTTGCACATGCACAGTAGGGAGTACAGGTCTTGCTCTCTCAGACCTGACAGAGGAAAACGACAGAGTTCCCTGAAGACTTGTCATTGGCCGTCTCCTTCCCTGCCTATCTGAACGTCTGTCTGTCCGTCTGTCTGCAACCTCCAGTCCACCTGTCCCCTGATCAATCCATCAGTGTACCGAGTCCAGTTGCACTCAATTGGTACATGTGCGCATGTAAACTCATGCATCAGTGTGTGTAGGTGTAAATGTATCCTCACCAGCCTGGCTGACGGTCAGAGCTCCCAGTGCCCCGGACAGCAGCTCGGCACCATACAGCAGCTTCAGGCGAGACAGAGAGTGCTGGACCAGCTGGCCCAGGGACGAGGGCAGAGTCTGCAGGGCATCCTTCATCTGAAACACAGCAGCATGGTCAGAGCCCCGCAGGCTTCACTGACACACACATCCCTAAATCAGGAACGGATTGCTTTTGCTCTGATCAGCGTAAACAAAGAGTGGAAGTCAAGGAGGGGGGCCAGGCGGGTGCAGTCCCACAGGGACCCCGTTCAAACCCCTTTCAATGGGATGAAAACCAGAGCACACAGCAGCCCTGGAGGACTGGATTTGCCTGCAAGTTTCAGTCATAGTTTATTCCCCCCTCGCTCCTATGCGCCACCTATCCCATACTCTTTAAACACAGTTTAAACAAACTAAACCAAACAAAGAGATATTCAGAGGGATGCTTAAAGACTGAGCTGGGGAGGTGGGGGTAATCACTCTACCTTCTCAAACACCGCGAAGGCCCTCAGCTCCTCACAGGCCAGGCGCAGGTAGAGGGGGCTGACAGAGCCCTTCTTCATCAGGAGAGTCTGCAGCTGAGAGGCACAGCGAGAGGAAAAAGTGTCACTATGGGGAGCTGTAACTCTGGGCCATTGGTCTCCTGTACCTAACAGGCAAGAACCCTTCACCGTGTAGTGGGAGTGCTTGATTGGTCTCCATTTCTAGAATGGGTGATGTGTCGCCATTCTCCTGGAAGCGTCATGGCACAGTGCTGGTGACAGCGGTGCGGTGTGGTGTGGTTTGGTGTGGTGCAGTGGGTAGAAGCAACTCCAGGTTTGTGGGTTTACATCCCTGCCACACAAGCATGGTACATTACCCAGAATGCTCCAGTAAAATAACCTAGTTTATATAACTGAGGGAGCTGCTTTGGGTAAGCTGGGGGTACTGTGTTGCCATGGGAAATTGAGCGGTGTTTGGCTAGCGAAACTGCTCTGGTTGTGAACCTGCAAACTCCAGCCTACACCTGCCAGCTTCTTCCATATGCACACGTGATTAATTTACACCATGCCCATTTCCCTGGCTACCTGGTTGTTGAAGGCCGAATCGCTCAGCTTCTTCCCGTACACCGCTAAGCCCTTCTGGACGATCTCCTTCCTGTCCGGCAGGGAAAGCTGTCCCAGGGGAAATGGCACAGTTGCCTTTCTCTTGGCCAGGGACTGTTGGAGTGCAGAATTGGAGGTGACGCTCAGCACCAGAGTCACGCCCTGTAGAGGAGGAGGAATAAATACAAAATAATAAAAGATGGACGAAGGAAGGAGGAACAGCAGAATGGAGTTCCCTTTGTTAGATCACAAACTTTTAACATGCTTGAGAAAATATCTTATTGCAGTGTAGCAGGCGTCAGCATGTGACGTGTATCAAGGCTAGGCTTAATAGACCTAGTGTGGCAAAGCTCAGCTCAGCAATTATATCCTGTAGACAGCAGCATTCAATAGCAGTACTGCCCTAGCACAATACATCTAATTAAATCATACTGCAGTTCTCCTACCTGAGGGAGGTGCTGTGGGATCCAGTCAGAGACCGGCTGGCCCTGGGCATCCTGCAGGCAGTCCGCCCCATCGACCAGAATGGCCAGCGGCTGTTTTTTACGGGCAACACAGAGTACAACTAGCTGTGTGTGAAAATCTGCCAGCAATTCCCTGGGGAAGATGCAAAAAGTGTCCAATCAAAATAAGCTCTGGGAGGTGACACAAGAGGTGACACAAGCAGAACTGGGAATCACTTTAGCTAGGAACACAGGCATCTCCGATGCAATCCAATTCAGATCAATTCAAACCCTGTGAGCAACTGACAACCGAAGCTGCTCCTATGCTGCGTTAATCAATTATCTTTTGCTTGGAACCGCAAAACAATGAAATTTGATTCTCTTTTACCTGTATGTAGTGGGAAGCTCAGTTTCCCTCGGTAGCCTCTGCTCCAGCCATTGGGCGAGACAGCGCAGCAGCTGCTCCACTCTACGAGATGATTGGCTGGCCTCGGCAAAGTAGGAAATGACATCGTAGGAGGGGGTCTTGCCTGACGGGCACTTGAGCTCATTAGCCAGTGCGGCCTGTGGATTGGGGGAGGAGAAATTCAGAGAAATTATCAGTCTAACCTACCAAATCTATATACAATACAATCTATTCTTATAGGGTGTGTGTATAAAATCTTCTAGTTTTGGCAGACATGTCCATATGAACCAGTAAGACAGTCTACTGTAAATGGAGCTTTCCCAACCTTCCCCAGTGAAATCCTAATTAAGACCTTGTTACATTACCATAAAAACCGTCTTCCCCTCTCCTGGACCACAATGGACAAGCACCGGCCCTCCCTTCCCAGACTCTCGGATTTTGCCGGCAGCAGTGGCGACCAGCTTCCTCCGCCCCTGACACTGCCGCTGCTGGGCTTCCTGGTACACTTCCTGTTTGGTGACCTCTGAGCCCGCCTCTGAGCCCTCGTCTTCCTGCATGGACACACAAGTGGAGGGAGAGAGAGAGGTTGTGAGGAAGATAGCAAGAAAGGGAGAAAGTACAAAAGAGGGAGATAGTTACCCCTGAACACACAGTTCTCTTAATGGTCGCACAGTTACTGCTCTCTGCACCATTCATGAAGGTTGATCTCTGTCATTTCCATAAATATGACCAAATCTATTTTGTATGCACATATCCTATATGTGTTTTGTTTAAGCTTTCTCAATCATTGTAAATTAACTAAATGTCTAAATGTCCATTACAATGTTTACATTGTATTATTTGTGTGCCTATATACAGTGAGGGAAAAAAGTATTTGATCCCCTGCTGATTTTGTACGTTTGCCCACTGACAAAGAAATGATCACTCTATAATTTTAATGGTAGGTGTATTTTAACAGTGAGAGACAGAATAACAGCAAAAAAATCCAGAAAAAAACACATTTCAAAAAAGTTATAAATTGATTTGCATGTTAATGAGGGAAATAAGTATTTGATCCCCTATCAATCAGCAAGATTTCTGGCTCCCAGGTGTCTTTTATACAGGTAACGAGCTGAGATCTCAGCTCGTTACCTGTATAAAAGACACCTGGGAGCCAGAAGCAATCAGTCAATCAGATTCCAAACTCTCCACCATGGCCAAGACCAAAGAGCTGTCCAAGGATGTCAGGGACAAGATTGTAGACCTACACAAGGCTGGAATGGGCTACAAGACCATCGCCAAGCAGCTTGGTGAGAAGGTGACAACAGTTGGTGCGATTATTCGCAAATGGAAGAAACACAAAATAACTGTCAGTCTCCCTCGGTCTGGAGCTCCATGCAAGATCTCACCTCGTGGAGTTTCAATGAACATGAGAACGGTGAGGAATCAGCCCAGAACTACACGGAAGGATCTTGTTAATGATCTCAAGGCAGCTGGGACCATAGTCACCAAGAAAACAATTGGTAACACACTATGCCGTGAAGGACTGAAATCCTGAAGCACCCGCAAGGCCCCCCTGCTCAAGAAAGCACATGTACAGGCCCGTCTGAAGTTTGCCAACATCTGAATGATTCAGAGGAGAACTGGGTGAAAGTGTTGTGGTCAGATGAGACCAAAATCAAGCTCTTTGGCATCAACTCAACTCGCCGTGTTTGGAGGAGGAGGAATGACCCCAAGAACACCATCCCCACCGTCAAACATGGAGGTGGAAACATTATGCTTTGGGGGTGTTTTTCTGCTAAGGGGACAGGACAACTGCACCGCATCAAAGGGACGATGGACGGGGCCATGTACCGTCAAACCTTGGGTGAGAACCTCCTTCCCTCAGCCAGGGCATTGAAAATGGGTCGTGGATGGTATTCCAGCATGACAATGACCCAAAACACACAGCCAAGGCAACAAAGGAGTGGCTCAAGAAGAAGCACATTAAGGTCCTGGAGTGGCCTAGCCAGTCTCCAGACCTTAATCCCATAGAAAATCTGTGGAGGGAGCTGAAGGTTCGAGTTGCCAAACGTCAGCCTCGAAACCTTAATGACTTGGAGAGGATCTGCAAAGAGGACAAAATCCCTCCTGAGATGTGTGCAAACCTGGTGGCCAACTACAAGAAACATCTGACCTCTGTGATTGCCAACAAGGGTTTTGCCACCAAGTATTAAGTCGAAGGGATCAAATACTTATTTCACTCATTAACATGCAAATCAATTTATAACATTTTTTAAATGCGTTTTCTGGATTTTTTTGTTGTTATTCGGTCTCTCACTTTTAAATTCCACCTACCATTAAAATTATATACTGATCATTTCTATGTCAGTGGGCAAACATACAAAATCAGCAGGGGATCAAATACTTTTTTCCCCCACTGTACCTTGTTTCTATGGAATGCTTTTATATAAATTTTTATATAAATCTTATATAAACCATTCTGCACTGACCTGCACAAACTGCTCCAACAGCGCCCCCCAGATGTCATCCAGGACGGCTTTCCTGAACACCTCTAGACCTGAGGTGCAAGGCTTCCCGTCGATGACGCCGCCCCACTGGGAAGGGTAACTGAGGGGAAGAGTGGAGAGGAAAGAAAACGAAACGAAACAAGGTGATGAGGAACGGCAAGCAAACTGTCTGAACACAGTGTGGCGTCTTAAACCAGTAGGCCGATATGAAAGTTAATCGTTAAGAACCCAGTGCCACACACAAGCTACACAGAGAGGCCTGAAAAATATATCATTCTCAAGGCTGCTGACTGCCTGTGACACATACATCCCACTGGGTTGCTAAGCATTAGGTATGTTACCATAGTAGTAATACAGTTAGGTCCATACATATTTGGACATGGACACAATTGTCATCATTTTGGATCTGTATGCTACCAAAATGGATGTTTTTTAAGTTTACACTTTCAACTTTAATTTGAGGGTAGTTACATCCAAATTTGGTGAACGGTACAGGAATTACACCCATTTTTATTTGTTCCCCCCCCCCCAATTTGAGGGGCTCAAAACTGAGTGGACAAACTAACATAATCATTAATTAAATTGTGAATTTCAATACTTGGTTGCAAATCCTTTGCAGTCAATGTTGTACTAACGGGATCCGATCTTGATCAATTGTGTTGGAGATCCGAGCTCAAAAATGATCCTGTGTTTAGTGTTGAGATATATTGCAACTGGCAGATTTCAGCAAATAGGTAACATTATTGATGTAGATAATTCTTGTTAAGCACAGATAAACACAAATGTGACTTACATTATTTACAAAGATTTGCATTTTCAAATAATATAATGTCGAACCGTGCTTTCTGTTTTTGTGTCTTTATGGTGAGATGTAGTTAATGTGCGATTCGGTTTTTATTTACTCTCATTGTAAAAGTTTTTTTTTTTTTTTAATACTTGAGTTGCTACTGCTGTGTTGCCGGTTTGATCTTGTAGCACTACTGGGTATGAGAAAAGCACCTTATAAATAAAATTGATTATTGGCTTGTGGAAAAGTAGACGGACCCGGTGACCAAGGATGGTGGAATAAGTGGCAAATAAAGCAGATTGTCAACAATAAAGTTATCACGTTTATTAATTCAAAGAGTCCACCTGAGCAATCACGTCTGTGCAATACATTCAAGATGTGAAGCACAAGAACAGGAACTTTGCACATTAAAAAAAACTTGCCAGTAAAACTAGGCTTTATGTAAACAAAATAAACTGAAAAAATACAGCTAACTCCAGGCTTAAGACAGTTGAACAGCTACCATAAGCTTGCTTTGCTTATTTAATGCACTGGCTGAGAGCAGCCATTACCTTACACAGGCTTCGACAAAACAGAGCCCCCACAGGTTGAGGTAAGGCCTATTCTATCCCCTTCCTGAAGCTCCTCCCCTGATTGGACCGGTCCACTTTTCTAAACATACTGGTAAGGCTAAATGTTCTATAACCTTAATTCTTATACATAAGCTTTTAGTTCCAGAGTAGTACATTACAAAAAGAAAAACACATTTATGCATGACATGACAAGAAAAAGAAAAACAAACTATTGTCATACATATACATATGAACATATGCATTAAGGAGAAATTTCCTTGGCACTCGGTGCCCCCTGCTTCTGCATGTATGGTCCAGAACACTGTCTGAAAACAACCACTAGGTGGCGCTCCCAGGCCCTAGGAGCAAATACAGCTAAACTCAGACCCAGAAGCAATGAGCTCCTCTGCAACCCTATAGCGTTTACCTTTCCTAAACAGATAAGAAAACAAAAAGACATTACAAAAAGACAGGGCGCAACAAACTTTCACAAAGCGCAAGGCACACATATAAGCACAAACAAAGTGCGTCTTTTCCAGTCTTTCAACAAGAGTGAATGTCTGGTGCGTTTACCCACATGACTTTACATGGAAGCTCCGCGGGTGCCATTTGCGCAAGGTAAGGATCTTGAGTGGTTTATGTTAAAGTTAAATTTCAATTCTGCGGCAATGTCTTTAGCATTAAATGACGGTGTGGGTTTAATGCATCACCATCAGTGTGCACTTGTTGTCATTCAAAACACTAATGTTCATGATGAGGTTGGGAAAAACGCACCATCACATGGCTAATTATCATTATATTATTTTTGTAGTTAGAGGAGTTAAAGAAATGTACACCAGTGCAAGAAACTGGAAAGGTTGTGTACTTTGTGAGGTTTTAATGGACCCAATGTGCTCTATCCTTGATGTACAACAAGTGATCATGTCGGATCCAGTGGCAAAGATAAGCACAGTGACATTAACACGCATTGGGAAATGTAGTGAAAAACTAAGCTAAATTAATTAATAAACTCATCAGCAAAAGCACAGTACAGTATACTTTTCTGAAAGGTTTATGATTGTCATTGAGTCATTAGAGCGGTAGACATTCAAATATCAGCTCATCGGATCCTGATCTTGATCTGCTTCATACAACACTTTTTCATGATCCGGATCTAGTGAGCTCGCATCCAATCCTGTTTTCTGATCCTGTTAGTACAACTTTCCCCAGATGATGGGTTTCTTCCCTGGTGATGCTCTGCCAGGCCTGCACTGCAGCTGTCTTTAGTTCCTGCTTGTTCTTGGGTTTTTTTGCCTTCAGTTTTGCTTTCAGCAAGTGAAATGCTGCTCAATTGGATTCAGGTCAGGTGATTGACTTGGTCATTGCAGATCATTCCAGTTCTTCAACTTAAAAAAGTCTTGGGTTGCTTTCACAGTATGCATCGGGTCATTATCCATCTGTACTGTGAAGCACCGTCCAATGAGTTTTGAAGCATTTGGCTGAATCTGACCAGATAATATAACCCTAAACACTTCAGAATTCTTCCTGCTGCTTTTGTCAGCAGTCACATCATCAATAAATACAAGGGAACCAGTTCCCTTGGCAGCCATGCATACCCATGCCATAACATGCTTCACAGATGAGGTGGTATGCTTCGGATCATGAGCATGATCATGATCTCTTCCCATCTTTCTGGCACAAGTTGATCATGGTCTCTTCGGTCCATAGGATGTTGTTCCAGAACTGTACAGGGTTCTTTAGATGTTCTTTGGCAAACTCTAATCTGGTCTTCGTGTTTTCGAGGCTTACCAATGGTTTACATCTTGTGGCAAAACAAGGCAGAATGCCCCAAGAACAAGCAGGAACTAAAGACAGCTACAGTGCAGGCCTGGCAGAGCATCACCAGGGACGAAACCCAGCATCTGGTGATGTCTATGGGTTCCAGACTTCATCCAGTCATTGACTGCAAAGGATTTGCAACCAAGTTATGTTAGTTTGTCCAATTACTTTTGAGCCCCTAAAATTGGGGGGACCACATATAAAAATGAGTGCAATTCCTACACTGTTCATCCAATGTGCAACTTCCCTCAAATTAAAGATGAAAGTCTACACTTCAAACAAATCTAGATTGTTTCCTTCAAATATATTTTGGTGGCGTACAGAACCAAAATGACGACAATTGTATCACTGTCCAAATATTTATGGACCTAACTTAATATTGATATATGGTCGAGAGTAAGAGTGTGTGTGTGTGTGTGTATGTATATGAGGGAGAGAGAGAGCTTGGCGTGGATATTCTGGTTCACGTCCAGAGACTCACGCACTCTTTGGTGGTTTTGGCTCCACTACTCAGCACTCGGCGCTTCAAGTCTGCCATCTTGGACTCCGCCTCCCCCGACTCGGCAGCAAACTCGGCCCTCCAGGACACGGGCACAGACCTGAGCAATCATATACCAGTGAAACGGATGAGTGACTGAGGCCGAAATATGGATCAAGCAGCATCCTGGCTGTCGAAGCATGTTGTGTCTTTATTGACCGCTCACCTCTCTTCCGATCTTTCCCCTCTCCCTCTTCCTCCCTTCCTCCTAATACAGCATCCCATTCCCTCTCTCTCTCTCTTCTCTCCTCCACTCCCCATCTCTGAACCTGATCATGTTTTCTTCCACTGGACTCCCCCCCTCCTCTATCTTTTTCCTCTTTCCATTGCCTGGCCTCCTCTCCCCATCTCTGTACCTGATCATATCAGGTGATCGCAAGAAGAAGAACATGCGGCCATTGGCAGTGTCGGGGTACATCTCCTTGAACTGCAGGATCTCCAGCTCGGTGACTGACAGGCCAGGGTGGGCCCTCTTCAGCTGCAGGAAGCACCACAGACAGACAAGACATGGTCACATGATCACATGTTGATGTGTGTCACACTTTCAATCAATCAATTTTAAAACATACAACAAACATACAGCAAAATAAAATAAGAAATTGAATAAAAATAGACGTTTAACAGCTAACTAAATAAAATAAAGTAAACGTACATTAAATAAATCATTAGGCACGGAGGAGAGAAAAACAAAAACTCCTATAGATGGCATGTAGGAGAAAATAAATCTCTGGGATCCATGGCTTAGGGCCAAGGCCTAATGATTGCCTCCCCTCCAGGCAATATAGTTGTTACAGCAGCAAGGAGATCAGAAAGTTCTTGATCGGTGCTGCTGGCTGTAGTCTTCCCTCTGGTGAGGGCCTGTCGCCGGCACTCAGGGGTGGGTTGGAACATCAACAGCCCTTGGGTGGCGATGGCTCGTCAGACCTTGGGGTGTGGGTGCCCTGTTAGCCCTCTGTGTTGGGTGCCTCTTTCCCCCCCATGATGCATGTCCATTCCTGTTGTTCTACCCTATTGTGTCCCTATACACCCAGAGCAAGTGGGGTAGACACACACACCACAAGACCTGGGTCTCTCCATATGTACACCCGTCTCTCCACAGGCACCACGGTTCAGAGGCAGCTCTTACCCAGTCATACTGCGGAAGTTCTGGGAGAGAGCGCTCCGTGGGCACCAGGCCGTACCTCTCCCCCAGGATGCCCACGAACAGCTGACTGCGGCACACCTCTGACAGGCACAGCTCCACCATCCTGACACAGAGAGAAGGAGCGTTCGAGAGAGAGGGGCAGGGAGAAGGGGACAGGGAGAGATGGAGGGAGAGTGGGAGAAGGAAAGAGAGGACAGAGAAAGATCACCACCACAGACCGAACACCCTTCCCTTCCCTCACACTCTCCCTCCATCTGTGCTCTCAGCATGTTCCAATTTTTCCATCTCATCTTTCTACTACCCTTTCTCTCCCCTTTTTAAAAAACCCTTGGACTCGGGTTTCCCTCCAATAGCGAGAGAAACCTTTGTCCAGCAGGGGGCTTTTTGAGCTGTACTTGACAGTCTTTCTTTTTTCCTTGCAGGGAGCTGATCCATCAGGCCAGACCAGACGAGACGGGGAGGTGCCAGTTGACAGAGCTGCAGAGTCCTGGGTCCTTGGAGCGGTCCGGAGGCCGAGGCGAGTGGAGATTGGGACGGACCGGGAGCGACAGGGGACCTAGCCAGAGGGGTCGGAAGACTCCTCACAGAGTGGGTCCCATCCAGAAGCCCGGCCGACCATCTACCCGGAGCCCGGCCTGACCAGGACTGCTCCCCGCTGACGTCATCAGCCAGGATCCAGGAGAGGCCTCGGATTCCAGGGACCGACCAGGCCGATCGGCAACGTCCCTGAGGGAGGCCTCCTGCAGCCAGGGCCCGGACTTCTCCCCGCAAGGCCCGCTCCCTGCAAGAGCCCCGGAGGTGGAAGCTGCACCCCAGCCAGGTGGACTTGCCCCGACCTCCGGATTGAGAGCCTCCCGACCCTTCTCCAAGGTAGGAAAGTGCAGCATGGCCCAGCGAACCGCCGGTGTGAGGCGCCATAATGCGGTGCGCTTCAGCCGTGAGGCTGGAGCCGAGACCGCGGCCCTCACCCGGCTGGAGTTCAGCAGGTCCGTGCTGCAGAGGGGCCTGGGCTTTGCCCCTTCTGAGCTGAACTGTGTGGTAAAACTGCCTGGACCTAGGGACGTGTTCGAGGTGAGCTTTAAGAACCCTCAAGTGCTGGAGAGTTTTTGGAACCTGTATAGGGAAAAAAAAGACAGTATGCCCCTGAATGACTTTGTGGTCGACGCCCTGACAGATAGAGAGATTAAAATTGTAACAATTCAGTTTTACAACGAAGCAGTGGCAGAGTACGACGTAGAAGTATGGCTGAGGAGACACTGTGAGATCCTGTCTGAAAGCAGGAGAGTTAATGATGAGGATGGGGTCTGGACCGGTGCTCGGCGGTGCCAGGTGCGCCTGCAGGTGGAAGTGGCCGCCATCGGCGGAGTACGCCATCTACCAAGCACCGTGGTTTTAGGAGCAAATAGGGGGCTTGTCTTTTATCATGGCATGCCCAAATTATGTAGAAACTGCGGGGCCATGGGTCATTTAGCCGCAGCCTGTACTGTTGTTAAGTGCAAGGTCTGCGGCGGAGAACATCAGACCAGGGCCTGCAAGCAGGAGAGGGCCTGCAACCTGTGCGGTGGGGGAGGGCATCTCTTTAGGAATTGTCCCTCCTCCTATGCAAATAGGGCGCGGGCCCTCGGGGGTGGTGGAGAGAGAGAAAACCAAGCGGAGGCTCCTCCAAAGGTGATACCCCAAGATGGGGGTAGAGAGGAAACAATCCTCAGGAGCCTCATAGGCTCCCTCTCTGACTCTGGATCAGAAGTGGAGGCAGAGGGAGAGTGGACAGTGGTAGCGGGGAAGAGAAGGAGGGCTGAGAAGAGGAGCATGGGTAGGGGGGGTATGATGGAAAAAAAGGATTCATTCTGCAGATTCTCCCCCCCCTGCCAGCTCCTCCCCCGCTCCAGAGTCCCCTCCCTCTAATTTCTACACCCCCCACTCTGACTCCGGAGAGGAGAGTAGTGGGCCTTCTCCACTGCCCCGAGTGGGCAGCCTGGTAGATGAGAGGCCCCCTAGAAATAACATTCCTCCTGCCCCACAACTGAGACTCTCCCAGGGGAGGGGTCAGGTATGCCCTCCCGGCAGTAGTGGGAGAGCCGCAGGTCCTCAGGAGATGAGAGTCGGCGCCAGTGTCCTTTCCCAGAAAGACATCAGGGATGTGATGGTAAGGTCACTGGCGTTGGGGGAGGAGGCCTGCGGCGGCAGACAGCCGGGAAGGGAGAGACCACCCCCTCCCCCACCATTAGTTAAAAGAACAACTAGCGGGGTCTACACAGTTTTCTCCCCAGTTGTACATAAAGCCTCTGCCCTGCCATCTGTTCGTCGGGCCTCGGCCTCAAAGGAATCAGGGAGAACCTCCAGCACCACGGGCCCTGAGCCCAGTGGAGTTTTGCCAGCCTTACCGGGTGGCGGGAGCCGAGCCCCCCCCATAGTCTTCCTAGAGGATCAAGCGGTGAGGCAAATGATTGAAATGATGGGTGCTAGCGCTAAGCTAGGTGAGGGAGAAGAGAGGAGTGGGGAAGAGAAAGGTTTCTTTACATGATTGTTACGGAGCGGGTAATTGCCCTCACAGCCATTATGGCATTAACCATTATTTCAATTAATGTGAGGAGCATTGCTGAGGTGAAAAAGAGGACCGATGTTTTAAACTCTCTGGCTGGAATGAAGGCGGATATTATCTGTTTGCAGGAGTGCGGCATCCCGTTCCAAAAAGAATACAAAGATCTCCGGGACACTTGGACCCTAGGAGAATCCTTCTGGTCGGGGTCCAATGTGTCCCGAGCGGACGGGATTGCCGTACTCCTGAAAAACCCCTTCTTAACAGTTAAAACATTTAAGGTTATAGAGGCGGGCAGACTGGCCAGCCTCGATTTTAAATACAAGGGGGCTGTATTGAGGCTGGTCAATGTCTATGCCCCCACCAGCCAGAGAGAGAGAGTCCTCTTTCTCCCTCAGCTACGCCCGCTCCTGATCGGCACCTTGCCAGTTATCATTTCAGGTGATTTCAACTGTGCTCTGAGGGATGTAGACCGGAGTAAGCCCCGCAACGATAGATCCAGCAGGGACCTCGCTGCGTTCGTGGAGGACTTTGAACTCTGCGACGCAGGTCGGGACCTGGTCCCCTTGTTCACCTGGGTGAGTTCTTCTGGCTCCTCCTTCTCCAGGATAGATCTCGTCCTCCTCAGCAAGCCACTGGAGAGGACCGCCATGTCTTCGGAGGCGGTCTTCTTTTCAGACCACAGGCTCCTGACGACAGAGGTGCTCATTCCGAGCACACGGGAGTCGGGGCCTGGGGTCTGGAAGCTCAACACCTCTCTGCTCGATGACCCTCGTGTGATTAAGACCTTTAGCAGACGCCTCGAGGAGTGGAGGACCCTGAAGGACCTTTTTGATTCTCCCATAGAGTGGTGGGAGATGATGAAGAAAAGAACCAAGGGCTACTTCATTCAGCTGGGGAAACGGAAAGCTCGCGAGAGGCGGGCGAGATATTCCCATCTAAACGCCCGCCTCCAGCGCCTGAGTCTTTTACAGCTCAGAGGCTTCGACCTAGCTGAGGAAGTGGCCCGGGTCAAACTGAGTCTCTCCGCCCTCTATCGGGAGGAGCAAGAAAAGATCAAGGTCCTTTCCAGGGTCCGCATCATGGAGGACGATGAGAAATGCAGCCGCTTCTTCTTCAAGAAAACGAAGGAGAGGCGGCCTGCAATGTCCTCCATGATCGACTCCTCGGGGCAAGAGGTGGAGGGCAGAGAGGCTGTTGAGACAGTGGTGCGGGATTTCTACAGGGAGTTGTACGACCAGAAGGTGGTGGATCAAAATCTGATCCATCACTTTCTGTCCCTGTTGGAGTCCCGCAATGAGGGGGACGAGGAGGAGGAGGAGGATCCAGAGATCACCACCACTGAACTCTCCCAGGTGATAAAGAGTCTTAACTCTGGAAGGACACCGGGTCCCGACGGGATCCCTGCTGAGTTCTATAAGATCTTTTGGGAGGTGCTTAAGGAAGATCTGGGGCAGGTCCTGGGGTCGATGTACAGAGAGGGCAGATTGGCCCCTTCGATGAAGAAGAGTATCCTCTCCCTTCTTCACAAGAAGGGAGACCCGAAAGATCTGAGGAACTGGCGGCCAGTCAGCCTCCTGTGCACCGACTACAAGATACTGGCCAAAGCACTGACGCTCCGGCTGCAGCGGCCACTCCCTCAAGTCGTGGGTCCCGACCAGGTCTGTGGTGCCCGGGGGAGATCGGCGGCCGACAACGCCATGCTGCTCAGGGATGTCGTGGCCTACTCGAACGAGAGAGGGCTTCCCCTGGTCCTAATCAGCTTGGACCAGGAGAAAGCCTTCGACAGAGTGGGCCACGAATACCTGCAGCTTGTTATGGAGAGGATGGGTCTCGCTCTTGGCCTGAGGAAGTGGGTCAAGATCATCTACAGCGGCCTAAGCAGCAGGGTCCTTGTGAACCGCCACCTGACCGAACCATTTCCGGTCAGGTCGGGGGTCCGGCAGGGTTGTCCCCTGTCGGCCCTGCTGTACGTCCTCTGCTTGGAGCCGTTCATGCAGGCGATCCGCCGGGACGTCCGGGTGACAGGTTTCCATCTCCCGGGTTCCGGCGGAGAGCAACTGAAGGCCCTGGCCTATATGGACGACGTGGCCGTGGTCTGCACGGACGCCCCGTCCGTGGCCAGGGTCGAGGAACTGCTGGACGGCTTCTGCAGGGCGATGGGGGCCGCTGTGAACAAGGCCAAGAGCGAGGTCTACCTCTCCAGGGCATGGCCTGTCGGCCGGGGCCTGCCGACCATGTTCCCTGTGAAGCCGTTTATCAAGGTTCTGGGGATCACGATCGACGGGACCAACACGGGCACCCGGAGCTGGGAGGAGGCCATAGCAAAGGTCCAAAGGAAGATCCACGGCTGGAGCACAAGGACCTTGACGATGGCTGGTAAGGTGCTGGTCGTAAAGGCCATCCTCTTCCCGATACTCCTCTACGTAGGAATGATCTTCCCCCCAGACAAGGTTATCGCAAAACTAGTGACCCGAATTATATTTCGGTTTGTCTGGGGGAGCAAAATGGAGAGGCTGAAAAGAGTGCAGATGGTGAAGGGTACCCTGGATGGAGGTAGGGGGGTCCCGGACGTTGTGCGGCTGATAAAGGCGCAGGGGCTGGCCTATGTGGTCAAGAACATCCAGGCTGCTGGCAAGAAAGTGAGTTTCATGAACCGCTTTTATTTTGCCAGCAGCCTGAGACCATTTGGCCTCTGCGCCATGGATAACACCAGGCCGCACTCGTGGGATCCCCCGCCGTTCTACAGGGCGCTCCGAGCCTTTGCGCTCGAAGTAGGCCTCCATAAAGTCGTGCTGGCCTCCTGGGATTACAAGACCATCTGTAGTCAGATGAGATCTGCCCAGGAGACCAGCCGGATAGAAGATTTCCCTCCCGAAACCTGCCGGTTTATCTGGGCTAACGGTACGCACGTTTGCCTCACGAACACGCAGAAAGATGTCTCCTGGATGGCTGTGAGTCGGTGTCTCCCCACCCGAGTGTTCATGCACAGAAGGGGCATAGCTCCTTATGACACCTGCCCCTATAAGGGTTGCCTGGGGAAGGAGACGGAGGCTCACATCTTTAGTGAGTGCCCCTCCGCCCACAGGGTCTGGCTCCTGTTTTCTCCGTTCCTCCACAGGTTCGCCGTTCCTGCGCGGGCGACCGCCCAGCAGATCCTGTACGGTCCGGCCAGGGGAATTTCAACATCAACCCTGAGGTGCTGGTGGCGTGTCGTCTGCGCAGTGAAGCAGGCACTGTGGGAGGGACGGAACATCTGTTTGTTTAATAAGCAGGAGCTGGACCCGATCGTCATCGCGCGGAGGGGCATGGTGTTTGTAAGAGACTATGTCAATCTGGAGGTCCATCAGAGGGGCAAGGAGGAAGCCTACAAGAACTGGCGCATACAAGATCTGGGGGAGCTCAGGATCCCATGATGGGACCCACCTCCGGGGACGGTTAGTTCCCCCTGCTGGAGCCCGAGTCCAAGATCTTTTAAAGATTTTACGGATGACTGTTTTTAAAAAAGATTTTAAATAACGAATCTTAATTGTTTTTAAAGATTTAGTTGTTTTTAAATCACAATTGTTTAGGGTTTTTGGTAGAGTTTTGTTATATTTTGTTGTCAAATACATTGACCGTTTTTGGGTTTAATTTAAAATGCATTAGACTTTTTTGTTTGTTTTTTATTTTTTCCTTTTAATTGTTTCTTTATTTTGTTTAATGCATTTTCAGTTATTTTCAATGTATTTGACTCCTTTGTTGGTGTGCAGTTTTTGCTTTTATCACGTTTTGTTTATTTGATTTGAGCACGTTTATTTTAAAGTTAATTGTTTTAGTTTTGTTAAAAATCACAAAGATTTTAAAAATTTTAAGTGATTTTAAGAACTGATATTTTAAATGATTTTAATCATAAGTATTAAAATTGGAATTGTTTTATTTTAAGAAATGTAAAATACTAACCTAATAAACAGTATTTTACTTTTTAAAAAACCCTTGGACTCAGGTTTCCCTCCAATTGTGAGAGAAACCTTTGTCTAGCAGGGGGCATCGAACTGTATTTGACAGTCTTTTTCTTTTCCTTGCAGGGAGCTGATCCATCAGGCCAGACCAGACGAGACGGGGAGGTGCCGGTTGACAGAGCTGCAGAGTCCTGGGTCCTTGGAGCGGTCCGGAGGCTGAGGCAAGCGGAGATTGGGACGGACCGGGAGCGACAGGGGACCTAGCCAGAGGAGTCGGCGGACTCCTCACGGAGTGGGTCCCATCCAGAAGCCCGGCCAACCATCTACCCAGAGCCCGGCCTGACCAGGACTGCTCCACGCTGACGTCACCAGCCAGGATCCAGGAGAGGCCTCGGATCCCAGGGACCGACCAGGCCGATCGGCGAACGTCCCTGAGGGAGGCCTCCTGCAGCCAGGGCCCGGACTTCTCCCCGCAAGGCCCGCTCCCTGCAAGAGCCCCGGAGGTGGAAGCTGCTCCCCAGCCAGGTGGACTTGCCCCGACCTCCAGATTGAGAGCCTCTGGACCCTTTCCCAGGTAGGAAAGTGCAGCATGGCCCAGCGAACCGCCAGTGTGAATGCGGTGCGCTTCAACCGTGAGGCTGGAGCCGAGACCGCGGCCCTCACCCGGCTGGAGTTCAGCAGGTCCGTGCTGCAGAGGGGCCTGGGCTTCGCCCCTTCTGAGCTGAACTGCGTGGTGAAACTGCCTGGACCTAGGGACGTGTTTGAGGTGAGTTTTAAGAACCCTCAAGTGCTGGAGTGTTTTTGGAACATTTATAGAGAAAAAAAGGAATGTATGCCCCTGAGTGACTTTGTGGTCGACGCCCTGACCGATAGAGAAATTAAAATTGTTACCATTCAGTTTTATAATGAAGCAGTAGCAGAGTATGATGTAAAGGTATGGCTGAGGAGACACTGTGAGATCCTGTCTGAAAGCAAGAGAGTCAATGACGAGGATGGGGTTTGGACCAGTGCTCGACGGTGGCAGGTGGGCCTGCAGGTGGAAGTGGCCGCCATCGGCGGAGTATGCCACCTGCCGAGCACCGTAGTTTTAGGTGCAAATAGGGGGCTTGTCTTTTACCATGGCATGCCCAAATTGTGTAGGAACTGCGGGGCCCTGGGTCATTTAGCGGCAGCCTGCACTATTGTTAAGTGCAAGGTTTGCGGCGGGGAACACCTGACCAGGGCCTGCAAGCAGGAGAGGGCCTGCAACCTGTGCGGTGGGGGAGGGCACCTTTTTAGGAATTGTCCCTCCTCCTATGCAAATAGGGCGCGCCCTCGAGGGTAGTGGAGAGACAGGAAATCAAGTGGAGGCTCCTCCAACGGTGATTCCCCTTGACAGGGGTAGAGAGGAAACAGTCCTCAGGAGTCTCATAGGCTCCCTCTCCGACTCTGGGTAGGAAGTGGAGGCAGAGGGGGAGTGGACAGTTGTGGCGGGGAAGAGGCGAAGGACAGAGAAGAGGAGCATGGGTGGGGGGGGTGCGAAGAGCAAGAGGTTTAATTCTGCTGGCTCTCCCCCCCCCGCCAGCTCCCCCCCCGCTGCCGAGACCTCTCCCTCTCAGTTTTATACGCCCCACTCCGAGTCCGGAGCGGAGAGTTGTGGGCCTTCTCCACTCCCCCCAGTGGGCAGCCTGGTGGAGGACAGGCCCCATAATAGTAACATCCCTCCAGCCCCACGACCGAGACTGTCTCAGGGGAGGGGACAGGTATGCCCTCCCGGCAGTAGTGGGAGAGCCGCAGGTCCTCAGGAGAGGAGAGTCAGCGCCAGTGTCTTCTGCCAAGAAGACCTCAGGGCCGCAATGGCAGAGTCACTGGCGCTGAGGAAGGAGGCCTGCGGCAGCAGACAGCCGGGAAGGGAGAGACCACCCCCTCCCCCACCATTAGTTAAAAGAACGACTAGCGGGGTCTATCCAGTCCTCTCCTCAGTCGCACACAAGGCCTCTGCCCTGCCATCTGCTCGTCGGGCCTCGGCTACAAGGGAACCAGGGAGAACCTCCAGCACCACGGGCCCTGAGCCCAGTGGAGTTTCGCCAGCCTTACCGCGTGGCGGGAGCCGAGCCCCCCACATAGTCTTCCTAGAGGATCAAGCGGTGAGGCAAATGGTTGAAATGATGGGTGCGAGCGCTAAGATGGTGAATGAGAAGAGAGAAGTGGGGAAGAGGAGGGTTTCTTTACATGATTGTCATGGAGCGGGTAATTGCCCTCACTGCCATTATGGCCTTAACTATTATATCTATAAACGTGAGGAGCATTGCTGAGGTGAAAAAGAGGGCCGATGTTTTAAACTCTCTGGCTGGAATGAAAGCAGATATTATCTGTTTACAGGAGTGCGGCATCCCGTTCCAAAAAGAATATAAAGATCTCCGGGACACTTGGACCCTAGGTGATTCCTTCTGGTCGGGGTCCAACGTGTCCCGAGCGGACGGGATTGCCGTACTCCTGAAGAACCCATTTATAGAAGTTAAAAAATTTAGGGTGATAGAGGCGGGCAGGTTGGCCAGCCTCGACCTTAAATACAAGGGGGCTGTATTGAGGCTGGTCAATGTCTATGCCCCCACCAGCCAGAGAGAGAGAGTCCTCTTTCTCCCTCAGCTACGCCCGCTCCTGATCGGCACCTTACCGGTTATCATTTCAGGTGATTTCAACTGTGATCTGAGGGATGTAGACCGGAGTAAGCCCCGCAACAATAGATCCAGCAGGGACCTCGCTACAGCTACTTCATTCAGCTGGGGAAACGGAAAGCTTGCGAAAGGCGGGCGAGATATTCCCATCTAAACGCCCGCCTCCAGCGCCTAAGTCTTTTACAGCTCAGAGGCTACGACCTAGCTGAGGAGGTGGCCTGGGTCAAACTGAGTCTCTCCGCCCTCTATCGGGAGGAGCAAGAAAAGATCAAGGTCCTTTCCAGGGTCCGCATCATGGAGGACGACGAGAAGTGCAGCCGCTTCTTCTTCAAGAAAACGAAGGAGAGCCGGCCTGCAATGTCCTCCATGATCGACTCCTCGGGGCAGGAGGTGGAGGGCAGAGAGGCTGTTGAGACAGTGGTGCGGGACTTCTACAGGGAGTTGTACGATCAGAAGGTAGTGGATCAAAATCTGATCCATCACTTTCTGTCCCTGTTGGAGTCCCGCAACGAGGGGGACGAGGAGGCGGAGGAGGATCCAGAGATCACCACCACTGAACTCTCCCAGGTGATAAAGAGTCTTAACTCTGGAAGGATACCGGGTCCCGATGGGATCCCTACTGAATTCTATAAGATCTTTTGGGAGGTGCTTAAGGAAGATCTGGCTCAGGTCTTGGGGTCGATGTACAGAGAGAGTAGACTGGCCCCTTCTATGAAGAGGAGTATCCTCTCTCTTCTTCATAAGAAGGGAGATCCAAAGGATCTGAGGAACTGGTGGCCAGTCAGCCTCCTGTGCACCGACTACAAGATACTGGCCAAAGCACTGACACTCCGGCTGCAGCGGCCACTCCCTCAAGTCGTGGGTCCCGACCAGGTCTGCGGTGCCCGGGGAAGATCGGCGGCCGACAACGCCATGCTGCTCAGGGATGTCGTGGCCTACTCGAACGAGAGAGGGCTTCCCCTGGTCCTAATCAGCCTGGACCAGGAGAAAGCCTTCGACAGAGTGGGCCACGAATACCTGCAGCTCGTTATGGAGAGGATGGGTCTCGCTCTTGGCCTGAGGAAGTGGGTTAAGACCATCTACAGCGGCCTAAGCAGCAGGGTCCTTGTGAACCGCCACCTGACCGAACCATTTCCGGTCAGGTCAGGGGTCCGACAGGGTTGTCCCCTGTCGGCCCTGCTGTACGTCCTCTGTCTGGAGCCGTTCATGCAGGTGATCCGCTGGGACGTCCGGGTGACAGGTTTCCATCTCCCGGGTTCCGGCAGAGAGCAACTGAAAGCCCTGGCCTATATGGACGACGTGGCCGTGGTCTGCACGGACGCGCCGTCCATGGCTAGGGTTTAGGAACTGCTGGACGGCTTCTGCAGGGCGACGGGGGCCACTGTCAATAGGGCCAAGAGCGAGGTCTACCTCTCCAGAGCATGGCCTGTTGGCCGGGGCCCGCCGACCGTGTTCCCTGTGAAGCCGTTCATCAAGGTTCTGGGGATCACGATCGACGGGACCAACACGGGCACCCGGAGCTGGGAGGAGGCCTTATCCAAGGTCCAAAGAAAGATCCACAGCTGGAGGACAAGGACCTTGACGATGGCCGGTAAGGTGCTGGTCAGAAAGGCCATCCTCTTCCCGATACTCCTCTACGTAGGAATGATCTTCCCCCCAGACAAGGCCGTCGCAAAACTAGTGACCAGAATTATATTTCGGTTTGTCTGGGGGAGCAAAATGGAGAGGCTGAAAAGAGTGCAAATGGTGAAGGGTACCCTGGATGGAGGCAGGGGGGTCCCGGACGTTGTGCGGCTGATAAAGGCGCGGGGGCTGGCCTGCGTGGTCAAGAACATCTGCGCCATTGATAACACCAGGCCGCACTCGTGGGATCCCCCGCCGTTCTACAGGGCGCTCCGAGCCTTTGCGCTCGAAGTAGGCCTCCATAAAGTCGTGCTGGCCTCCTGGGATTATAAAACCATCTGTAGCCAGATGAGATCTACCCAGGAGACCAGCCGGATAGAAGATTTCCCTCCCGAAACCTGCCGGTTTATCTGGGCTAACGGTACGCACGTTTGCCTCACAAATACGCAGAAAGATGTCTCCTGGATGGCTGTGAGTCGGTGTCTCCCCACCCGAGTGTTCATGCACAGAAGGGGCCTAGCCCCTTATGACATCTACAAGGGTTGCCTGGGGAAGGAGATGGAGGCTCACATCTTTAGGGATTGCCCCTCCGCCTGCAGGGTCTGGCTCCTGTTTTCTCCGTTCCTCCACAGGTTTGCCGTTCCTGTGCGGGCGACCGCCCAGCAGATCCTGTATGGTCCAGCCAGGGGATTGACATCTTCCACCCTGAGGTGCTGGTGGCGTGTCGTCTGCGCAGTGAAATAGGCCCTGTGGGAGGGACGGAACATCTGCCTATTCAATAAGCAGGAGCTGGACCCAATTGTCATCGCGCGGAGGGGCATGGTACTTGTGAGGGATTATGTCAATCTGGAGGTCCATCAGAGGGGCAAGGAGGAAGCCTTTAAGAACTGTCAGATACAAGACCTGGGGGAGCTTAGGATCCCATGATGGGACCCACCTCCGGGGACGGCAATCTCCCCCTGCTGGAGCCCGAGTCCAAGATCTTTAAACCCTTTTATGAATGATTGTATTTTAAAATGAATTTTAAAAATCGAATTTAAACTGTTTTTAAAGATTTAGTTGTTTTTAAAAGCACATGCTTTGTTTGGGTTTTTTGGTTAGTTTGGTTCTGTTTTTTTGTCAAATACATTGACCGTTTGGATTTAATTTTGAATGCATCGGATTGTTTTCGTTTGTTTTTTATTCTTACCATTTTAATTGTTGTTTTTTTTTTTGTCCGGTGCATTTTCAGTTATTTTCAATGTATTTGACTCTTTTGTTGGTAGCAGTTTGCTTAAATCACGTTTGTATTGTTTAAGCACAGTTTTATTTGAAGTTCATGTATATTGTTTACGTTAATCACTGATTTTAAAATTTGTAAGTGATTTTACGAATTGATTTAAAAAAAATTATTAAATTATTAATTATTAAAATTTGTTTTGATTTTATTATTGAAATGTAAAATACTTTCTCAATAAAACAGTATTTAAAAAAAAAACCTTTCCTGCACTCTTCCCCCTCCCACAAACAACACCTGTGTCTGCTGGACTCCTCCTCAGACACCCCCCAGTGCAGTTCCACCTCCTGCACACAGAGGCAGTGTGGCGCGGCACGGCGGCGTAGCTCGGGGAACACCGACCGCACCAGCATGTCTCGCTCCCCATGCATGTCTCTGAACGTGGAGGAGATGAACACCCGCACAGTGCGCCACCTAGTGCACAAAATACAGACAGTTGAGGGGGAAGGGGAGAGAAGGAAAGAAAGAGTGTGGAGAGAGAAGGCAGTGTTCATATAGTGACAGCACCTCGGTATTATGCTGAATCTGACAGAGGGAGCGGGACCGGGTGAGAGAGAAATACAGGGAGACAATGGGAAAGACACTACTTTGCTTCTCTGTGACCGATTGTGCTGTAAAAGCTGAGAGAAGATGACCAGTTCCCCACAGAAACTAGCGGTGCTCAAATAGCTGAGGGCGGAACAGCGCTGCCGAAACCAAACAGGATCCCAACAGAGGTGCAGTCTCATTTCCCCACAGTGTGTGCTGGTGCTGAAATAGCACAGGAACTCAAATATCAACACCAAGGAGAGCACAGCATGGGATTTCATTTAAATCTTTGGCAAACATCCATAAACAGAAACAAACAATTCAAAGCAGTCAGTTGTGAACAAAAGAATGTACATTCATAAGCCTATAATTTCAGTGACCTATAAAGCCACGTGACTCGGGGTGGTCGTACCTCTCTGTCAGGGTGGGCGGCAATGGGCAGACCTCTGTGACTTTTCCCAGCTGCTCTTTAGCACCATCTGCTGGAGGAACATGGTAGATGTTGTCAATGTGCTCAATGTGGTCCAACAGTCTGGATGATCCTCTCTCTGCTACAAATCTGAATGCAGAGAGAGAGAGAGAGAGAGAGAGAGACGAGAGCGACAAGAGAGAGAGGTGCAGAACATGAGAGAGGGATAAGGGAGGTTCATACTGAAATACTCCGAGTGTGTCTATCACATGACACGAGACACAAACAAACCAAGAAAGATCTACCCGGTTGTTACTATATATATATATGTGATGTATTCAGTTACTAGACCTACATTTCCTATCAAAACAATCATAATTCTTTATAAGAACAGTGTTTTTGTATGTACGTAAGGACCTCTTGTTCTGTGCTTGGGCACAATAGTAAAAAAACAGGCTATACTCCAAAACTTTGCTCTCAATACCCCCTCTCTCACAATGGACTGCACTGAATTCTTGACCCCATGTAGATTTCTAGAGAGACCATGTCCTGCCCTTCCCCATGTTTGGGCAAAACTGCAAACCTTCAAACCCTGTGAGAATATCTAAATCCACTGACTTCAGTCCCCTTGGCCTTGCGAGAGAACTGGCTGTTGCAAGAAGTACACACTGTGATCCAAACACTAAACCTGTGCTATCTTCTGCAATTCCCAATGCTTAAAAAAGTAATAAAGAAACATATTGATAATCAACATTAAGAAATCACTCAGAGAATGTATTCCTCTGGGGTATGACCCAATCAGCTTCCTCTTTAACACAAGGGACTGAAACTCTGTAGCAATTCTGAGGATGCACAATTCCAGGTGACAAGATTCAATACAATTATATGAAATGCATCTACTTCCTCTAAAAGGAATTCAGCAAAAAAAATTACAATTAAAATTGAAAACCCCACTTACTTCAGCATCTGTTCGCTGAATCCATACAGCTCCACATAGTTCTTGTCCAAGTATTGTGGTTCAGGATTATCTCTGCAAGCAAAGGGACACGCAATTCACCCACACATACACAGCTAAACACAGTGCTGTGCTGTGTTGGGCTGGGCTGTGCACATACACAGCCGCAGCCTGAGGCATTCACACCCACTGAATCTGAAGCTATGTTGTTTGGCGAGTCGATTACTTTAATAAATGTTCTAGTTATTTATAAAGGATATTATTGACCAGTTTACTCCACTCCAAATCAGCCCTAGAGTTGTTTGTTTGTTGTTTGTTTTGTAAGGGGATATGAGGGTCGCTTCCTTCTCCTGAGTTGAGTTGTACATAAGACTGTGAACAGCCTCAGCTTACTTTAAATTTAAATTCACTTTGACCAGCAGCATGTCAGGATTCAGCTCCTTCTTGTACCGGCGCAGCCCAAAGGTGGCATATTGAGAGATGCCCGAATGTCCCAGGATCACTGCAGTTTCCACCTGCAATCATGTTAAAATTACATGTTAGAGAAACACACAGAGAAACAAGGAAAGAGAGACACAGAGAAAGAGGGAGAGAAAGTCAGAGTGAGAGAGACACAGTGACAGTAATGGGTGGGAGACAGTCAGGCAGGTCATTATGTACACTTGCCAGGGGAAACGGAGCAGGAAGCCAGTTATCAGGATAAACCAGGATGAAGCCAGAGATTGACATAGCAGTATACAAGACACAGACAGGGGCACCATTCCCTGGTCAGGCCTGAATTACCTTGATCCTTTGGGAAATCAGTTTATTAAATAATACGTGAATGTTCTCGGCACTCTCGCAATTATAACGCAGCTCCTGTTGAGGGGAAGAAAAAGGTGGAAAGGGTAAGCATTCTGTGATCATGCAGTCATCGTCACTCAATTAGATCCCTGTGGACAGCAAAGCTCGAAAAGTGGCAGGAAAACTTTCCACAGCCAGTGGATGAGGTAGCTTTACTGTCCAGGATGTAGGACCTCACTTACCGTACTTAACTGTGTAAACTGTAAATTGGAATTTGAAAAATGTATATTTTGAATTGCTATGTTTTAGTTAAATTGAATTTGTAAAGACTGATGCCTTTTACTTAACTGTATTTTTGCACTTTGTTTTGCAGTTATGTTGTAAGTCGCCCCGCATAAGGGCGTCTGCCAAGAAATAAAATAAAATAAATATATATATAACGCAGGGATTTTCATGCCTGATTTCACTTCAAAACATTGTGACAAAGAGATAACCAAGAGAACCATTTATTTTTAAATCTAGCTCTCCAAAGGGGGAGATTGGCCACTGGGCGTGTGGGCGTAAGTGTGTCAGTGCTTCTGTCAGCATAAACACATCCCCAATGGATAGGTTTTTAGTCTCCTCCCCTCGACCCTGGCCAATCACAGGCCTCCCTCACCCATGCCTGCTGCACCACTTTGCTGCTGTTGTCCAATAGGGCATCAGGCTCCAGCTCCGCCTCCACATAGTACCCGTAGTAGTTGAGAACCACCTGAGCGTGCTCACAGGAGTACCCCAGCATGAGCGCCATCAGCACGGACAGCTCCAGCCTCTAGTGGTGGGGGGGTGAAGAGAGAAAAATAAAAACACAGAGAGGCAAAGGCAAAAAGGGTCAATCTGGAATATAACCCCCTGCAAGACAAAAGCAGTCCGCCACCAAGGGATTCATGCATAGCGTACCTTGATTCTATGTCCCTTAGATGTGGGGTGGGTGATGCTACACAGGTCCTTAGTACTCTTGCAGGGCAGTTTATCCGGGAACTCAATGTCACATATTATCAGGGTCCTGCCAGGCAGAGGGGGGATGCTGTGCCGGCAGGAGATCTGGATGGCCGTCTCCAGGGCCTGTTTGTATTGGGCCAGGAGTTCGGCGTTGCAGTTCCCCTGTCTGGACACACCAGGGGACCCAGAGAGACGCACAAGACACACAGAGACAGAGACAGAGAGATCATTTACAATTTACTTACATTTTCTCTTTCACTAGAAGAGAGAGATGGAAAGAAGTGGAATCATCTTGGGGAGGCCTTCATCCACCCGTAGGCAGACAAAGGCCAATTATGTAGGCGATGAGGAGGATATAATCATGAAATGGTTATAAATGCGACCTCCAAAGCACTATGAAGCACTGGAGAGTCAGTTCAGTATACACAGGAATTAACTGGTGGCTGTTTTTGTTTTTCAAGAAGTTGCAATATCCAATACAACCTAATCCCCCCTTGAATCGTAGGTATTCCCAGGACCAGCTGGCACACCTAGCTTTGTTCCGCTTATTCCTCAAGTTCTGGTACTTCCTGTACACCATCGGCACGGCCAGGGTCCGCCGCACCACCGTCCTCTTGACTGTGTTCCATTTACACCGGGAGGGTATCTTTTTTAGAAGCTTCCTCACCATCACTGTAGAGCTGATGGACTGCAAAACTGTAGGGATCCACAGAGGCAGACAGAGACAGGCACAGATAAAATTAGACACCATGCCACGCATCATATGGATATACGAAAACAAGAGCTGAGCAGCCCTGGTCCAGGAGAGTCAAGCTCTCAGGTTGCAATGTGGGTTGCGCTCATAAAACCCAAATGTCAAAGGTACTCAGTGAGGGAGTGACTGAGGATGCAGAGACGGACACTCCATTCATTCTCATTCACTGATTCTACAAAAGGTTGGAAATGAAGAATAGATTGGTAAACTCTAAATAAATACATTTTCAGCAATAGCAAGAGAAGTTTTTCTGGTGGTATGAGTCTTGTGAGATCCACACACCTGATTGCTCCAGCTCCAGGATGACCTTGTAGGCTGAGAGGAAGCGGAAGGGCAGCTGCCGGGAACGAATGACCAACTCCTGCAAGGAAGATGCAGAGCTGTGAAACGGATGCCCCAGCAAGCTAAAGCTGGGACCCAATCAGAGAAAGGTGGATCTACATGTTCATCGGAAATTTTGACAAAATTGTATCCCTGTGGCCTTGGATTTAGAAGCTTTAGAAAATGGCTCCTGGGAATGAATGAAACTCTGATACATTACAGCACAGGCGTCCAACATGCGGCCCCGGGGTGCGGCCCATCTGAGTTTATTTTGCATTTTTAATTTTAACCTAATTAGCTCGCACACATTAATTAGTATTCCAGTAGTCACCATTGTTATCAACATAAAATTCAAGTGGCCACACACAGATGGTTCTCTGATCATATGGAACCACTACTGAAGAGACCTGGAAGCCCTTGCATTACAGGGTTACAGGTTTGCTCCAAAAGCGACCTCTGACTCGACCTGGAACTGAGGTAAAGGAAGTGAGCATTTCCACACTATCTCCATTCTCCTCCACCTGAGCAACACTTTCCTTATCAGGGGAACATTTTCCTGAGATAAGTATTAACTAGTAGCTAGAGGTAGGCATGGCTGCGGTTTGGGCTTCACATGGAGCCAGTAACCTTCTGACATAATCCAGTGGGTCAGAGTAAAAAGTCTCTCCTTTCTGCACTGCCGCTGCATACTGGGCAGACGTTTCCCCACACAGCGCTCAGCCTCAATGCATCTCGCATTTCACACAAGTGTATCTGCGCTGGGTTCCCCCATGCAGGGTTCGGCCCTCATGGCCCCACACTCACCTTGTTGCTCAGCTTGCTCAGTATTTTCCGGTGGTGCTTTGGGCTGATATTCTGGATGATCATGTTGCGCAGGTTCCGGAGCATGGCCATGAAGGGCAGACTCTGGTTATCTGGGAGTGGGGAAGCAATCGCATCAATCAAACTGTAAAGGAGAGGAGTCTGAGACAGGGCTGCAATTCCATGATTTTGCATGTGTCCTGCAATCTGCTACAGTCTGGGGTTTGTTATTTTATGCCCTTTGTGCACAACACAAACAGAATAAAATAAAGATCTGAAGAACACTTTTTAGATTCAAATAAATATTTAAAATAACTAGGCTATAAGTAAATGAATCTGTTTAAATGTTGTTGTTTTTAAGTGTTAGAAACGTGTGCTTTCAGTTGTGTTGTGTGAGGAGGTTCCATGCCAAAAATCCCAATATATCGAATTAGTCTGGCTTAACAATGATCGCATTGGAGCTGCAATGTTTCATTATTTGTTTGAAAAACTATTCTTAAATGGAGGTATATACCATCAATCTGTCACACACTTTTCACCACAAGCTTTACACCAAAGCAATAATTCATCACCACCAAAATATTGTGATCAATACATTTTCTGTTTGAGAACAAATAGTGCAAAAATAAATCATAAATAACAGGCCACAATGATGAAAATAGATGACTATAATAGGAAAAATATGCCCTAAGGCTATGATGAATCTAACTAAGAATGACACTTTATTCTCTTGTCATATACACTTGCTCATGAAACGGCCACAGTGGGATTCGAACCCGGATCTCCCGCCACAGGGCAGAGACTTTACCGCATCACCAAACGGCAAGACTTCAGAATGGCTACATTAAATAAAAATAAAAAATTGCCGGTATTGACAATAAATAATTGTCGTGACACCATGGTGAGGCCTCAGTTACTAATGAAAAAAGAAGAAAGAGAAAAAGATACAGGAAAGGTAACACAATACAAGACAATCATGAATGCCTGAATGGGAAAAAACAAAGGCAAAAAGGACAAAACAAAAAACTACTGTATGAACAGGTGGTGCAGGTCTGGTCAGCCCCACCTATCAGCTGCTCCCAGGTCTGGGCCTTGTTTCCTTTCAGGCTGAGCATCTTCTCCCAGGTCTGCGGCACGGTCAGCTTCATCCTCTGCCCAGCCCGCTGCGGCACCCAGGCCCCCGGCAGCCCACTGCGGGAGAACGAGTGTTGATCGCTGGGATACCTGCGAGGAGAGACGCCATGGGGGTCAACGCATGTATGTATGTCAGTTTGGCTGAAACATTCAAATACTGTACAGGACTGGCTGCTGTGTGTCACGCACCAGAGTTGTGCAGATTTGCACTGTTCCCAGCATACAAGGGCTATTGTGTATGTTTGCAAGGACTTTGCATTTGACATTGGAAGGTTTACCTCATTTCTATGAATAAGCAGCTAAAATGTGAATCATTTGCCTTGTGTACATGTCGTGTCAACCTCACCTTTTAAAATATACACAACTGGGTGGGCACGGTGCTATAGCTTGTGTTCACCTAGAAACTCCTACGGCAGCTGGGGAAACAAATTATTTCCAATGCAGACAAATATTTCTAGCAGCACACACATTGAGAGTTGTGCATCCTCCACCCACCAAAATAGATCTGTGATTGACAAGCACCAGAAACCACGTCTAGTTTGCATATATAATGTCGGTTGATATGGGATTTTTCAGTGGTGATATGTGGTTGTGAAGCAAAGATATGTTTGATTCCAAATCTGCCTGATTTCATGGAGATTCTGTTCTTTGACTTTGAAATATCTCAGAATCGCGCATTTCAGGTCTCCAGTTGTCAAACTCTTCTGGGGGACCCCCAGACAGCTCGCCCTGAATTACTCAATCGTCTTCACCCTCATTTTCCAACACTAATTTGGTGCAGTGCACAGTGGGACAAAGGGAAATGGTAAATGCTTGTAGCGTTATGTTGGGTGTATTTGGATAAGAGCATTTGGGCTCTGAGCTGAAGCACTGATCTAAAGAAGACCTCTCCCCCCCCAAAGTTATCAGATTTCCTTAGCTCATCAGCTTGGAACTGGGGATGATGGCACCGAGAAGAGGCCAAATAGTTTGGAATCCTGCTATGAGATGTCTGGAGAAAGGGCCTGTAGGTGATAAAAACTCTTTGAAGTGGATGAGAGCCGAAATCCCAACATAGAGCTACGAACCCGGGCCAACCAGCATTTCCAAAAGATGGCATGGATTGACATCAGTCATAAATCAAGCCCCCCTCCAATAGGACACTGGGGGCTGAAACCGAAATCCAATCTCAAGAACTCAGGGACCAATCACCTATTGATCTGACAGACTATAAGGAACAGCGGACAGTCTTTCTCTCTCTTTCTCACCTGAACCAGAAACTCGCTGCCACAGCTCAACCTGTAGCTCTGTTGCCAGAACCGGAACCAGAAACCAACCAAGTCTTTGCCGGCAACAGAAGAGTTAAACTGGGAGAAGGAGATTGAGCCGTACGAAGAATTCCTTTAAAGGACTTCATTAAATAAAGAACTTTACAGACTGCGCTGCCCGCCTGTGCCCACCTGATCAGTGAAGTTTTACAGCTGGACAATTGACTAAGTCGACTGTATACGAAAGTGTCAGTCATTTAAATAGCTATTGAGTCTTAAGAAACTTGACCCTTGGAACAAACAGGGCCCTGCTTTCCTCAAAGACTTTGTCTTCAAGTAACTACGGTGGAAACCCTGCTTACAAAGAAGATTTTATGCACAACCTTGGAGCCTTCAAACCAGTGGAAAATCTGTTTGGAAACGACTCTACATTCGCGAAACCCCAACTTCCAGGTGCATTGACTGAGTGGAAGTTCTTGGACAAAGCCGAACCGGACTGCCTTTGTTCCAAACCACACGGACCTCGTGCCGTGTGCTGTTATCTGAGCCCGATGACAGAGAGGCCTCTCTGCGACGAAGTTCAGATAAGTTTAACAGTTTGGAGTTCATGATTCATGACATTTGAGAAATCAATTAGAAATGTTAATCTGTGATTCATAACTCTAGAATGTGTAATATCATTTAGTTTTCTTAAATATAAATGTGTGTTGCATTAAACTGTTTTGTTGATAATTTTAGAAATAAAATCTGTCAATGCCGAGAAATATCTTCTCATTCCTGTTTAACTGTTTAGTCTGAAATTGACACAAGTTAATAGACATTAGATTATTGGTGGCCCTGCCTATCCTTAATCATTGAATAATAATCAGTTAAGGGAAATTGTGGTAACAAGTAATGATAGGATCTTTCTCAGCACCTAAACGTAAATGAGACTGATATATATATAACGAGAAGTTACCTGACATAAATACTAACCTGCGTAGTTATTTAATGTCTGACTAACAATACTAATGAGAGACTCACCTTCGTCTTACTAACCGGTATTGTAGTCAATGTGTTTATAACCTTTTTTGTTTAACGATTTGTGTGTTATCATATGCGATCCCATGGTCTTTGATTTGGTCACGGAAGTGATTTGTCTTTGATTTGTTGATCTAGAGTTGAATTTTAATTCGTTTTTCCCTTTTGTATAATTAGTGTAGTGCTACATTTAGTCTTTGTTTTGAATAAATTTGACAATTTATATCTCTGGAATTGGTGTCTGCGTCCAATTATTACAGACATTGAGTTCTACAAGATTCCAGGATTCGTGATAAGGTGATACTATAAATTCACTTCTTTAATTGAAATTTATAAGTGTACCTTACGCTACATGCTTAAATCTAATAAAACACAAAATGCAGTAAAGTTTCTATTATGTTTATCTATATGACTACAATAATCTTTAACAAATTAAAATGTAAGTGGTCTGAAACCATTTTAATACAAATATATACATTTATTTAAACATTTTATTTTTGCACTTTGTGAAATGTACTAAATATAAGCAACGGGGTATATTGCTGTTGGGGTAAAATTGTCCCCTATGTATTGTATATACCCACTGTATAATACTCTGCTATATTATATCAATATTTTGTCTGTATAATGCTGAATGTCTGTCGATAATACTGCTTTGTTAACACGCCTCAGACTAACGAGGAACTTGATTGTTATTGTACAACCAGCAAAGCATTAGTCACATACACTGAACTGTTGAACTGTTGCCATGACAAGCCCTGGGTTCGAGAGAAACCAAAACCTGTAACATCCACGGAAATAACTTTCGTGCAAGTCTAGATGTCCTCTCCCTCGCAACCACATTCCCCCCATTGTCCAAAGAGAACTTTAGGATTCTATTATTAGAATGTTGTTGAAACTCACGAGTTTAAAGACTGCCCTGAAGTCTTGCAAAACATGATCTAGGTGCTGTAGCAACAATGAATTGAAGTGAAATGAACAGGCTTTTGTGTCTGTGAGTTTACTTCCAGAGCGTGTATCCTGCGGAGGATTCACCATCCTGCACTGAAGGCGCTGGGTTAGCCTAGTCCAGAACTCGAAGAGACACTTCTCCGTGAAGTGTTTGTACCTTAACAATTACTAGTTCACAGAATTGTGTGTGAGTGTTGGAAAGGGTCATTTGATGGTGTGACCCCCCTATGTCTGGACCTTGACAATACCTTGGCCAAGAAATTTGGAACCTGACACAAAATAATTGACTACCCCTGCTGTACTGTATATACACACCTGGACTACACACACTGTACTGTATATATACACCTGGAGTCCACACACTGTACTGTATATATACACCTGGAGTACACACTGTACTGTATATATACACCTGGAGTACACACACTGTACTGTATATATACACCTGGAGTACACACTGTACTGTATATATACACCTGGAGTACACACCGTACTGTATATATACACCTGGACTACACACACTGTACTGTATATATACACCTGGACTACACACACTGTACTGTATATAAACCTGGAGTACACACTGTACTGTATATATACACCTGGAGTACACACACTGTACTGTACTGTATATGTACAGCAGGTATGTTGCAAGGTTGTGGCGGCAGGGTCGTACTTCCGCCCCAGGATGCCCATCACATGCTCTGCCGGCTCCTTGATGTGCAGCTTCTGGACCAGCTTCTTCAGGCTGAAGATGTTCTGCTGATTGTTGGTAGAGCTGTTCTCCTGAGAGCCAGAGTACAGAGAGAGAGAGAGAGAGGGAGGGCAGGTGGGAGGTGTGAAAGGATGAAAGGAAGGAAGTCAGAAGCCGGCATACACCGTTCCCGTATTTCTGATGAAAGAGCGATGCTGCTACTCACGTATTTCTGCAGGAAGTCCTGCTGCATTTTAAGAAGTGACGCCCACCTTTCCATGTCTTGGTCTCCTTTCTGAAACAACAAAGAGAGTGGGATGGAGATTGCTTTAAATGCCCCCCCTGCACCAGGACTCCCTTTACCCCAGCAGCCACATCAGCAGCTCTGAACGCACTCTCACTGGCTTGGGACGGCTGTGCTTGCAGCGCTGCTTGCTTGTGTTGTACTTGGCCAGCTGGTACTCGCTGAACTGCTTAAACTTGTCAGCCATGGCTTTCTTCAGACAGGAGGGCAGATTGCCACCAAAGCACTGTAATCACAGAGGCAGACAAACGGTGTCTTATTAAGATAAAAATGCATTGAGAAAGTGATTATACATATATTAGGCGCAGGTGGAGGTGAGGGCCCCGGCAGCAGACACACATACCCTGGTCCGAGAAAGCCCTAATCCAATCCAAATACTGCCAGACAGACATGACACGACACCCATGCTGAGCCCACTCCACCAACCCCAGTGGGACTCACCGTGCTGTAGAGCCGCACCACTTCGATCCAGTCGGAGGGCAGCTGGATGGCGGCGCAGTAGTACCTGCGCAGGTGAGGCTTGGCTTCGGGCAGGCGGGCTGACAGGGCCAGCAGGAAGTTGGCTGTGATGCGAATGTTGAGCTCCTGCCGGGTGTAGACAGCCACCTGAGGGAGAGAGAGGGAGAAGGATGCCAACAGGGCAGGTGAGACCTCTGGAGAGCCTGCCGATCTGTGCAGCTCTGTGCCAGAATATGCTAGACAATAAGCAGCACTAAAATGACAAAGTGTGTCAATACAGGGCAGGTGAGACCTCTGGAGACTCACATTCTGTGCGTTTTAGACCCCACGAAGACAAACCACCTAACCAAGCTAAAAAAAATCCACGTCTATTAATATTATTATTATTATATTAATGGTAGTAGTAAGTAGGGTGACTTTAGCAAGACGGGCACCTTCAACAGGAACTCTGCATCCTGCCTGGAGATGTCCTCGGCCAGCGCTCTCAGTTTGGCCCAAATGCCCTTCTCCGTGTCCCAGTCCTTCTGGCCCGGCGCTGTGCACTTGTTCACCACGGAACAGCACACCATGTTCAGCAAGAGGAACTGGGGGAGAGAGAGATAAGAGACAGAAAGAGAGGATAAGAGAGAAGGAGGGGGAATACAAGAGATGGAAAAGGAATATGAGAGAGAGAGAGAGATAGAGGGGTGGTGAAAAGGGAAAGAGAAAGAGAACAGAGGATTTGTGAGAGAGCTGTTGAATTTCAATGTAATCTTAATACCAATATTACGATGTAATTAATGTAATAGAGCAGGAACACTGGGGAACCCTCTTAGACACTCACACTATTAGCACACAATCTCAATAATACATCCTATGTTGCTTTAAAGCCCAAATTGTCTCTGTTCTCACACCTTTTTGTCTTTCAGTTCTGCTTCCCGTTTCTCACTGCTCTCCAGTATCTCTCCAAACCCATCTGTCTTCTCAAACACCACCTCTTCCACCTCCATCTCCTCCTCTTCTTCCTCTCCCGTCGATTCCAGATCTGGGACAGGCATCTCGTCAGAAACCTCCTCATCCAGGTCCTCATCAGCCAGGCTGCCTGAGCCCCGGTCCGACACCTGCAGGATATGAATATTGACCAATCAGTCACAAACTGTTTGCCTAGAATTGGCGACCTGGCTGTGATCAGCAGATTGCTGATATGCCCTTTAATATGCAACCCCCTCCAGAAACAGTGCCAGCATCAGTTTAACATACAGAAATGTCAGATTATGATTTGAATGTAAAGAGATACCTGACTCCACTGCTCAGATAGAGACTGGTAGCTTTCCAATGGTGTTTCAGAGAACCGTTTCCTTCCTTTCTCTATCTCATTCCCTCCTCCTCTTCCTCCGCTGCCTTCCTGTTTGTCTCCTGATCCCCTTGTGGAGGTCAGGTTCGAGGGACGGAGGAGGGAGCTGGGGGTCAGGGTGGCAGCAGGGCGGTGGAGAGCCTTGGTCCACTGGGAGAGCAGTGTATTCTGGGTGCCCAGAAAGGGAGAGCTGAGCTGGGTGCTGCTGGTGCTGGAGAGGTGGGTGGGTCTGAGCGCGGCGCAGGTGGAGGTGAGGGCCCCGGCGGCCGATTTCAGTGCCGAGAGGCCACACAGCCGGCCAGACTCGTCGAGGGCTGGGGCGACCCCGCTTGACCCCCGGTAACTTAACGCAGACGAGGCCTCAGCCAGGATCCTGTTCTCCAGCGAAATTCCGCGAGCGCTCGGAGCCAGACGGCTGGAGACGGGGAATGAGGACAGGGCGCGCTCCGGATCAGGGTCTTGGGCTGCCTGGGGCGTCTTCATTCTGCTGGTATCCTGGAAGAAACAATTCAGTGGAAAAAAACGAAGCAAATCACAATTTAATATTTAAAAACCAACAACAATAATAATAATAGATGATTTTCGATCGAAACTGCTGCATTGTTATATTCGTTTATTTTATGCAGTGTTTACTATTCTTGTGGAATTTTAATACAACCAATAATAATAATAATAAACTAACAAAGAGATAAATACTAAAAGATTCTCTTGTCAGAAGTGGGATTCGAACCCACGCCTCCAGGGGAGACTGCGACCTGAACGCAGCGCCTTAGACCGCTCGGCCATCCTGACTTCCGGGTGTAAGAACGGGGCTGTAGATTCTCGAAGGCCTGCATCACTATAGTTCTGATGTTATTCTCTTTCTAACAAAATTTAAAATGGAAAAAATACAAGTTTCTCTCTTTTCCTTTCTGAACAGAATACACGCGTCCTCTTAAGGACTCCACATCGAGCAGTTACAGTACTTCCCGGTTTATTTGTGTATTGAGCAGTTGTACCCAGATGCGTGGCAGACTGGCAGTTATCACCTCTGAGTCATACACACTTTGCCCCCGCCGACTTTCCGTAAGTCACCACCTCTGCCATCGCCATGTAGCACAAGTGCACAACAAATACAAAGTTTCCTTCTAACGACACTTAGTGCCGGATAACGTTTCTGTTTCAGTCCAGCCCAGGGGAGGTTCATGCTTTTCGTGGACTTAGTATGATTTCATGCAACAGACTTTAGACAGCAACCTGCGGGCAAAACACCCAGGGAGTGAGCGACCGATTTCAGTAGCGCATTATGACAGTATATATCACTCGTAAATACTCGCTGTACCGACTGACTGACGATAGTCTTACCAAGGCAGCTGCACACTAAGACCGGCACGTCCTTCGGCTGCGTGTAGTTTAATTGAGTATAATGATGGTTTCCCTGCTGTTCCTACTATCCAGCTTGTGCGGTGAGTCCAGAGCAAACGTCACAGCGCAGTTGCGTCAGTGGGAGGCTCTGCGCGTCTGATCACAGCAGGGCGGACAATCTCACCGGAGATCAGCTCTGCGCAGGTCTGCGCGGATCCACCGATGTGATCGGTGCGATTGTGCAGATCTGCGCAGCTCAGTGCCAGAATATGCCAGACAATAAGTAGCATTGCAATGACGAAGTCCGCATTCACGCCACAGAAAGACGGTAGTTGGCATCAGTGAAATCAAACCACTTGTTTAGGTAAGCAAGCGCTCTTTGATAGAACATAAGAAAGTCCTGCTCTATAACAGCAACCTGTGCAGTGGGAAACTGTTGCAGGAGAGAGCTGGTCTCCAATCCAAAGAATCGATGCTCATCCCTTTGCCCGAGTTTCAATTTGAGATTGGTCATCAACTCGAAAAGCTCAAACACAGTTGTATTGTCTCCCTCAACATTAAGCGCTGCGTAGAAAAAAACTTTGAGGCTATTTTGCAAAAACATCAGGTATGCTTGGAGCTCACAGGGCACGTCCTCTCCATCCTCGCCATTTGCGAGCAATTTCCAAAGGGCTGATGGCCAGCGCTCTTCCCAATGGATGAAACATAGCTTTTGCCAGCTGGCCTGGATGCGTGCAGACGCTTGACCGCAGGCCACACACTCAGCCACCTTATCAGCACATTCTTGTAGAGAGCCGTGTACTGCGCGTCCACAAACTCAAACACTTCCTTTAATTCTTGCACACGTTTAGCTGAAGACGAAACTGGTTGTGGACTTTTGTGACTGTGTTCTCAATGTCAGTTCTCAGCTTATCGCCTGCATGCCTCCCACAGTTGTGCAGAATATGGCCACGCAGTTGGCCTTGATAATTGATGCATTGTGGTCCGTCCGTTTTTGGGTTTTTTTATACAGTTTTCGTTGCAATCATCATAAAAGTCCAACAGTTTGTCCTGCACTCCTAGGTCGGGTGTGCAATATCTCAATGCTAACGGGAATAACTTGGTTGTTCCCTGGTTTGATGCATCAGACGCAATTGAGAAATGTGGAAGAGAATCCGGTCAATCTGCAATCATTGGCGTGTTTAACTGTTTCAAGCATGTTTCTAAAGATGCCTGTGCAAGCACACCTGTAACAATGGATGCACTCTTAACTCTTCCTCAAGCAAGCTTCTTGGCTAGTTCTGAATCGGGGGAAATGACCGGGGCTGGTTTAGTAGTACAGTCGCCTGGCCGATACGATAACCCAAGCTGCACATGATGGTAGACACTTGTCACTTCAGTAGCTGTGATTTTATTTTGGTTGCTATCTTTTGGTGGAGAGAAAAAACGTGTCATGCCAGCGTTATCATGTCTTTGTTGTGCATTTCTCTTGAGACTTTCCCCATTCCCATGCCTCCCTATACCCCCCTCACCTCCATGCGTGATGGTGAAACTCCGGTGGCATACACTGTAACTGGTTTTAACCATGCATATGTTATCAGTGTTATCCCGCTCTGGCCAGAACCAAAAACGGCTGCGCTGCGCATGTTCAGTGTTTTCTGATTAACTTTTTTTTATTGTGGAATTGTAAGTTTAAGGACGATTAAATAAAATGATGCAGAATTATAATAATTATTTTATTGGTGTTGTTAATGTTATTATTAGTATTAAAGTTTATTATTAATATTATTTACATTATGTAATACAATATTTGCAATTAAAACACACATTTCTGAAAGCCCAGAATAAGTATTTTTCTGTTTTAGACGTCTTTGTAAATCTTTCCATTGTTCCGGCGTTTCGGGTTTTACCCAGGCCCCTATCAACGCCATATCGACGCTGTTGTGTTTGAACCTGAACTTTCAATTTTTTTTTCTCAAAAGTGTATTTCGCATTTAAATTTCAAAACTTTCAACTTTTTTTCTCAAAAGTTTATTTCGACTTTAAATCTCAAAACTTTTGACTTTTTTTCTCAAAAGTTTTGAATTTTTTTCTCAAAAGTTTTGCATTTGTTTCTCAAAATACATATATTTTTTCTCTCTCTTAAGTGGCCCTAATGCTCTTCCGTAATAATGTGCTTCTCATTAGGACACAAATTGTGGACATGTTGGCCTGAAATTCTTCTTCTACCTCTTACTAATGAAACCGACAAACTTTGAGCTTTTGGCTTTAACACTGCTGCATTAGTTCCCCTCTGAGCTGGGGCAGGGCTACAGAGTAAATGGAACTGTGAATTTCTGAGAAGTGTGTAAGAAAAACCAACTTCAGAGCTTCCACCACCTTTAATGAAGCTGAAATACAGTGTAAGGGCACAGAACAATTCCATGTGTATGCAACCTTGCAACAAAATGTTCCATTCATTTGTGGACAGACACAGCCTGAGAGAAAGTGTCCGACGCCATTCTCCCATACATTGACCTCCCAACAATTACACCCAGTCCAAAATCTGTCAGTGAACTAATACTACTCATCAACAAAACTTAAGTGTTGCCCTTGTAAGAAGTCCTTAGACACTCCGATTCAGATTTTGGATAAAATAATTAGGCCACTACTATGGTCATCACAAGGCTGAAACGATGACCACTGAACCACAGTGGGGTATAGAGCTCTTGGTTTAGTGCACGCTAAGAACATTTAAAAAAATGTAGAGAAACATAAAAGCATTCAACTCATATTCTTCCTGACTTCATTCCTCTCTCCAAACACAAATTATATGGTTACAGACATGATTCATGCTTTTACAAACATTTAGTGCACACAGTGTGTATGTGTGTAAACTGTGCAAACTTAGCTGCAGTGTTTTTTGCTTTGAAATGGGACTCCTAAATATACACTTTGTGAAAAACTGAAGCTCTCACTTATTTTATGTAAAAACTTCCCCCACAACAAGGAGACCACAGAAGCTACAGAACCACAGCTCTTGCCATTGACGACTGATTCCTACGTTATGATAAATGGCTGAACCGGAGGGAACGACTGGCAGCTGTGACTGCAAATCAGCACAAAATAACTAAAGCAAATTGAAGCCTCTTTGCATTAGATAGACATCTAGGTGGTAGGAAATAGTACATGCTTCCTGTTTAGCAGGCATGAAGCAGCAAAAGTGTGATGACCGTGAAGTCCTTCATCTGTACAAAGTGCACATTCCTGTGCCTTTTCCCACTAGGGAAATCCATGATCTATCTTTCTGTACGCCATCAGCCTTGGTTTTGGAGCACTGTCTTGGTTGACTTGAGTACAAAGAGCTGGGTTTCCCCCAGTTTGTAAGCATTGAGGTTAGGAACAGCATTTAAGAGAGGGGCAGCAGATACTCTGTTCTATGTTTCTGCTGCCATCCGTTCAGAGTTCAATTTTAATCTTCATCTGAAACCATCCTTATCTTTTGTACATGTACATTTGCTTCGTAAATCAGCATTGTATTCATTCATGGTGTCATTTAGTTAAAAATGTCCTATTATTTGTATTATTATTATCATTATTACTAGTAGTAGGAATAGTAGTAGTAGTAGTAGTAGTAATACAAGTAGTTTGTATTAATTATTATATATTTCTATATTCAAAACAAAATCTATATTTTAATCAGTACCGACAAATTTGGATACATGAGAAAAATCAAATAGTCACTGCAAGAAATGAAAAGACCAGAAGAGAGAAACAAAATTCAACTTATAGAGCCCTTGGTGTCATGAGGCATAAGGTGAACTCGTATACATCAGAGACAAAAAAACAAGATGCCACGCTCTCTGTGGGAAAACCTACAAATGTTTCCCCTACACACAGTAGTGCCCCTGCCTCTTACTCATGCAAAAGCAGAGCCCGTTCCACAACTGAGACAAATGACATTAATAGAATAAAACATCTGGCATCTTCAGATTCAGCCACCTTGCCCCCCCCTTCCCACTCGGCTCTTGTCCTCACTCTCCCCAGGCGATGCGGTACACGTTCCCTAGGCTGTCTCCGCAGGCCATCTCAGTGGGGCAGCTGGGGCTCAGGGCCAGACTCACCACAGGAGCCTGGCACAGAAACATGCCAACCTGTGGACATGGAGCAAAAATTACAAGATGAGCAGAGGAACAATCAGTCAATAAGGATAAGACTAAGTGTCACTAATTACTTGTATTTACATGGTAGTTACTTGGTAACTACCAGTGTAATTATGCATATTTACATTGTAACAAGTTATTACAGTGTAAATACACAGTAATTACTGACATTGTAAGAACAAGCACTAATATAGTAAGAAAGATCAACTCTTTTAAAACTCTACCCTCTCCTCTTTGAACAAGCTGCCCCCCCCAGCACCTGTTTCCTGGTCCCTCGGTCCCACAGCTTCACACTCTGGTCATGTGATGCCGAGATGATGATTCTCTCTGTTGCCTTCAGCACGCTGATCTTGTCTGTGTGGGCCTGTGAGACACACAGAGTCACACTCAACCAGCTGTGTGGACTGTAGATATACACCTGGAGAACACACACTGTACTGCATATATACACCTGTACTACACACACTGTACTGTATATATACACCTGGAGTACACACACTGACTGGACCCCCTGTTCTGTATTGAAGATATATACACATATACACACACCTGATGCACAGATACATACAGGACACACCATATATACATCTGTAGATCCACTGCATATACTGTATACCTATATGTATAAAGTGTGGACACAAACACCTGCTGTGTACTTATTAGAACCACTACAGTTCTCCTACCTGCTTCTTGCTACTCCAACCCTCCTCACCTGGGGGATCCTTGTACCATATCTTCCCAGTGGAATCACCGCGCACCAGCAGATCTGAATTGCGAGAGAGAGACACACGTTACTGGTTGGACCACCCCAATACAAAGATCAACCAGAGCTCAATTCGGCCGAGACTCACTTGACTGAGGGAATGATGACCTGGCCATGAGGGCCATCGGAAAGGCTCTCCCCCTTCCTTACCACTAGATGGAATGAGCCAATGAGCTGCTGCTCAAGGCTCGGGGGAAAGGCTTTTTAGTTTACAACATTCAGTAACTCAGCTCAGCAGGGTGTTTCTCTCTAACCAGGAAGAGCTTCCCACAAGGCCCCCCATAAGGACAAAACCCTGCCTCCCTCGAACACAGGCCGGCCACAATCTTTACCTTGATGAATGGCGACGGCTGTGGTCACGGAACTCTTGTTGGTGCTTGAACTCTCCTGCTGTTCCAGGCTCAAGGTGTGGAACGTGTTGGGGACTTTACCCATGATGAACTGAAATGAAACAAGAGAAGAGCTACCATAACTGTTTCCATTCCTGTTGCTGCTGCTGCCACAGTTAACCCTGAAAACCAGACCTGTTGACCCATCTGTACTCCGTAAATTAGGGACACAGGATTCAGAAGAATAAGAAAGTGCTCACAATGAAGCCCACTTCTAAGGTGCAGTCCTTGTCCGCTACCACCCACAGGCTCTTGCAGTCGTTCTCTTGCATTGCATGGATGTGACCACTGCCGAACCAGCTGTAATATAGACGTTTATTTAATCATTTATGAAACCTGTCAAAGACCTTCATTGTCACTGGATATTTACTGTGGATTATTGTGTTTTTTATAGCGATGCTGTTATCCCTTATCATATTTGGCATATTTTGATACAGTATGTTAGGGATTGTCAAAATAATATTGTTTAAATAATAAGAAGAAACAGAACAACCGCCCTCCCGCTGTCAGCCCTTGTGGCTGACTCTCTCGATGCACCCCTCTCTTTCTCCCTTCATCCACCGCTTTCTGTTTCTTTCATCCTCACTCCCTCCCGTTTCTCTCTCCCCATTGTCTGTCTTTCCCTCTTTCTGTGCCCCCCACGTCTCTTTCTCGCTCTCTCTCAGATACTATATATTCATGTATCTATCCATTCACTTCATTCCGTTATAGTTCAATCTCTTCATTATGTCAGAGGAGAGAGCTGCGTACCCGAGGGTAACATCCGTGGGATCCATCAGGTCAATGATACTGCCATTAGCGCAGGCTGCCAACAGCATAGAGCAGTAGTGCAGGAAGAGCACGGAGGAGCCCACAGCGTAAGAAGACAGCTGCTTAACCCTGAGAAAGGAGAGAGGGGGGAGTGAAAGAGACACAGGGAGTGAGAGAGAAGAGAGGGGTGAGAGAGAGAGAGAAGAGAGGGGAGTGAGAAAGAGAGAGAGAGAGGGGGGGTGAGACAGAGGACGAGTGAGAGAGAGAGGAGAGGGGAATGAGAAAGACTGACTTTTAACTGCACTTTATTAGCAGTTAATTGAAAAACAAGGGATCAATAATCCTCCATCAAAATTTTGTGTTTTTTTCTTATCCCACCCATAAAGTCACCCCACATCTCTACACATTAAATACAAGTTTGCATTCAACTACAGAACACAGTACATCGTTACAACACCAAAGCAGTTCAAACTTTTCAAGGTTATGCATTAGTGTGTAATAGTTAAAATCAACTGTGATCCTGCAGTTTATTTGGCAGTAAAATAACCATAAAACATCACTGGCCCTGCCCTCAATCTTGTTTTTCCTGCTTACAAATATGGCCATTTTGGCTTGGCCAAGCAGGAAGTTGGACAGTTGTGCAACAAATTTTGTGCACTTCGTATATATTGTACCAAAAATAAAAACAGAAGCACTAAAATCCATATTAAAATCTTTAAACAAACTTGCAAAAAAAACTTGTAAAACGACGTGCACACTTACTAAAACAATGAAAAATGGTTTCCTGACGCTGGCTGAAGGGACATTCATCACCAACACTGGGATTAAGAATTGACACAAAGGAATTAATTGCAACGATGGTGTACAGCACCCTCCACTGCAGATCACCAGCTCTCTTATTTAACGGTGGCTTGTACAAAACCCGTCAGCAGGGCTGCGCGTCCACCCCGACCCACAGCCAGGCTCACCAGGGAGTGTCAGGAATTGTGGAGAGTAAGGCCTGGTGCTGGGACTGTACACATGCTCTGTATAGGCCCTTACCCGTCGCTGAGTCAAAATACATGACCCCCAGGCCCCCCTGGGAGTGCAAGGTCCCTGGGGTGGCAGTCACTGTTGGGGGTGACCAGCAGAGTGGGGAAAGGGTCCTGTGCGTCCGGGAGCTCGCGCCCCTCAATCAGTTATCCTAGTGAACTCAAGGAGCACAAAGCAGAGGTGTGCCAGCAGCCTCTCAACACAGTGCAGGGAGCGCAGGCCTAGCGCTGCAATCAAACTGTCCGCCTCCTTCCAGCATCGCCCTGGAACGTCCAGCAGGTGGCACAACTGGGTGATGCCCGTAGTGATCAGCAAGCGGGGGAAGCTGGGGAGGATGTGGGTGATGTCCAGGCAGGGGTTGTGGACCAGAGGCTCCTGCAGCAGCCAGTACAGGGAGGGGGCCTCTTCTGCTCTCTACACTCCCAGCAGCTACCAGGCCTTCATCAGGCTGTGGTAGAAGGGGCTCAGTGCTGTGAGAATCAGCTGTCTGCTATCCAGCAGGAACAGGGGGAGGTCCAGCTGCAGGCCTCTGGCTCACCAACTGCAGTGTGCAGGCCAGCGGGCTCCAGGCCAAGCTGTCAGCACCGTACAGCAACCACTAGAGGGACTGCAGTCGAAAAGCAGGCACCCTGCTTCCGATATGCACCAGACCCTGCCCCTGCCCCATCCCGGCGCAGGTACAGCACACACTGCCTCAGTCAGTGCAGCTCGTCCCAAAAGGAATCTAGCACCGCCTCCTGCAGCAGTAGTGGAGGAGGCGGCATACACACCAAGTGGTCCCACAGCGCTGACGCCACCAGGTTTTTGATGATTAGTGTCCTCCCCCCAGCACCAGCGGCACAGCCACCCTTGTACCCCCTCCCAGTTATTTTCGTTGGAGGCCTCATCCCCCAGTTGCACCCCCAAGTACAAGAAGCCCCCACATTGCCATTGAAGTCCAGAAGGTAGAGCCGGGGGGGCCACCCCTACACTCCCCCACCAGCACAGCGCAGCTCTTGGCCCAGTTGACTCTGGCTGACGACACAGTTTCAAAGTCCAATAGCACTGCCCTGAGCCAATGAATGTCCTGCTGGCCCCCCACAATGACCACAACATCGTCCGCATACGCCGAGAGCCTGAGAGGCGACGGGCAGTGAGGGATGACCAGGCCAGAGATCTCAGTCTACAGCCTATGGAGCAGGGGTTTAATGGCCAGGGAATACAACATCCCTGACATTGAGCAGCCCTGCCGTATGCCCCTACCCACACAAAAAGGAGCACTTAACCCACCGTTAACCTTCACTACACTCTGAATGTCACTATACAAGACCCGAGCCATGGCTATAAAACCAGGGCTGAACCCAAAGGTCTCCAGTGTGCCATAAATATTGGTGTTCAACCCGGTCAAATGCCTTTTCCTGATCCAGGGAAATCAAACCAGTGTCCAGATCCAATAGCCTAGAGGCATCCAAAACATCCTGAATCAGAAACACATTATCAAAGATAATGCCAGGGACACAGTAGGACTGGTCCGAGTACGTGACAGCCCCTATCACCTCCCGCAGTCTGGTGGCCAGAGCCTTCGAATACAGCTTGTAATCAGCACACAGCAAAGCGACAGGCCGCCAGTTCTTGATGTCACACAGGTCCCCTTTCTTTGGCAGGAGTGTAATGACTGCTCTTCTGCAGATGAAAGGCTGTTTCCCTTGAGCCAGACTCTCTTGCAGGACGGACAGCAAATCCTCACCCAGCACAGGCCAGAATCCCTTATAAAACTCCACTGGGAGACCATCTATGCCGGCGCCTTGCCAATGCCCATGGTGTCCAGGGCAGCGGAGAGCTCCTTCAGCGAGAGCACTCTCTCCAGCCCTGCCTGCTCCCTCTCGGGGACCTGTGGCAGCACTTGACAGAACTGCTGTGTTCCTGGTGCTGCCCCCTGCAGCTTGCTGGTGTAGAGCTGCGAGTGAAACTCGACAACCCTCTTCCGGATCTCCCCCGGGCCCCGCAGCTCCTGCCCTGAGGCCGAGTGCAAGCAGTGGAGGAGCTTACTCTAGCCACGCTTCTTCTCCAGACCGAAGAAGTACTTGGTGGGGGCATCCATACGAGATGCACTCAGGAACCACGACCTGCGGTCCTGCTCCACACTCTTGGAGCGGAATTTAGGCACGTCTTCCTGCCTTTTCGTTTTTTCTCCCACTCGTTTCGGCTTTGATTTCTTAAAACAATCATCTTTCTCAACTGAACCATCTTCCACCTCCAAGTCCCCATCCCAAACAGACTTGACCGTGCTTAAACTGCATTTTACTGCCCCGTCACTCCTCCCAGTACCGTCTCTCTCAGTCTCTGGCTCCAGCAGCGCGATCTCCATCCCTGACTGTGCTGCCTCTGCAGCACCGCACTCCTCCACAGCCCTAGCCAGAGCCCCCTCTCCAGTCTCCCCACCTGCGCAGCCAGCTGCCCCCGCTCAATATTCCCATCAGTCTCCACTCCACTTTCCAACCACCAGTTATCCCCGCAGTCTGGGAATCCATCTGTCCACCATCAGTCTCAGGACCCTGTACCCCCATACCTGCACTAGGCCCCAGCATCTGGGAATCCACCTGCCCATCCTCACTGAGCTGTACCTCCCAGAGTCAGCGCCCCCCTTGACTACTGCTCCGGTCCTGAGCTCCAGGCCCCGGGTGCCGCTTCCTGCCTTCAGCTTCCTCCTCCTCTGTCTCCAGCTCCGGGCAGTGCTGAATGACATACCCCTCCATTCCGCAGCAAAATCATTTAATAGATTCAGACGTGGCAAAAGTGACATAGTCATTGTCATCCAGTCTGAAATTAAAAGCCACATGCAGCTCCTCGTCCTTTTTATTGAGGATCAAGTAACCTGCCTCCTGAACGTAACAATATGCCTTAGCAGGGGGTTCTTCCCCCCCAGCGGGACCTGTCTCAAGCCCGACATGATCTTCCCGTAGCGACTGAGTTTACTCACCAGCACCTAATTACGGAGAAAAGGCAGCACATTGGAAAGAGTAACTTTTCAGGCCAGCACCGCTAAAGACAACACCAGGGTAAATGTGTCATTGATGGTGACGCCGTGTTCAACCACATTATCCGCATCTCCCACAGCCAGCACACACTTCTCAAGGGGACAAAACAGCTCAGGAGTGAATTTAATGCCATGACGATGAGTGAGGTTTTCAAAGGGGAAATTCAGGGGATCAGGCCCCCCACTGAGCCGGCCATAGTGGCCACAGATAAGAAAAACAAAAAACAGAAATGAAAAACGAGAGAAAATCAAACTCACACCGATCAGCAACAGCTCACACTCACTCAAAACTCCGCCCAGTCACTCCCAGCATGCATGAGAGAGAGAGAGAGAGAGAGAGAGGAGGGGGAATGAGAATGAGAGGAGACCCCCTCCCAGTTACAGCTAGATGCTCCTTTTGTGCTCACTGTGCTGTGGTCTGTGGAGGCGTCCACTCCAGTCTCCATGTGGTCACCGTGTTGTCCATACAGCCCACTGCAAACTCCCTCTCTGACATGAACGCCACAGAGCTGACCAAACAATCACTGACCTACAGCGAGGGACACAATCAGGGTCACAGTTTTTCCATCGTCAGTTTCTCTGGATAAGCCCATAGAGATATACTTAGAAAATGTATTGACGTGAGCAGCTCTTCGTCGAGCAAGGGACTGACAGTGGGTGAAGAGGATTACAATGACCACTAATTAGGTAAAAATATATTACACTTCCTGGCACATGTTTAGCGAGACCTGGTGACCTGTTTAGGGTGTGCTTTTTGTGGGTCATTGTTCGAGTGTGTTCGTGAGTATGACTGTGCATGTGTGCGTGCCTGCGTGCGAGTGTCCATGTGCACGTGCGTGTCCTAGGCGTTTCTCGGTTACCTGCATGCTGCAGATGACAGAGTTCTGGTGCCATATGCACAGCTGGCCCTGTCCGTGCCCAGACACCAGCAGCTGCCCACAGGGGGAGAAGCACAGAGCCGTGGTGCCCCTCTTCTTGGAGACTGAATTTTCTGCACAGAACAGCACAGATGATTACAGCCTGGTAAAATAACTACATTTACTATGGAAAATACTAAACTGTAAATATGAAGTGGGACATTTGTGGTAGGTTAATAACATATGTCCTTATGGTGTATTTAGTGTATACAGTGAGGGAAAAAAGTATTTGTTGTTTTGTACGTTTGCCCACTGACAAAGAAATGATCAGTCTATAATGTTAACGGTAGGTGTATTTTAACAGTGAGAGACAGAATTACAACAAACAAATCCAGAAAAACGCATTTCAAAAAACGTATAAATTGATTTGCATGTTAATGAGGGTAATAAGTATTTGATCCCCAATCAATCAGCAAGATTTCTGGCTCCCAGGTGTCTTTTATACAGGTAATGAGCTGAGATTAGGAGCACTCTCTTAAAGGGACTCTCCTAATCTCGGCTCGTTACCTGTATAAAAGACACCTGTCCACAGAAGCAATCAATCAATCAGATTCCAAACTCTCCACCATGGCCAAGACCAAAGAGCTGTCCAAGGATGTCAGGGACAAGATTGTAGACCTACACAAGGCTGGAATGGGCTACAAGACCATCGCCAAGCAGCTTGGTGAGAAGGTGACAACAGTTGGTGCGATTATTCGCAAATGGAAGAAACACAAAATAACTGTCAGTCTCCCTCGGTCTGGGGCTCCATGCAAGATCTCACCTCGTGGAGTTTCAATGATCATGAGAACGGTGAGGAATCAGCCCAGAACTACATGGGAGGATCTTGTTAATGATCTCAAGGCAGCTGGGACCATAGTCACCAAGAAAACAATTGGTAACACACTACGCCGTGAAGGACTGAAATCCTGCAGCGCCCGCAAGGTCCCCCTGCTCAAGAAAGCACATGTACAGGCCCGTCTGAAGTTTGCCAATGAACATCTGAATGATTTAGAAGAGAACTGGGTGAAAGTGTTGTGGTCAGATGAGACCAAAATCAAAGTCTTTGGCATCAACTAGGCAGCACTGTGGAGTAGTGATTAGGGATAAGGTTGTGGGTTCAAATCCTGGTTGGGGCAGGGCTGTTGTACCCCTGAGCAAGGTACTTCACTTAGATTGCTCCAGTATAAATGGGTACAAATGTAAGTCGACCTGCATAAGAGCGTCAGCTAAATGACAATAATAATAATAATAATAATAATAATAATAATAACTCAGCTTGCCTTGTTTGGAGCAGGAGGAATGATCGTCAAACATGGAGGTGGAAACATTATGCTTTGGGGGTGTTTTTCTGCTAAGGGGACAGGACAACTGCACCAAAGGGATGAGAATCAAATCTTGAGGTCATGGATAGATATTCCAGCATGACAAGGAAAAAAAGGAGTGGCTCAAGAAGAAGCACATTAAGGTCCTGGAGTGGTCTAGCCAGTCTCCAGACATTAATCCCATAGAAAATCTGTGGAGGGAGCTGAAGGTTCGAGTTGCCAAACGTCGGCCTCGAAACCTTAATGACTTGGAGAGGATCTGCAAAGAGGAGTGGGACAAAATCCCTCCTGAGATGTGTGCAAACCTGGTGGCCAACTACAAGAAACGTCTGACCTCTGTGATTGCCAACAATGGTTTTGCCACAAGTACTAAGTCGAAGGGGTCAAATACTTATTACCCTCATTAACATGCAAATCAATTTATAAGTGTTTTGAAATGCGTTTTTCTGGATTTGTTTGTTGTTATTCTGTCTCTCACTGTTAAAATATACCTACCATTAAAATTATAGACTGATCATTTCTTTGTCAGTGGGCAAACATACAAAATCAGCTGGGGATCAAATACTTTTTTCCCTCACTGTAAATATACATAATTACAGTGTGGGGTAATGTGTTGCATATGCTATGATGTATCTATGTGTTGTAGTTACTGAGTAAGTAGTTACCCAGTACACCACAAAATTATTATACAGTGTTACCATACAGAGAACTTAAAAGCAAGCAGAAGCCTGATCCGAAATAGTGGAGGACAGAACTGCACGATTGATCCATGGATTGATTGACTGATTGATATTCTTGGTTGGCATCTAAAAGTGACGAGGCCTATGCGCTTTGCTGGATTGTTACCAGTGAGGTCAGAGATCAGAGGTGGCGTTATTATTTACCCATCGCTGTGGAGATGCTCCAAGCTCGCATGGTGCGGTCTTCAGCCACTGTGAGGAACACCGGTACTTCTTCCTCGGGAGCTGAGCCGCGTATCACTCCGCTGTGGTCCGACAGTGAGCCACGGTTCTCCACCTACACAGAGGGAGGATCAGTGGATTGCACTGGTTTCGGCTGTGATGCATTTACATGTTTCATACTAGTATTCTATGGGTAATTACACATTTTTTTACATTGTTATTAGTGCTTGTTACGCTTGACATGCTTGTGTCATGGCTATAAAAGCATTTTCCTCTTGTTAATGAGAAACTCCTGCATTAGCGTCCTAGCCACCCCAAGGACAACAGGTCACACTCTCACCTGCAGGGGGAGCCACAGCTGCACCGTCCCATCGTCAGACGCTGTGGCAACAGCAAGGTCTTCAGGCTTGGTGTCCTGGCTCTGGATCTCACCTGTAGCAATTGAAAAAAGTTAATTAATTAATTAAATTTGTATATATGATCATCTTGGGGAGCCACAGAAGTGCTGGGGAGGTGTGGGGCTGGGGCCGCTGACATGGGCGCAGAAGCAGCTGCTGCTTTAGGGTAAGTGAAGTCGATTGATTGCATGCCATCAGCTCGAGATCAAGATGAATGAAGGGCGGAAAGAGAGGAACAAGGACGAGTATCCGTCATGTAGCACTCGCTCATCTCCATCACTCCTTCCCTCTCTTTCGTGTCCTCCTTCAACCCTACCCCCAAACGTTTCTCCCTCCCCTTCTCGGGCTTTCCCCATACATTTCCCTACAACACTAACCCATCCCCCAATTACTTTCTCCATAGAAAATCTCTCTCTACATCCCTCCCTCTCGCTCTCTCCATTTCGATCCAGCCGCAATCTCTTCCCTCTTTCTTTCACACTCTGACCATGTGTTTCTCCAACCTGACCTCAAGACCACGTCCCGCACCCTCTTTGGCGAATGCTTACCAGAGTGCCAGTAGGCAGTGCAGTGGTGTATCCTGGCTGAGTGAGCTGGGATCCGGGTGACTTCCACTCCCGATTCCCACTGCCACACTGCAAGCTCCCCGTTGCCAGAGCCTGCCAGCACATACTCACCCTGACGTCAACAAACAAACAAAGACAACCGTCAACCACTCCAAACAATAGCAAGTTCAACAACTTTATCTGCTCTTGGATGCAGAGGGAATTCTTGGACAGAAAATCATATCAGGACAACTACTCCTAATAGTTGGGGAATCAACTCAAGCACAATGACTTAGGCCTGTCTCGGGGACTCACCAGACTGCACACTGAGCTCAGGGGGGAGTCCTGCCCCATAAACTCCCTGAAGCACTGGCCAGATGCAGGGTCCCACACTCGCACCAGGCAGTCATTGGAGCAGCTCACCTGTCCCAGGTAAAAAGGGAAAAACAGTAAGAGAGAGGGAAAGAGAGATACAGAGAGGGAGACAGAGGGCTGTATTAATACATTTTATACCAGCAAGACACCTTAGAAATGCGAGTGTAATTATACACATCATATGACCTGATGTAAGTCCTGAGACAAAGTTCTGTTATTTTAAAGATATATATCGAACGTAGAGAGCTGTCCATCTATCTGTCCATCCCGTGGCCTATGCATCCCTCCATCCAGCTCCTCACCAGGGTGCTCTCAGTCCAGGTGCAGCCGGTGATCCAGTCAGTGTGGCAGTGCAGGAAGGAGCGTGACAGACCTGGAGGAGATGCACTTACATCCCACACTAGCAGAGACTGCGAATGAGAGAACCAAACAAACAACCCCCTGAGGAATGTCTGCAACTCTGTCACGAACAAGCCATTGCGGTTACAAAGCTTAACAAAATACAAGCGAGACTATAAGGCCTAGACAAGAGCCAAACATTGCCCTGTCCGTGAATCCCGAAGCACATAGCCTGACGTCTGTTTTATGTATAAATACTAGAACATTTCAGAATTCCCTCTCAGTCGAGACCTGACCAATTCACCATCATACATTTTTTTTCAATAATTCAATTATTTTCTATGGTTTTGCCTCATGTATGCTTCAATTTACAAAGTTTAACCACTTGGTCATCAATCAGGTCAAAATCCAAACCGAAACGTTGCCTTTAACCCTTAAATCATGAAGTAAAAACTTTTTTTTTTTTTTAAAGTAGCAGAAAGGGGCTTCTGCCAATAAGTTAAACTATGATACAGGATTGTAATGTTCAACCACTTGCTCATCAATCAGGGCAAAATCCAAACCCAAAATTTGCCTTGTAATGTGCAGCTTCTGGGCAGGGCAACGTTATGATTCGGGTCCAGCTTAAGACTAGACAATTAATGGCCTCCCCTTACTCCTCACTCCTTTACCTGGTCTTTGCCACCTGAGAGAAGCTCCTGTCCATTAGGGCTGAAGCAGAGACAGGTGACCCCTCCAGTGTGGCCTCTCAGGATAGAAGTCGGAAAAAGATCACCGGAGTGACCGGCCTGATCTCGCAATGACTGGACTGACCACAGACTGACGGTGAAGTCCTCTGAGACAGAGATAGGAGAGGGAAGGATAAGTGTGTCTGCTTTATTACACAAAGGAGAAAGAGAGAGCATCCGGCAAACAGTGGTGAACAGTCCAGGCAAGCAGCGTCTAATTCACTAGCACAGAACAAGATGACTCCTGTTGACAAGTGACCAAATCCCATCCAAAAATTGACAGAGCTAGTACTTACCTGACGCTGATGCCAGGAGATCTGGGGAGCAAGCCAGGGCAAGAATGGGCCCCCGATGTCCCACCAAACGGCACAGACTTCTCATGTGCCCCTCCGTCTCTCTGCACCATAAGCGTACGATGTGATCATTTCCGCCAGACAGCAGCAACTCAGCCTGGCTCTCCGTCTGCAGCCAAAGCAGGCACCGCACAGATACCCCGGGGCCCTCGCTCACCCACCGTCGCTCTCCTGAAAGGCAGGAAGGCAGAGAGGTGGATGAATAAATACTCCCAATTATTCTACCTCTTATAAAACCTTTGTTGATCCACTACTAGATAAGATTCCGATCTCATCTTCTTAACTTCTCAGTGGTCAAAAATCATAATTGGTCCAGAAGTCAAACCGGGAAGTATTGCATGTTGTGAATCCCAGAACGGCCTAGACATACACGCACTGACAGACCTACCCGAATCCCGATGGTACAGGTGGATCCCGTCGCTTTGGTAACCCACAGCAACGTAGTCGCCAGCGACCGCCACGCACAGGGCGGGAGATTCCACCATTGCCGAGCGGCCGGACCCCTGCCCCTGGGATGCTGCAGACCGTTCCTATGATAAAACAGGAGAGGTGGTTAAATACACGCCCACTCCCACTGCACTGGACAGCACCGCCCATTGGAGCTGCTTGGAGTCTGATAGGTGAGAACTGCATCAGCCTTTCACTCACCATGCTGTCCCCCAGCTGGCCGATAGAGAGACCCAAACTCCCAGACCACAGATGCACCTGTGTCATGGAACAGGGGGAGATGATAATACAGTACAGACACCTCAAATGAGCAATTGAGAGACAATCGTGTCCGAATCTCACCATGTTGTCCGAGCCACCGCTCAGCAGGAGCCTGCCTCCCTCCATGAACTGCAGCACCTCTGTTGCCCCCTGGTGGGCCCTGTAGTGCCCTACACATTTCCAGGTTGGTGCTGACCACAGCCTCACATCCCCAGAGAGACAGCCTGAGGTTAGGAGCCCCCCAGATGGAGAGAAGGACAGGCTGCGGACAGACACCTCATGACCTGATAGAGTCTGGGGGAGGGAGAGGGAGAGAGAGTCTCGTTGAAAGACAAGGTTTCCTGTGATTTACAACACAGTGAAGTCATAAATAATGCACACAAATCAGAGAAAATGCAAAGTAATGAAACCAAGTAGTGATTAGAGTGTTTGTTATTTTAAATTTATTACATTTCATATTAAAAAATAAAAAATAAAAATCAAGGAACAGGAATTGACCTCCCTGCAGCTTATGAAGAGCTTTATCCACTCACCGCCACACTCTGCCCGGTCAGCCAGTTCCAGAGCCTCACCACCTTGTCCCAGCCACCTGCCACCACCAAATGACCCTCGGGGTGAAAGGTCACACAGTTCAAAGGGCAGGGGTTGTTCAGGGTGGCGGCCAGGCTGCCCTTTGGCACTGCCCACACCTGGCGACAACAAGAAATGAATGATGGGAATTAAATAAAAAGACATAACTATGAGCGCTAGCTGGATACAAACACTATGTAAAAAAGAATGGTGAAAAACTGAAGAGTCTCTCAAACCTTCAGCTTAGAGTCCAGGGACACTGTGGCCAAATTCTTCCTGTCGGTGGTGACATCACATCCCGTGATGCTGTTCTTGTGGGCATCAACTTCCACGGTCCTAGAAGGAAAAGATAGATCTAGTTGACTCTGCCCAGTAATGTTTATTTTATTGTCTATATCATGGTTCTCAAACCTGTCCTGGAGTATCAAATACCCTGCTGTTTTTTGTTCAAACCAAGCTCTCAATTAATTAATTGAACCCTTAACAGAAGTAATTTGATTACATTTGACTCATTAAAATGTGTAACTGATCAAATGTTGGTTCTTTAATAATTTCATTATAGAATTTTATACTTCACTTAAAATCTCTACTTTTAAAAATCATTAGAAGGCTCTGATTTAGGAAATTCATAGTTCAATTAAGCAATTGAGAGCTCGTTTGGAGCAAAAACCAACAGGGTAGGAAGTACTGTAGGACAGGTTTGAGAACCACTGGTCTATATAAGTTTGCCTCAAAGGGAAATGTTGCAATCTGATTGAGGCCCTAGGATGCATAACCCCAGCTGAAATTGTTGAGACCACAATTATTAGAAAAACATTGACATCAAATAAGAGGGAAGAAGTAGCTAAATGTGGAACCTGCAGCCACTGTCGATGTCCCACACTTCTATCTGCCCATCGAAGGAGGTGGAGCCCAGAAGCCCGTCTCGCAGGAACACGCACCCTGAGATGCCATCGCAGGTGCTCATCAGTGACCTCACTTCCTGTGACATTGTACAATCACAAGACAAGTTACCCGAAACACCTCTTCTTAACAAAAAACGAAAGCTGCAATGTCCAAAAAATTATATTCTTACATGGAACTTTAATTGTCTAAGTAGTTTAGGAGGTAGAAACTTCCTAAAGGTGATGGGGTAAACAATACGTAAAATATTTCAGGCTGTAGTGAAGGATTCAACTATTATAATGCTAACACAAAGCATTACACCTGGATATTAAATACACCTTCTTTCACTGCAGCAAAGCACAACCATACAAGTCTAGCCATACCTTCCCAGTCTCTGTGTTGATGATGTGAAGAGATCCTTGCCCAGTTCCCACAACTGCCAGTCTGCCCTTCGGCTGCACGCTCACGCAGGTTGGCATCCAGTGAAAAGCAGTGACTGTATCACTGTGGGGGGTGAAGGGGAACGATGTGGATGATTTGGAAGAAATCTGTGGGATTTTACCCATCTAGTGTCTATGTAGTTTTCCCAGGCACTGTAGGCATGGAAATACCTTTACAATTGCATACCAGTTTGGATACTTGGTTCAAACTCAAACCTGGTTAAGACAGACACACTGAGACACAAAGGGAAACACATGGACACCCATTTCACATTGACCCTTACGTGGCCTTCTTTTGGATTTCGTGTGGCTTGTTCAGCCATCTCAGCAAGCGCACAGAGCCCGTCTCCCTTCCCACAATGCCTTGGGCCCAGACATGGGCAGCGGAGCCCTCAGGTTCATTTAGAGCTTGCTGGATAAATAGCGCCGGCCAATGGGAGAGGACGGGGGCGTGGCGACGCAGGAAATCACGGCACACCTCCAGCTTGGCATGGGCCACCCCATCATCCAACTCCATTGGGGAATCTACAGCAACAGCAGGTGTGAGAGTGGGTCATTTGCCTGAACTACCTATATAGCATGTAGTATACATATATACACACTAATCAACCATAACATTATGACCACCTGCCTCATATTGTGTAGGTCCCCCTTTTGCTGCCAAAACAGCCCTGACCCGTGGAGGCATGGACTCCACTAGACCTCTGAGGGTGTGCTATTAGCAGCAGATCCTTTAAGTACTGTAACTTGTGAGGTGGGGCCTCCATGGATCGGACTTGTTTGGCCAGCACATCCCACAGATGCTCGATTGGATTGAGATCTGGGGAATTTGGAGGCCAAGTCAACACCTTGAACTCGTGATTCATCAGACCAGGCCACCTTCTTCCATTGCTCCGTGGTCCAGTTCTGATGCTCACGTGCCCATTGTAGGCACTTTCGGCAGTGGACAGGGATTAGCTTGGGAACCCTGACTGGGCAACAAACTGCGATGCACTGTGTGTTCTGACACCTTTCTATCAGAACCAGCATTCACTTTTTCAGCAATTTGAGCTACAGTAGCTCGTCTGTTGGATCGGACCACACGGGCCAGCCTTTGCTCCCCACGTGCATCAATGAGCCTTGGCCGCCCATGACCCTGTCACCGGTTCACCGCTTTTCCTTTCTTGGACCACTTTTGATAGGTACGGACCACTGCAGACCAGGAACACCCCACAAGAGCTGCAGTTTTGGAGATGCTCTGACCCAGTCGTCTAACCATCACAAATTGGCCCTTTTCAAAGTCGCTTCAGATCCTTACTTTCCTGCTTCTAATACATCAACTTTGAGGACAAAATGTTCACTTGCTGCCTAATACATCGCACCCACTGACAGGTGCCATGATAACGAGATTATCAGTGTTATTCACTTCACCTGTCAGTGGTCATAATGTTATGGCTGATATATAGACTGTATATAGTGCAATAAGACTAATTATATTGGTTAATACAATTACTTACAATGTGTACAGAAATAGCTGCTTAAATATTATTGCATATTGCAGAAATTCTATTGTAACAAAACTACTATGAAATTTACACATGTGGACAATTGCTAATGTTTTATAGAGAGCAAGTGAGGGAATTTAAGACGGGGACATAGGAAGCCGTGGCTGATTTGGAAGGAATGTACATGCTAGTGTCTCTGTGAGGGGCTGCGTACTCACCAGACAGGCTGAAGGTGTCCAGCAGATGGGAGAGGAGGCCCAGCCGGACATGGGCATGCAGGAAATGGAAACTGGACAACAGGGAGTGCAGGACAGCCAGCTGGCCCCCCTTCACCTGGTGAGGGCAGGGAGACACTGGCTCAAGATTTAGACATGACAGAGTCCCAGGACACAGAGCCCCACAAACTTGAGACACTAGACTCAAGACAGAGATAGTCAGTGACTCCCAAAAGTCATTGAATTGAATATTTACTTATTAATGTATTTTTAGCAGTATTCAGGATCAGAGTTATTTCTGACCGGCATACTGACCAGGTGGAAGGGCAGGTGACGGAGGGCTTCGGCCTCACAGTGCAGGAAGTGGTCTCTGCCACCTGGGTCAGCCAGCGTCCAGAGGTGAGCTGGGAGACACATGAATAGAGACACAGATACCATGAGAGACACGGAGGGAAACGAGACACAATGAACACCTGTTTCTTAACAGTATCACAGCTGGCACCTTTCCATTCACATCTGGGGCTGACTGGTGAATGGTCTCCTATCCAGTTATGGTGTAATTAGGGTCAGGAAAACAAGCATATACAATATACACAGAACTGACACACTAAACAGTCTGGAATCTATTACACATTATATTTGATTATATATTATAACAATCAGCATGCAAGTCACTGGGGATAACATCATATGTCAGTGAACATTCACCCCTCTAATAGCTAATGGCTCAGTCCATCTTTCCTTGAATGTTGTACTAAGGCAACAACCAATTCTTCTTGGGAGGGGGGAGGGCTCCAGTACTGTACCTGCCAGCAGAAGGTGGGCCCTTCTCCCGGCTTCCTGGCTTGGCAGAAACTGCTCCTCAAAAGCTGATCTTACATCATCATTCACAAGGCGGAAACGGGAGTCCGGGTCTTGGACGTTAGACTGGCCAATCATGCTGGAAGAGAGGCGGGGCTAAAGTTTAGGCTCTCTCTTCCATTCCTTTGTTTATGAATTAAACAATGAAAGAGAATAACCAGGAAACGAAGAAAGTCCTTAAACCAAACAGAACAATACTAAAGGAACTGAGGCTATCAAGACATACCTCTGTATAGTCCGGGCCAGCTCTGAAAAGGATGCCATGGGGATGCGGCTCTCGTGTTGCCTCGCTGCACGCATCACTTCCTGCCAGGCAGGCTCCTCCCCACTTCTGTTGGCCAGTGTATTGCACATGCACAGTAGGGAGTACAGGTCTTGCTCTCTCAGACCTGACAGAGGAAAATGACAGAGTTCCCTGAAGACTTGTCATTGGCTGTCCCTGCCTATCTGAACGTCTGTCTGTCCGTCTGTCTGCAACCTCCAGTCCACCTGTCCCCTGATCAATCCATCAGTGTACCGAGTCCAGTTGCACTCAATTGGTACTTGTGCGCATGTAAACTCATGCATCAGTGTGCATCAGTGTGTGTAGGTGTAAATGTTTCCTCACCAGCCTGGCTGACGGTCAGAGCTCCCAGTGCCCCGGACAGCAGCTCGGCACCATACAGCAGCTTCAGGCGAGACAAAGAGTGCTGGACCAGCTGGCCCAGGGACGAGGGCAGAGTCTGCAGGGCATCCTTCATCTGAAACACAGCAGCATGGTCAGAGCCCCGCAGGCTTCACTGACACACACATCCCTAAATCAGGAACGGATTGCTTTTGCTCTGATCAACGTAAACAAAGAGTGGAAGTCAAGGAGGGGGGCCAGGCGGCTGCAGTCCCACAGGGACCCCGTTAAAACCCCTTTCAATGGGATGAAAACCAGAGCACACAGCAGCCCTGGAGGACTGGATTTGCCTGCAAGTTTCAGTCATAGCTTATTCCCCCCTCGCTCCTATGCGCCACCTATCCCATACTCTTTAAACACAGTTTAAACAAACTAAACCAAACAAAGAGATATTCAGAGGGATGCTTAAAGACTGAGCTGGGGAGGTGGGGGTAATCACTCTACCTTCTCAAACACCGCGAAGGCCCTCAGCTCCTCACAGGCCAGGCGCAGGTAGAGGGGGCTGACAGAGCCCTTCTTCATCAGGAGAGTCTGCAGCTGAGAGGCACAGCGAGAGGAAAAAGTGTCACTATGGGGAGCCGTAACTCTGGGCCATTGGTCTCCTGTACCTAACAGGCAAGAACCCTTCACCGTGTAGTGGGAGTGCTTGATTGGTCTCCATTTCTAGAATGGGTGATGTGTCGCCGTTCTCCTGGAAGCGTCATGGCACGGTGCTGGTGACAGCGGTGCGGTGTGGTGTGGTTCGGTGTGGTGCAGTGGGTAGAAGTAGCTCTAGACTTGCAACTCCAGGTTTGTGGGTTTACATCCCTGCCACACAAGCATGGTACATTACCCAGAATGCTCCAGTAAAATAACCTAGTTTATATAACTGAGGGAGCTGCTTTGGGTAAGCTGGGGGTACTGTGTTGCCATGGGAAATTGAGCGGTGTTTGGCTAGCGAAACTGCTCTGGTTGTGAACCTGCAAACTCCAGCCTACACCTGCCAGCTTCTTCCATATGCACACGTGATTAATTTACACCATGCCCATTTCCCTGGCTACCTGGTTGTTGAAGGCCGAATCGCTCAGCTTGTTCCCGTACACCGCTAAGCCTTTCTGGATGATCTCCTTCCTCTCCGGCAGGGAAAGCTGTCCCAGGGGAAATGGCACAGTTGCCTTTCTCTTGGCCAAGGACTGTTGGAGTGAAGAATTGGAGGTGACGCTCAGCACCAGAGTCACGCCCTGTAGAGGAGGAGGAATAAATACAAAATAATAAAAGATGGACGAAGGAAGGAGGAACAGCAGAATGGAGTTCCCTTTGTTAGATCACAAACATTTAACATGCTTGAGAAAATATCTTATTGCAGTGTAGCAGGCGTCAGCATGTGACGTGTATCAAGGCTAGGCTTAATAGACCTAGTGTGGCAAAGCTCAGATCAGCAATTATATCCTGTAGACAGCAGCATTCAATAGCAGTACTGCCCCAGCACAATACACCTAATTAAGTCATACTGCAGTTCTCCTACCTGAGGGAGGTGCTGTGGGATCCAGTCAGAGACCGGCTGGCCCTGGGCATCCTGCAGGCAGTCCGCCCCATCGACCAGAATGGCCAGCGGCTGTTTTTTACGGGCAACACAGAGTGCATCCAGGTGTGTGTGAAAATCTGCCAGCAATTCCCTGGGGAAGATGCAAAAAGTGTCCAATCAAAATAAGCTCTGGGAGGTGACACAAGAGGTTAGCAGAACTGGGAATCACTTTAGCTAGGAACACAGGCATCTCTGATGCGATCCAGTTCAGATCAATTCAAACCCTGTGAGCAACTGACAACCGAAGCTGCTCCTATGCTGCGTTAATCAATTATCTTTTGCTTGGAACCGCAAAACAATGAAATTTGATTCTCTCTTTTACCTGTATGTAGTGGGAAGCTCAGTTTCCCTCGGTAGCCTCTGCTCCAGCCATTGGGCGAGACAGCGCAGCAGCTGCTCCACTCTACGAGATGATTGGCTGGCCTCGGCAAAGTAGGAAATGACATCGTAGGAGGGGGTCTTGCCTGACGGGCACTTGAGCTCATTAGCCAGTGCGGCCTGTGGATTGGGGGAGGAGAAATTCAGAGAAATTATCAGTCTAACCTACCAAATCTATATACAATACAATCTATTCTTATAGGGTGTGTGTATAAAATCTTCGAGTTTTGGCAGACATGTCCATATGAACCAGTAAGACAATGGAGCTCTCCCAACCTTCCCCAGTGAAATCCTAATTAAGACCTTGTTACATTACCATAAAAACCGTCTTCCCCTCTCCTGGACCACAATGGACAAGCACCGGCCCTCCCTTCCCAGACTCTCGGATTTTGCCGGCAGCAGTGGCGACCAGCTTCCTCCGCCCCTGACACTGCCGCTGCTGGGCTTCCTGGTACACTTCCTGTTTGGTGACCTCTGAGCCCGCCTCTGAGCCCTCGTCTTCCTGCATGGACACACAAGTGGAGGGAGAAGGAGAAGGAGAGAGAGAGAGGTTGTGAGGAAGATAGCAAGCAAGGGAGAAAGTACAAAAGAGGGAGATAGTTACCCCTGAACACACAGTTCTCTTAATGGTCGCACAGTTACTGCTCTCTGCACCATTCATGAAGGTTGATCTCTGTCATTTCCATAAATATGACCAAATCTATTTTGTATGCACATATCCTATATGTGTTTTGTTTAAGCTTTCTCAATCATTGTAAATTAACTAAATGTCCATTACAATGTTTACATTATATTATTTGTGTGCCTATATACCTTGTTTCTATGGAATGTTTTTATATAAATGTCGCATCGTAACGTCAGTGTACAATGTTGGGGAAAAAAAACAAAACGTTTATAATTAGGTAAGGGCAGTCCACCACCATTCTGCACTGACCTGCACAAACTGCTCCAACAGCGCCCCCCAGAGGTCATCCAGGACGGCTTTCCTGAACTCCTCTAGACCTGAGGTGCAGGGCTTCCCGTCGATGACGCCGCCCCACTGGGAAGGGTAACTGAGGGGAAGAGTGGAGAGGAAAGGAAACTGAACAAGGTGATGAGGAACGGCAAGCAAACTGTCTGAACACAGTGTGGTGTCTTAACAATTAACTTTCATATCGGCTTACTGGTTTAAGAACCCAGTGCCTCACACAAGCTACACAGAGAGGCCTGAAAAATATATCTTTCTCACGGCTGCTGACTGCCTGTGACACATACATCCCACTGGGTTTCTAAGCATTAGGTATGTTACCATAGTAGTTATACAGTTAGGTCCATACATATTTGGACATGGACACAATTGTCATCATTTTGGCTCTGTATGCCAAAATGTAAGTTTATAAGTAAGTTTATACTTTCATCTTTAATTTGAGAGTAGTTACATCCAAATTGGGTGAACGGTACAGGAATTACACCCATTTTATATGTGCCCCCCCAATCTGAGGGGCTCAAAACTGAGTGGACAAACTAACATAATCATTAATTAAATTGTGAATTTCAATACTTGGTTGCAAATCCTTTGCAGTCAATGTTGTACTAACGGGATCCGATCTTGATCAATTGTGTTGGAGATCCGAGCTCAAAAATGATCCTGTGTTTAGTGTTGAGATATTTTGCAACTGGCAGATTTCAGCAAATAGGTAACATTATTGATGTAGATAATTCTTGTTAAGCACAGATAAACACAAATGTGACTTACATTATTTACAAAGATTTGCATTTTCAAATAATATAATGTCGAACCGTGCTTTCTGTTTTTGTGTCTTTATGGTGAGATGTAGTTTATGTGCGATTTGGTTTTTATTTACTCTCATTGTAAAAGTTTTTTTTTTTTTAATACTCGAGTTGCTACTGCTGTGTTGCCGTTTTGATCTTGTAGCACTACTGGGTATGAGAAAAGCACCTTATAAATAAAATTGATTATTGGTTTGTGAAAACGTAGACGGACCCAGTGACCAAGGATGGTGGAAAAAGTGGTAAATAAAGCAGTTTGTCACCAATAAAGTTATCACGTTTATTAATTCAGAGTCCACCTGAGCAATCACGTCTGTGCAATACATTCAAGATGCGAAACAAAAGAACAGGAACTTTGCACATTAAAAAAAACTTGCCAGTAAAACTAGGCTTTATGTAAACAAAATAAACTGAAAAAATACAGCTAACTCCAGGCTTAAGACAGTTGAACAGCTACCATAAGCTTGCTTTGCTTATTTAATGCACTGGCTGAGAGCAGCCATTACCTTACACAGGCTTCGACAAAACAGAGCCCCCACAGGTTGAGGTAAGGCCTATTCTATCCCCTTCCTGAAGCTCCTCCCCTGATTGGACCGGTCCACTTTTCTAAACATACTGGTAAGGCTAAATGTTCTATAACCTTAATTCTTATACATAAGCTTTTAGTTCCAGAGTAGTACATTACAAAAAGAAAAACACATTTATGCATGACATGACAAGAAAAAGAAAAACAAACTATTGTCATACATCTACATATGAACATATGCATTAAGGAGAAATTTCCTTGGCACTCGGTGCCCCCTGCTTCTGCATGTATGGTCCAGAACACTGTCTGAAAGCAACCACTAGGTGGCGCTCCCAGGCCCTAGGAGCAAACGCAGCTAAACTCAGACCCAGAAGCAATGAGCTCCTCTGCAACCCTATAGCGTTTACCTTTCCTAAACAGATAAGAAAACAAAAAGACATTACAAAAAGACAGGGCGCAACAAACTTTCACAAAGCGCAAGGCACACATATAAGCACAAACAAAGTGCGTCTTTTCCAGTCTTTCAACAAGAGTGAATGTCTGGTGCGTTTACCCACATGACTTTACATGGAAGCTCCGCGGGTGCCATTTGCGCAAGGTAAGGATCTTGAGTGGTTTATGTTAAAGTTAAATTTCAATTCTGCGGCAATGTCTTTAGCATTAAATGACGGTGTGGGTTTAATGCATCACCATCAGTGTGCACTTGTTGTCATTCAAAACACTAATGTTCATGATGAGGTCGGGAAAAACGCACCATCACATGGCTAATTATCATTATATTATTTTTGTAGTTGAGGAGTTAAACAAATCCACACCAGTGCAAGAAACTGGAAAGGTTGTGTACTTTGTGAGATTTTAATGGACCCAATGTGCTCTATCCTTGATGTACAACAAGTGATCATGTCGGATCCAGTGGCAAAGATAAGCACAGTGACATTAACATGCATTGCGAAATGTAGTGAAAAACTAAGCTAAATTAATTAATAAACTCATCAGCAAAAGCACAGTACAGTATAGTTTTCTGAAAGGTTTATGATTGTCATGGAGTCATTAGAGTGGCAGACGTTCAAATATCGGCTCATCGGATCCTGATCTTGATCTGCTTCATACAACACTTTTTCATGATCCGGATCTAGTGAGCTCGCATCCAATCCTGTTTTCTTTTCCTGTTAGTACAACTTGCCCCAGATGCTGGGTTTCTTCCCTGGTGATGCTCTGCCAGGCCTGCACTGCAGCTGTCTTTAGTTCCTGCCTGTTCTTGGGGTGTTTTGCCTTCAGCAAGTGAAATGCATGCTCTGTCAGATTCAGGTCAGGTGATTGACTTGGTCATTGCAGATCATTCCAGTTCTTCACCTTAAAAAAGTCTTGGGTTGCTTTCACAGTATGCATTGGGTCATTGGCCATCTGTACTGTGAAGCACCGTCCAATGAGTTTTGAAGCATTTGGCTGAATCTGAGCAGATCAAATAACCCTAAACACTTCAGAATTCTTCCTGCTGCTTTTGTCAGCAGTCACATCATCAATAAATACAAGGGAACCAGTTCCCTTGGCAGCCATGCATACCCATGCCATAACATGCTTCACAGATAAGGTGGTATGCTTCGGAACATGAGCAGTTCTGGCACAAGTTGATCATGGTCTCTTCAGTCCATAGGATGTTGTTCCAGAACTGTACAGGGTTCTTTAGATGTTCTTTGGCAAACTCTAATCTGGTCTTCGTGTTTTCGAGGCTCACCAATGGTTTACATCTTGTGGCAAAACAAGGCCGAATGCTCCAAGAACAAGCAGGAACTAAAGACAGCTGCAGTGCAGGCCTGGCAGAGCATCACCAGGGACGAAACCCAGCATCTGGTGATGTCTATGGGTTCCAGACTTCAGGCAGACCTTGTCTGCAAAGGATTTGCAACCAAGTTATGTTAGTTTGTCCAATTACTTTTGAGCCCCTAAAATTGGGGGGACCACATATAAAAATGTGTGTAATTCCTACACTGTTCATCCAATGTGCAACTTCCCTCAAATTAAAGATGAAAGTCTACACTTCAAACAAATCTAGATTGTTTCCTTCAAATATATTTTGGTGGCGTACAGAGCCAAAATGACGACAATTGTATCATTGTCCAAATATTTATGGACCTAACTTAATATTGATATATGGTTGAGAGTAAGAGTGTGCGTGTGTGTGTGTGTGTGTATGTATATTAGGGAGAGAGAGAGAGAGCTTGGCGTGGATATTCTGGTTCACGTCCAGAGACTCACGCACTCTTTGGTGGTTTTGGCTCCACTACTCAGCACTCGGCGCTTCAAGTCTGCCATCTTGGACTCCGCCTCCCCCGACTCGGCAGCAAACTCGGCCCTCCAGGACACGGGCACAGACCTGAGCAATCATATACCAGAGAAACGGATGAGTGACTGAGGCCGAGATATGGATCAAGCAGCATCCTGGCTGTCGAAGCATGTTGTGTCTTTATTGACCGCTCACCTCTCTTCCGATCTTTCCCCTCTCCCTCTTCCTCCCTTCCTCCTAATACAGCATCCCATTCCCTCTCTCTCTCTCTTCTCTCCTCCACTCCCCATCTCTGAACCTGATCATGTTTTCTTCCACTGGACTCCCCCCCTCCTCTATCTTTTTCCTCTTTCCACTGCCTGGCCTCCTCTACCCATCTCTGTACCTGATCATATCAGGTGATCGCAAGAAGAAGAACATGCGGCCATTGGCAGTGTCGGGGTACATCTCCTTGAACTGCAGGATCTCCAGCTCGGTGACTGACAGGCCAGGGTGGGCCCTCTTCAGCTGCAGGAAGCACCACAGACAGACAAGACATGGTCACATGATCACATGTTGATGTGTGTCACACTTTCAATCAATCAATTTTAAAACATACAACAAACATACAGCAGAATAAAATAAGAAAATGAATAAAAATAGACGTTTAACAGCTAACTAAATAAAATAAAGTAAACGTACATTAAATAAATCATTAGGCACGGAGGAGAGAAATACAAAAACTCCTATAGATGGCATGTAGGAGAAAATAAATCTCTGGGGTCCATGGCTTAGGGCCAAGGCCTAATGATTGCCTCCCCTCCAGGCAATATAGTTGTTACAGCAGCAAGGAGATCAGAAAGTTCTTGATCGGTGCTGCTGGCTGTAGTCTTCCCTCTGGTGGGGGCCTGTCGCCAGCACTAAGGGGTGGGTTGGAACATCAACAGCCATTGGGTGGCGATGGCTCGTCAGACCTTGGGGTGTTGGGTGCCTCTGTCCCCCCCATGAAGCATGTCCATCCCTGTTGTTCTACCCTATTGTGTCCCTATACACCCAGAGCAAGTGGGGTAGACACACACACACCACAAGACCTGGGTCTCTCCATATGTACACCCGTCTCTCCACAGGCACCACGGTTCAGAGGCAGCTCTTACCCAGTCATACTGCGGGAGTTCTGGGAGAGAGCGCTCCGTGGGCACCAGGCCGTACCTCTCCCCCAGGATGCCCACGAACAGCTGACTGCGGCACACCTCTGACAGGCACAGCTCCACCATCCTGACACAGAGAAGGAGCGTTCGAGAGAGAGGGGCAGGGAGAAGGGGACAAGGAGAGATGGAGGGAGAGTGGGAGAAGGAAATAGAGGACAGAGAAAGATCACCACCACAGACCGAACACCCTTCCCTTCCCTCACACTCTCCCTCCATCTGTGCTCTCAGCATGTTCCAATTTTTCCATCTCATCTTTCTACTACCCTTTCTCTCCCCTTTTTAAAAAACCCTTTCCTGCACTCTTCCCCCTCCCACAAACAACACCTGTGTCTGCTGGACTCCTCCTCAGTCACCCCCCAGCGCAGTTCCACCTCCTGCACACAGAGGCAGTGTGGCGCGGCACGGCGGCGTAGCTCGGGGAACACCGACCGCACCAGCACGTCTCGCTCCCCATGCATGTCTCTGAACGTGGAGGAGATGAACACCCGCACAGTGCGCCACCTAGTGCACAAAATACAGACAGTTGGGGGGGAAGGGGAGAGAAAGAAAGAAAGAGTGTGGAGAGAGAAGGCAGTGTTCATATAGTGACAGCACGTCGGTATTATGCTGAATCTGACACAGGGAGAGGGAAAGGGTGAGAGAGAAATACAGGGAGACAATGGGAAAGACACTACTTTGCTTCTCTGTGACCGATTGTGCTGTAAAAGCTGAGAGAAGGTGACCAGTTCCCCACAGAAACTAGCGGTGCTCAAATAGCTGAGGGTGGAACAGCACTGCCGAAACCAAACAGGATCCCAACAGAGGTGCAGTCTCATTTCCCCACAGTGTGTGCTGGTGCTGAAATAGCACAGGAACTCAAATATCAACACCAAGGAGAGCACAGCATGGGATTTCATTTAAATCTTTGGCAAACATCCATAAACAGAAACAAACAATTCAAAGCGGTCAGTTGTGAACAAAGAAAAGTACATTCATAAGCCTATAATTACATTGACCTATAAAGCCATGTGACTGGGGGTGGTCGTACCTCTCTGCCAGGGTGGGCAGCAATGGGCAGACCTCTGTAACTCTTCCCAGCTGCTCTTTAGCTCCATCTGCTGGAGGAACATGGTAGATCTTGTCAATGTGCTCAATGTGGTCCAACAGTCTGGATGATCCTCTCTCTGCTACAAATCTGAAAGCAGAGAGAGAGAGACGAGAGCGACAAGAGAGAGAGGTGCAGAACATGAGAGAGGGATAAGTCAGGCTCATACTGAAATACTCAGAGTGTGTCTATCACATGACAGGAGCCACAAACAAACCAAGAAAGATCTACCCGGTTGTTACTATATATATATATATATATATATATACACACAGTGAGGGAAAAAAGTATTTGATCCCCTGCTGATTTTGTATGTTTGCCCACTGACAAAGAAATGATCAGTCTATAATTTTAATGGTAGGTGTATTTTAACAGTGAGAGACAGAACAACAACAAAAAAATACAGAAAAACGCATTTCAAAAAAGTTATAAATTGATTTGCATGTTAATGAGGGAAATAAGTATTTGACCCCTTCGACTTAGCACTTGGTGGCAAAACCCTTGTTGGCAATCACAGAGGTCAGACGTTTCTTGTAGTTGGCCACCAGGTTTGCACACATCTCAGGAGGGATTTTGTCCCACTCCTCTTTGCAGATCCTCTCCAAGTCATTAAGGTTTCGAGGCTGACGTTTGGCAACTCGAACCTTCAGCTCCCTCCACAGATTTTCTATGGGATTAAGGTCTGGAGACTGGCTAGGCCACTCCAGGACCTTAATGTGCTTCTTCTTCAGCCACTCCTTTGTTGCCTTGGCTGTGTGTTTTGGGTCATTGTCATGCTGGAATACTCATCCACGACCCATTTTCAATGCCCTTGCTGAGGGAAGGAGGTTCTCACCCAAGATTTGACGGTACATGGCCCTGTCCATCGTCCATTTGATGCGGTGCAGTCCTGTCCCCTTAGCAGAAAAACACCCCCAAAGCATAATGTTTCCACCTCCATGTTTGACGGTGGGGATGGTGTTCTTGGGGTCATAGGCAGCATTCCTCCTCCTCCAAACACGGCGAGTTGAGTTGATGCCAAAGAGCTCGATTTTGGTCTCATCTGACCACAACACTTTCACCCAGTTCTCCTCTGAATCATTCAGATGTTCATTGGCAAACTTCAGATGGGCCTGTACATGTGCTTTCTTGAGCAGGGGGACCTTGCAGGCGCTGCAGGATTTCAGTCCTTCACGGCATAGTGTGTTACCAATTGTTTTCTTGGTGACTATGGTCCCAGCTGCATGGAGATCATTAACAAGATCCTCCCGTGTAGTTCAGGGCTGATTCCTCACCGTTCTCATGATCATTGAAACTCCACGAGGTGAGATCTTGCATGGAGCCCCAGACCGAGGGAGACTGACAGTTATTTTGTGTTTCTTCCATTTGCGAAGAATCGCACCAACTGTTGTCACCTTCTCAGCAAGCTGCTTGGCGATGGTCTTGTAGCCCATTCCAGCCTTGTGTAGGTCTACAATCTTGTCCCTGACATCCTTGGACAGCTCTTTGGTCTTGGCCATGGTGGAGAGTTTGGAATCTGATTGATTGATTGCTTCTGTGGACAGGTGTCTTTTATACAGGTAACGAGCTGAGATTAGGAGCACTCCCTTTAAGAGAGTCTCAGCTCGTTACCTGTATAAAAGACACCTGTGAGCCAGAAATCTTGCTGATTGATAGGGGATCAAATACTTATTTCCCTCATTAACATGCAAATCAATTTATAACTTTTTTGAAATGCGTTTTTCTGGATTTTTTTGTTGTTATTCTGTCTCTCACTGTTAAAATACACCTACCATTAAAATTATAGACTGATCATTTCTTTGTCAGTGGTCAAACATACAAAATCGGCAGGGGATCAAATACTTTTTTCCCTCACTGTATATATATATATATATATATATATATATATATATGTGATGTATTCAGTTACTAGACCTACATTTCCTAGCAAAACAATCATAATTCTTTATAAGAACAGTGTTTTTGTATGTACGTAAGGACCTCTCGCTCTCTGCTTGGGCACAATAGTAAAAAAAAAGGGCTACACTCCAAAACTTTGCTCTCAATACCCCCTCTCTCACAGTGGACTGCACTGAATTCTTGACCCCATGTATAGATTTCTAGAGAGACCACGTCCTGCCCTTCCCCATGTTTGGGCAAAACTGCAAACCTTCAAACCCTGTGAGAATATCTAAATCCACTGACTTCAGTCCCCTTGGCCTTGCGAGAGAACTGGCTGTTGCAAGAAGTGCACACTGTGATCCTAACACTAAACCTGTGCTATCTTCTGCAATTCCCAATGCTTAAAAAAGTAATAAAGAAACATATTGATAATCAACATTAAGAAATCACTCAGAGAATGTATTCCTCTGGGGTATGACCCAATCAGCTTCCTCTATAACACAAGGGACCGAAACTCTATAGCAATTCTGAGGATGCACAATTCCAGGTGACAAGATTCAATACAATTATATGAAATGCATCTACTTCCTCTAAAAGGAATTCAGCAAAAAAAATTACAATTAAAATTGAAAACCCCACCTACTTCAGAATCTGTTCGCTGAATCCATACAGCTCCACATAGTTCTTGTCCAAGTATTGTGGTTCAGGATTATCTCTGCAAGCAAAGGGACACGCAATTCACCCACACATACACAGCTAAACACAGTGCTGTGCTGTGTTGGGCTGGGCTGTGCACATACACAGCCACAGCCTGAGGCATTCACACCCACTGAATCTGAAACTATGTTGTTTGATGAGTCGCTTACTCTAATAAATGTTCTAGTTATTTATAAAGGATATTATTGTAGCGTTATGTTGGGTGTATTTTGATAAGAGCATTTTAGCTCTGAGCTGAAGCACTGATCTAAAGAAGACCTCTCCCCCCCAAAGTTATCAGATTTCCTTAACTCATCAGCTTGGAACTGTGTTGCATCAAAGTGACAGTTTTGGGGATGATGGCACCGAGAAGAGGCCAAATAGGTTGGAATTCTGCTATGAGATGTCTGGAGAAAGGGGCCTGTAGGTAATAAAAAACTCTTTGAACTGGACGAGAGCCGAAATCCAGACACAGAGCTACGAACCCGGGCCAACCAGCATTTCCAAAAGATGGCATGGGTTGACATCAGTCATAAATCAAGCCCCCCTCCAATAGGACACTGGGGGCTGAAACCGAAATCCCATCTCACAAATTCAAGAACCAATCATCTATCGATCTGACAGGCATATAAAGAACAGCACACGGTCTCTCTCTCTCTCACCTGAACCAGCAACTCGCTGCCACAGCTCAACCTGTAGTTCTGTTGCCCGAACCAGAACCAGAAACCAACAAAATCTTTGCTGGCAACAGAAGAGTTAAACTGGGAGAAGGAGATTGAGCCGTACGAAGAATTCTTTTAAAGGACTTTACAGACTGCGCTGCCCGCCTGTGCCCACCTGATCAGTGGAGTTTTACAGCTGGACAATTGACTAAGTCGACTGTATACGAAAGTGTCAGTCATTTAAATAGCTATTGAGTCTTAAGAAACTTGACCCTTGGAACAAACAGGGCCCTGCTTTCCTCAAAGACTTTGTCTTCAAATAAGTACGGTGAGAGACCCTGCTTGCCAAGAAGATTTTGTGCACAACCTTGGAGCCTTCAAACCAGTGGAAAATCTGTTTGGAAACGACTCTACTTTCGCGAAACCCCAATTTCCAGGTGCATCGACTGAGTGGAAGTTCTTGGACAAAGCCGAACCGGACTGCCTTTGTTCCAAACCACACGGACCTCGTGCCGTGTGCTGTTATCTGAGCCCGAAGCCAGAGAGGCCTCTCTGCGACGAAGTTCAGATAAGTTTAACAGTTTGGAGTTCATGATTCATGACATTTGAGAAATCAATTAGAAATGTTAATCTGTGATTCATAACTCTAGAATGTGTAATATCATTTAGTTTTCTTAAATATAAATGTGTGTTGCATTAAACTATTTTGTTGTTAATTTTAGAAATAAAATCTGTCAACGCCGAGAAATATCTTCTCATTCCTGTTTAACTGTTTAGTCTCAAATTGACACAAGTTAATAGACATTAGATTATTGGTGGCCCTGCCTATCCTTAATCATTGAATAATAATCAGTTATGGGAAATTGTGGTAACAAGTAATGATAGGATCTTTCTCGGCACCTAAACGTAAATGAGACTGATATATATATAACGAGAAGTTACCTGACATAAATACTAACCTGCGTAGTTATTTAATGTCTGACTAACAATACTAATGAGAGACTCACCTTCGTCTTACTAACCGGTATTGTAGTCAATGTGTTTATAACCTTTTTTGTTGAATGATTTGTGTGTTATCATATGCGATCCCATGGTCTTTGATTTGGTCACAGAAGTGATTTTTCTTTGATTTGTTGATCTAGAGTTGAATTTTAATTCGTTTTTCCGTTTTGTATAATTAGTGAAGTGCTACATTTAGTCTTTGTTTTTGAATAGATTTGACAATTTATATCTTTGGAATGGGTGTCTGCGTCCAATTATTACAGAAATTGAGTTCTACAAGATTCCAAGATTCGTGATAAGGTGATACTATAAATTCACTTCTTTAATTGAAATTGAAAGTGTACCTTACGCTACATTATTTACGAGTTTACTTCACTCCAAATCAGCCCTAAAGGGAAAACCGGTCGGATATTTGCAGACTGAACCTGCTGTTGGGCTGGTAAGTTTACAACAGCCCAATTTGTCATTGTTTGTTTGTTTTGTAAGGGGATATGAGGGTCGCTTCCTTCTCCTGAGTTGAGTTGTACATAAGACTGTGAACAGCCTCAGCTTACTTTGAATTTAAATTCACTTTGACCAGCAGCATGTCAGGATTCAGCTCCTTCTTGTACCGGTGCAGCTCAAAGGTGGCATATTGAAAGGTGCCCGAATGTCCCAGGATCACTACAGTTTCCACCTGCAATCATGTTAAAATTACATGTTAGAGAAACACACAGAGAAACAAGGAAAGAGAGACACAGAGAAAAAGGGAGAGAAAGTCAGAGTGAGAGAGACAGAGTGACAGTAATGGGTGGGAGACAGTCAGGCAGCTCATTATGTACACTTGCCAGGGGAAACGGAGCAGGAAGCCAGTCATCAGGATAAACCAGGATGAAGCCAGAGATTGGCATAGCAGTATACAAGACACAGACAGGGGAGCCATTCCCTGGTCAGGCCTGCATTACCTTGATCCTTTGGGAAATCAGTTTGTTAAATAATTGGTGAATGGTCTGGGGACTGTCGGAATTATAACACAGCTCCTGTTGAGGGGAAGAAAAAGGTGGAAAGGGTAAGCATTCTGTGATCATGCAGTCATCGTCACTCAATTAGATCCCTGTGGACAGCAAAGCTCGAAAAGTGGCAGGAAAACTTTCCACAGCCAGTGGATGAGGTAGCTTTACTGTCCAGGATGTAGGACCTCACTTACCGTACTTAACTGTGTAAACTGTAAATTGGAATTTGAAAAATGTATATTTTGAATTGCTATGTTTTAGTTAAATTGAATTTGTAAAGACTGATGCCTTTTACTTAACTGTATTTTTGCACTTTGTTTTGCAGTTATGTTGTAAGTCGCCCCGCATAAGGGCGTCTGCCAAGAAATAAAATAAAATAAATATATATATAACGCAGGGATTTTCATGCCTGATTTCACTTCAAAACATTGTGACAAAGAGATAACCAAGAGAACCATTTATTTTTAAATCTAGCTCTCCAAAGGGGGAGATTGGCCACTGGGCGTGTGGGCGTAAGTGTGTCAGTGCTTCTGTCAGCATAAACACATCCCCAATGGATAGGTTTTTAGTCTCCTCCCCTCGACCCTGGCCAATCACAGGCCTCCCTCACCCATGCCTGCTGCACCACTTTGCTGCTGTTGTCCAATAGGGCATCAGGCTCCAGCTCCGCCTCCACATAGTACCCGTAGTAGTTGAGAACCACCTGAGCGTGCTCACAGGAGTACCCCAGCATGAGCGCCATCAGCACGGACAGCTCCAGCCTCTAGTGGTGGGGGGGTGAAGAGAGAAAAATAAAAACACAGAGAGGCAAAGGCAAAAAGGGTCAATCTGGAATATAACCCCCTGCAAGACAAAAGCAGTCCGCCACCAAGGGATTCATGCATAGCGTACCTTGATTCTATGTCCCTTAGATGTGGGGTGGGTGATGCTACACAGGTCCTTAGTACTCTTGCAGGGCAGTTTATCCGGGAACTCAATGTCACATATTATCAGGGTCCTGCCAGGCAGAGGGGGGATGCTGTGCCGGCAGGAGATCTGGATGGCCGTCTCCAGGGCCTGTTTGTATTGGGCCAGGAGTTCGGCGTTGCAGTTCCCCTGTCTGGACACACCAGGGGACCCAGAGAGACGCACAAGACACACAGAGACAGAGACAGAGAGATCATTTACAATTTACTTACATTTTCTCTTTCACTAGAAGAGAGAGATGGAAAGAAGTGGAATCATCTTGGGGAGGCCTTCATCCACCCGTAGGCAGACAAAGGCCAATTATGTAGGCGATGAGGAGGATATAATCATGAAATGGTTATAAATGCGACCTCCAAAGCACTATGAAGCACTGGAGAGTCAGTTCAGTATACACAGGAATTAACTGGTGGCTGTTTTTGTTTTTCAAGAAGTTGCAATATCCAATACAACCTAATCCCCCCTTGAATCGTAGGTATTCCCAGGACCAGCTGGCACACCTAGCTTTGTTCCGCTTATTCCTCAAGTTCTGGTACTTCCTGTACACCATCGGCACGGCCAGGGTCCGCCGCACCACCGTCCTCTTGACTGTGTTCCATTTACACCGGGAGGGTATCTTTTTTAGAAGCTTCCTCACCATCACTGTAGAGCTGATGGACTGCAAAACTGTAGGGATCCACAGAGGCAGACAGAGACAGGCACAGATAAAATTAGACACCATGCCACGCATCATATGGATATACGAAAACAAGAGCTGAGCAGCCCTGGTCCAGGAGAGTCAAGCTCTCAGGTTGCAATGTGGGTTGCGCTCATAAAACCCAAATGTCAAAGGTACTCAGTGAGGGAGTGACTGAGGATGCAGAGACGGACACTCCATTCATTCTCATTCACTGATTCTACAAAAGGTTGGAAATGAAGAATAGATTGGTAAACTCTAAATAAATACATTTTCAGCAATAGCAAGAGAAGTTTTTCTGGTGGTATGAGTCTTGTGAGATCCACACACCTGATTGCTCCAGCTCCAGGATGACCTTGTAGGCTGAGAGGAAGCGGAAGGGCAGCTGCCGGGAACGAATGACCAACTCCTGCAAGGAAGATGCAGAGCTGTGAAACGGATGCCCCAGCAAGCTAAAGCCGGGACCCAATCAGAGAAAGGTGGATCTACATGTTCATTGGAAATTTTGACAAAATTGTATCCCTGTGGCCTTGGATTTAGAAGCTTTAGAAAATGGCTCCTGGGAATGAATGAAACTCTGATACATTACAGCACAGGCGTCCAACATGCGGCCCCGGGGTGCGGCCCATCTGAGTTTATTTTGCATTTTTAATTTTAACCTAATTAGCTCGCACACATTAATTAGTATTCCAGTAGTCACCATTGTTATCAACATAAAATTCAAGTGGCCACACACAGATGGTTCTCTGATCATATGGAACCACTACTGAAGAGACCTGGAAGCCCTTGCATTACAGGGTTACAGGTTTGCTCCAACAGCGACCTCTGACTCGACCTGGAACTGAGGTAAAGGAAGTGAGCATTTCCACACTATCTCCATTCTCCTCCACCTGAGCAACACTTTCCTTATCAGGGGAACATTTTCCTGAGATAAGTAACTAGTAGCTAGAGGTAGGCATGGCTGCGGTTTGGGCTTCACATGGAGCCAGTAACCTTCTGACATAATCCAGTGGGTCAGAGTAAAAAGTCTCTCCTTTCTGCACTGCCGCTGCATACTGGGCAGACGTTTCCCCACACAGCGCTCAGCCTCAATGCATCTCGCATTTCACACAAGTGTATCTGCGCTGGGTTCCCCCATGCAGGGTTCGGCCCTCATGGCCCCACACTCACCTTGTTGCTCAGCTTGCTCAGTATTTTCCGGTGGTGCTTTGGGCTGATATTCTGGATGATCATGTTGCGCAGGTTCCGGAGCATGGCCATGAAGGGCAGACTCTGGTTATCTGGGAGTGGGGAAGCAATCACATCAATCAAACTGTAAAGGAGAGGAGTCTGAGACAGGGCTGCAATTCCATGATTTTGCATGTGTCCTGCAATCTGCTACAGTCTGGGGTTTGTTATTTTCTGCCCTTTGTGCACAACACAAACAGAATAAAATAAAGATCTGAAGAACACTTTTTAGATTCAAATAAATATTTAAAATAACTAGGCTATATGTAAATGAATCTGTTTTAATGTTGTTGTTTTTAAGTGTTAGAAACGTGTGCTTTCAGTTGTGTTGTGTGAGGAGGTTCCATGCCAAAAATCCCAATATATCGAATTAGTCTGGCTTAACAATGATCGCATTGGAGCTGCAATGTTTCATTATTTGTTTGAAAAACTATTCTTAAATGGAGGTATATACCATCAATCTGTCACACATTTTTCACCACAAGCTTTACACCAAAGCAATAATTCATCACCACCAAAATATTGTGATCAATACATTTTCTGTTTGAGAACAAATAGTGCAAAAATAAATCATAAATAACAGGCCACAATGATGAAAATAGATGACTATAATAGGAAAAATATGCCCTAGGCTATGATGAATCTAACTAAGAATGACACTTTATTCTCTTGTCATATACACTTGCTCATGAAACGGCCACAGTGGGATTCGAACCCGGATCTCCCACCACAGGGCAGAGACTTGACCGCATCACCAAACGGCAAGACTTCAGAATGGCTACATTAAATAAAAATAAAAAAATGCCGGTATTGACAATAAATAATTGTTGTGACACCATGGTGAGGCCTCAGTTACTAATGAAAAAAGAAGAAAGAGAAAAAGATACAGGAAAGGTAACACAATACAAGACAATCATGAATGCCTGAATGGGAAAAAACAAAGGCAAAAAGGACAAAACAAAAAACTACTGTATGAACAGGTGGTGCAGGTCTGGTCAGCCCCACCTATCAGCTGCTCCCAGGTCTGGGCCTTGTTTCCTTTCAGGCTGAGAATCCTCTCCCAGGTCTGCGGCACGGTCAGCTTCATCCTCTGCCCAGCCCGCTGCGGCACCCAGGCCCCCGGCAGCCCACTGCGGGAGAACGAGTGTTGATCGCTGGGATACCTGCGAGGAGAGACGCCATGGGGGTCAACGCATGTATGTATGTCAGTTTGGCTGAAACATTCAAATACTGTACAGGACTGGCTGCTGTGTGTCACGCACCACAGTTGTGCAGATTTGCACTGTTCCCAGCATACAAGGGCTATTGTGTATGTTTGCAAGGACTTTGCATTTGACATTGGAAGGTTTACCTCATTTCTATGAATAAGCAGCTAAAATGTGAATCATTTGCCTTGTGTACATGTCGTGTCAACCTCACCTTTTAAAATATACACAACTGGGTGGGCATGGTGCTATAGCTTGTGTTCACCTAGAAACTCCTATGGCAGCTGGGGAAACAAATTATTTCCAATGCAGACGAATATTTCTAGCAGCACACACATTGAGAGTTGTGCATCCTCCACCCACCAAAATATATCTGTGATTGACAAGCACCAGAAACCACGTCTAGTTTGCATATATAATGTCGATTGATATGGGATTTTTCAGTGGTGATATGTGGTTGTGAAGCAAAGATATGTTTGATTCCAAATCTGCCTGATGTCATGGAGATTCTGTTCTTTGACTTTGAAATGTCTCAGAATCGCGCATTTCAGGTCTCCAGTTGTCAAACTCTTCTGGGGGACCCCCAGACAGCTCGCCCTGAATTACTCAATCGTCTTCACCCTCATTTTCCAACACTAATTTGGTGCAGTGCACAGTGGGACAAAGGGAAATGGTAAATGCTTGTAGCGTTATGTTGGGTGTATTTGGATAAGAGCATTTGGGCTCTGAGCTGAAGCACTGATCTAAAGAAGACCTCTCCCCCCCCAAAGTTATCAGATTTCCTTAGCTCATCAGCTTGGAACTGGTTTGCATCAAAGTGACAGTTTTGGGGAGGATGGCACCGAGAAGAGGCCAAATAGTTTGGAATCCTGCTATGAGATGTCTGGAGAAAGGGGCCTGTAGGTAATAAAAAACTCTTTGAACTGGACGAGAGCCGAAATCCAGACACAGAGCTACGAACCCGGGCCAACCAGCATTTCCAAAAGATGGCATGGATTGACATCAGTCATAAATCAAGCCCCCCTCCAATAGGACACTGGGGCTGAAACCGAAATCCAATCTCAAGAACTCAGGGACCAATCACCTATTGATCTGACAGACTATAAGGAACAGCGGACAGTCTTTCTCTCTCTCTCTCACCTGAACCAGAAACTCGCTGCCACAGCTCAACCTGTAGCTCTGTTGCCAGAACCGGAACCAGAAACCAACAAAGTCTTTGCCGGCAACAGAAGAGTTAAACTGGGAGAAGGAGATTGAGCCGGACGAAGAATTCTTTTAAAGGACTTTATTAAATAAAGAACTTTACAGACTGCGCTGCCCGCCTGTGCCCACCTGATCAGTGGAGTTTTACAGCTGGACAATTGACTAAGTCGACTGTATACGAAAGTGTCAGTCATTTAAATAGCTATTTGAGTCTTAAGAAACTTGACCCTTGGAACGAACAGGGCCCTGCTTTCCTCAAAGACTTCGTCTTCAAGTAACTACAGTGGAACCCCTGCTTACAAAGAAGATTTTGTGCACAACCTTGGAGCCTTCAAACCAGTGGAAAATCTGTTTGGAAACGACTCTACTTTCGCGAAACCCCAACTTCCAGGTGCATCGACTGAGTGGAAGTTCTTGGACAAAGCCGAACCGGACTGCCTTTGTTCCAAACCACACAGACCTCGGGCCTGTGCTGTTATCTGAGCCCGAAGACAGAGAGGCCTCTCTGCAACGAAGTTCAGATAAGTTTAACAGTTTGGAGTTCATGATTCATGACATTTGAGAAATCAATTAGAAATGTTAATCTGTGATTCATAACTCTAGAATGTGTAATATCATTTAGTTTTCTTAAATATAAATGTGTGTTGCATTAAACTGTTTTGTTGATAATTTTAGAAATAAAATCTGTCAACGCCGAGAAATATCTTCTCATTCCTGTTTAACTGTTTAGTCTCAAATTGACACAAGTTAATAGACATTAGATTATTGGTGGCCCTGCCTATCCTTAATCATTGAATAATAATCAGTTAAGGGAAATTGTGGTAACAAGTAATGATAGGATCTTTCTCAGCACCTAAACGTAAATGAGACTGATATATATATAACGAGAAGTTACCTGACATAAATACTAACCTGCGTAGTTATTTAATGTCTGACTAACAATACTAATGAGAGACTCACCTTCGTCTTACTAACCGGTATTGTAGTCAATGTGTTTATAACCTTTTTTGTTTAACGATTTGTGTGTTATCATATGCGATCCCATGGTCTTTGATTTGGTCACGGAAGTGATTTGTCTTTGATTTGTTGATCTAGAGTTGAATTTTAATTAGTTTTTCCCTTTTGTATAATTAGTGTAGTGCTACATTTAGTCTTTGTTTTGAATAAATTTGACAATTTATATCTTTGGAATTGGTGTCTGCGTCCAATTATTACAGAAATTGAGTTCTACAAGATTCCAGGATTCGTGATAAGGTGATACTATAAATTCACTTCTTTAATTGAAATTTATAAGTGTACCTTACGCTACATGCTTAAATCTAATAAAACACAAAATGCGGTAAAGTTTCTATTATGTTTATCTATATGACTACAATAATCTTTAACAAATTAAAATGTAAGTGGTCTGAAACCATTTTAATACAAATATATACATTTATTTAAACATTTTATTTTTGCACTTTGTGAAATGTACTAAATATAAGCAACGGGGTATATTGCTGTTGGGGTAAAATTGTCCCCTATGTATTGTATATACCCACTGTATAATACTCTGCTATATTATATCAATATTTTGTCTGTATAATGCTGAATGTCTGTCGATAATACTGCTTTGTTAACACGCCTCAGACTAACGAGGAACTTGATTGTTATTGTACAACCAGCAAAGCATTAGTCACATACACTGAACTGTTGAACTGTTGCCATGACAAGCCCTGGGCTTGCAAATCCGTGTAGAGGTTTGTGCAAGTCTAGATGTCCTCTCCCTCGCAACCACATTCCCCCCATTGTCCAAAGAGAACTTTAGGATTCTATTATTAGAATGTTGTTGAAACTCACGAGTTTAAGGACTGCCCTGAAGTCTTACAAAACATGATCTAGGTGCTGTAGCAACAATGAATTGAAGTGAAATGAACAGGCTTTTGTGTCTGTGAGTTTACTTCCAGAGCGTGTATCCTGCGGAGGATTCACCATCCTGCACTGAAGGCGCTGGGTTAGCCTAGTCCAGAACTCGAAGAGACACTTCTCCGTGAAGTGTTTGTACCTTAACAATTACTAGTTCACAGAATTGTGTGTGAGTGTTGGAAAGGGTCATTTGATGGTGTGACCCCCCGATGTCTGGACCTTGACTATACCTTGGCCAAGAAATTTGGAACCTGACACAAAATAATTGATTACCCCTGCTGTACTGTATATACACACCTGGACTACACACACTGTACTGTATATATACACCTGGAGTACACACACAGTACTGTATATATACACCTGGAGTACACACTGTACTGTATATATACACCTGGACTACACACACTGTACTGTATATATACACCTGGAGAACACACTGTACTGTATATATACACCTGGAGTACACACACAGTACTGTATATATACACCTGGAGTACACACACAGTACTGTATATATACACCTGGAGTACACACTGTACTGTATATATACACCTGGAGTCCACACACTGTACTGTATATATACACCTGGAGTACACACTGTACTGTACTGTATATGTACAGCAGGTATGTTGCAAGGTTGTGGCGGCAGGGTCGTACTTCCGCCCCAGGATGCCCATCACATGCTCTGCCGGCTCCTTGATGTGCAGCTTCTGGACCAGCTTCTTCAGGCTGAAGATGTTCTGCTGTTTGTTGGTAGAGCTGTTCTCCTGAGAGCCAGAGTACAGAGAGAGAGAGAGAGGGAGGGCAGGTGGGAGGTGTGAAAGGATGAAAGGAAGGAAGGAAGTCAGAAGCCGGCATACACCGCTCCCGTATTTCTGAGGAAAGAGCGATGCTGCTACTCACATATTTCTGCAGGAAGTCCTGCTGCATTTTAAGAAGTGACGCCCACCTTTCCATGTCTTGTTCTCCTTTCTGAAACGACGCAGAGAGAGGTATGGAGATTTCTTTAAATGCCCCCCCTGCACCAGGACTCCCTTTACCCCAGCAGCCACGTCAGCAGCTCTGAACGCACTCTCACCAGCTTGGGACGGCTGTGCTTGCAGCGCTGCTTGCATGTGTTGTACTTGGCCAGCTGGTACTCGCTGAACTGCTTAAACTTGTCAGCCATGGCTTTCTTCAGACAGGAGGGCAGATTGCCACCAAAGCACTGTAATCACAGAGGGCAGACACACAGTGTCTTATTAAGATTAAAGTGCAGTGAGAAGGTGATTATACATATATTAGGCGCAGGTGGAGGTGAGGGCCCCGGCGGCAGACACACATACCCTGGTCCGAGAAAGCCCTAATCCAATCCAAATACTGCCAGACAGACATGACACGACACCCATGCTGAGCCCACTCCACCAACCCCAGTGGGACTCACCGTGCTGTAGAGCCGCACCACTTCGATCCAGTCGGAGGGCAGCTGGATGGCGGCGCAGTAGTACCTGCGCAGGTGAGGCTTGGCTTCGGGAAGGCGGGCTGACAGGGCCAGCAGGAAGTTGGCTGTGATGCGAATGTTGAGCTCCTGCCGGGTGTAGACAGCCACCTGAGGGAGAGAGAGGGAGAAGGATGCCAACAGGGCAGGTGAGATCTCTGGAGACTCTGCCGACCTGTGCAGCTCTGTGCCAGAAAATGCCAGACAATAAGCAGCACTAAAATGACAAAGTGTGTCAATACAGGACTGGCGAGACCTCTGGAGACTCACATTCTGTGCGTTTTAGACCCCACGAAGACAAACCACCTAACCAAGCTAAAAAAAATCCACGGTTATTAATATTATTATTATTATATTAATGGTAGTAGTAAGTAGGGTGACTTTAGCAAGACGGGCACCTTCAACAGGAACTCTGCATCCTGCCTGGAGATGTCCTCGGCCAGCGCTCTCAGTTTGACCCAAATGCCCTTCTCCGTGTCCCAGTCCTTCTTGCCCGGTGCTGTGCACTTGTTCACCAGGGAACAGAATACCATGTTCAGCAAGAGGAACTGGGGGAGAGAGAGATAAGAGACAGAAAGAGAGGATAAGACAGAAGGAGGGGGAATACAAGAGATGGAAAAGGAATATGAGAGAGAGAGAGATAGGTAGAGGGGTGGTGAAAAGGGAAAGAGAAAGAGAAGAGGATTTGTGAGAGAGCTGTTGAATTTCAATGTAATCTTAATACCAATTTTAATATGTAATTAATGTAATGAAGCAGGAATACTGGAGAACCTTCTTAGACACTCACACTTGTAGCGTAAGGTACACTTATACATTTCAATTAAAGAAGTGAATTTATAGTATCACCTTATCACGAATCCTGGAATCTTGTAGAACTCAATTTCTGTAACAATTGGACGCAGACACCAATTCCAAAGATATAAATTGTCTAATTTATTCAAAACAAAGACTAAATGTAGCACTACACTAATTATACAAAAGGGAAAAACTAATTAAAATTCAACTCTAGATCAACAAATCAAAGACAAATCACTTCCGTGACCAAATCAAAGACCATGGGATCACATACGATAACACAAATCGTTAAACAAAAAAGGTTATAAACACATTGACTACAATACCGGTTAGTAAGACGAAGGTGAGTCTCACGTTAGTATTATTAGTCAGACATCAAATAACTACGCAGGTTAGTATTTATGTCAGGTAACTTCTCGTTATATAAATATCAGTCTCATTTACGTTTAGGTGCTGGGAAAGATCCTATCATTACTTGTTACCACAATTTCCCTTAACTGATTATTATTCAATGATTAAGGATAGGCAGGGCCACCAATAATCTAATGTCTATTAACTTGGGTCAATTTCAGACTAAACTGTTAAACAGGAATGAGAAGATATTTCTCGGCGTTGACAGATTTTATTTCTAAAATTATCAACAAAACAGGTTAATGCAACACACATTTATATTTAAGAAAACTAAATGATATTACACATTCTAGAGTTATGAATCACAGATTAACATTTCTAATTCATTTCTCAAATGTCATGAATCATGAACTCCAAACTGTTAAACTTATCTGAACTTCGTCACAGAGAGGCCTCTCTGTCTTCGGGCTCAGATAACAGCACACGGCACGAGGTTCGTGTGGTTTGGAACAAAGGCAGTCCGGTTCGGCTTTGTCCAAGAACTTCCACTCAGTCGATGCACCTGGAAATTGGGGTTTCGCGAAAGTAGAGTCGTTTCCAAACAGATTTTCCACTGGTTTGAAGGCTCCAAGGTTGTGCACAAAATCTTCTTTGTAAGCAGGGGTTCCACCGTAGTTACTTGAAGACAAAGTCTTTGAGGAAAGCAGGGCCCTGTTTGTTCCAAGGGTCAAGTTTCTTAAGACTCAAATAGCTATTTAAATGACTGACACTTTCGTATACAGTCGACTTAGTCAATTGTCCTGCTGTAAAACTTCACTGATCAGGTGGGCACAGGCAGGCAGCGCAGTCTGTAAAGTTCTTTATTTAATAAAGTCCTTTAAAAGAATTCTTCGTACGGCTCAATCTCCTTCTCCCAGTTTAACTCTTCTGTTGCCGGCAAAGACTTTGTTGGTTTCTGGTTCCGGTTCTGGCAACAGAGCTACAGGTTGAGCTGTGGCAGCGAGTTTCTGGTTCAGGTGAGAGAGAGAGAGAAAGACTGTCCGCTGTTCCTTATAGTCTGTCAGATCAATAGGGGATTGGTCCCTGAGTTCTTGAGATTGGATTTCGGTTTCAGCCCCCAGTGTCCTATTGGAGGGGGGCTTGATTTATGACTGATGTCAATCCATGCCATCTTTTGGAAATGCCGGTTGGCCCGGGTTCGTAGCTCTATGTCGGGATTTCGGCTCTCATCCACTTCAAAGAGTTTTTATCACTTACAGGCCCTTTCTCCAGACATCTCATAGCAGGATTCCAACCTATTTGGCCTATTCTCAGTGCCATCCTCCCCAAAACTGTCACTTTGATGCAAACCAGTTCCAAGCTGATGAGCTAAGGAAATCTGATAACTTTGGGGGGGGAGAGGTCTTCTTTAGATCAGTGCTTCAGCTCAGAGCCCAAATGCTCTTATCCAAATACACCCAACATAACGCTACACACTATTAGTACACAATCTCAATAATACATCCTATGTTACTTTAAAACCCAAATTGTCTCAGTTCTCCCACCTTTTTGTCTCTCAGGTCTGCTTCCCGTTCCTCACTGCTCTCCAGTATCTCTCCAAACCCATCTGTCTTCTCAAACACCACCTCATCCACCTCCATCTCCTCCTCTTCTTCATCTCCCGTCGATTCCAGATCTGGGACAGGCATCTCGTCAGACACCTCCTCATGCAGGTCCTCATCAGCCAGGCTGCCTGAGCCCCGGTCCGACACCTGCAGGATATGAATATTGACCAATCAGTCACAAACTGTTTACCTGATGGCCTAGAATTGGCGACCTGGCTGTGATCAGCAGATTGCTGATATGCCCTTTAATATGCAACCCCCTCCAGCAACAGTGCCAGCATCAGTTTAATATACAGAAATGTCAGATTATGATTTGAATGTAAAGAGATACCTGACTCCACTGCTCAGATAGAGACTGGTAGCATTCCAATGGTGTTTCGGAGAACCGTTTCCTTCCTTTCTCTATCTCATTCCCTCCTCCTCTTCCTCCGCTGCCTTCCTGTTTGTCTCCTGATCCCCTTGTGGAGGTCAGGTTCGAGGGACGGAGGAGGGAGCTGGGGGTCAGGGTGGCAGCAGGGCGGTGGAGAGCCTTGGTCCACTGGGAGAGCAGTGTATTCTGGGTGCCCAGAAAGGCAGAGCTGAGCTGGGTGCTGCTGGTGCTGGAGAGGTGGGTGGGTCTGAGCGCGGCGCAGGTGGAGGTGAGGGCCCCGGCGGCCGATTTCAGTGCCGAGAGGCCACACAGCCGGCCAGACTCGTCGAGGGCTGGGGCGACCCCGCTTGACCCCCGGTAACTTAGTGCAGACGAGGCCTCAGCCAGGATCCTGTTCTCCAGCGAAATTCCGCGAGCGCTCGGAGCCAGACGGCTGGAGACGGGGAATGAGGACAGGGCGCGCTCCGGATCAGGGTCTTGGGCTGCCTGGGGCGTCTTCATTCTGCTGGTATCCTGGAAGAAACAATTCAGTGGAAAAAAACGAAGCAAATCACTATTTAATATTTAAAAACCAACAACAATAATAATAATAGATGATTTTCGATCGAAACTGCTGCATTGTTATATTAGTTTATTTTATGCAGTGTTTACTATTCTTGTGGAATTTTAATACAACCGATAATAATAATAATAAACTAACAAAGAGATAAATACTAAAAGATTCTCTTGTCAGAAGTGGGATTCGAACCCACGCCTCCAGGGGAGACTGCGACCTGAACGCAGCGCCTTAGACCGCTCGGCCATCCTGACTTCCGGGTGTAAGAACGGGGCTGTAGATTCTCGAAGGCCTGCATCACTATAGTTCTGATGTTATTCTCTTTGTAACAAAATTTAAAATGGAAAAAATACAAGTTTCTCTCTTTTCCTTTCTGAACAGAATACACGCGTCCTCTTAAGGACTCCACATCGAGCAGTTACAGTACTTCCCGGTTTATTTGTGTATTGAGCAGTTGTACCCAGATGCGTGGCAGACTGGCAGTTATCACCTCTGAGTCATACACACTTTGCCCCCGCCGACTTTCCGTAAGTCACCACCTCTGCCATCGCCATGTAGCACAAGTGCACAACAAATACAAAGTTTCCTTCTAACGACACTTAGTGCCGGATAACGTTTCTGTTTCAGTCCAGCCCAGGGGAGGTTCATGCTTTTCGTGGACTTAGTATGATTTCATGCAACAGACTTTAGACAGCAACCTGCGGGCAAAACACCCAGGGAGTGAGCGACCGATTTCAGTAGCGCATTATGACAGTATATATCACTCGTAAATACTCGCTGTACCGACTGACTGACGATAGTCTTACCAAGGCAGCTGCACACTAAGACCGGCACGTCCTTCGGCTGCGTGTAGTTTAATTGAGTATAATGATGGTTTCCCTGCTGTTCCTACTATCCAGCTTGTGCGGTGAGTCCAGAGCAAACGTCACAGCGCAGTTGCGTCAGTGGGAGGCTCTGCGCGTCTGATCACAGCAGGGCGGACAATCTCACCGGAGATCAGCTCTGCGCAGGTCTGCGCGGATCCACCGATGTGATCGGTGCGATTGTGCAGATCTGCGCAGCTCTGTGCCAGAATATGCCAGACAATAAGTAGCATTGCAATGACGAAGTCCGCATTCACGCCACTATTCCTGTAATATGAGTTCATGTTGTGAATATCAAAGCGGACGTGTTATATGTATCAAAACCTGTTGCCAAATACATAAAGCACTGCACCCCCAAACCAGGGATTGTGGGTTTGAATTTTAGGTGGGGTGTTTTCTATTTGGTCAAATTGATCTACCCCTATTTGTCCCTTACCATATTTCAAGTATAAATATGCGTTTCTATTTTTATATACAGTATAACCAATGTTGCAATGCACATACAAACTGTAAACAACATATCGAATAGAGTAGCGATATGCAAATACATGAGTAAATTAATTCATTTAGAAATAAGTGGAATTGGAATAAACAACAATACATGTTTTGGCTCTTTCTTTCTTTCTTTCTTTCAAACTTTACATTTCCACTCAAACCCAATCGAACCCCACTACACTATGCAGGATAACCCATGCCAAAATTATAAATAAATACACAGATAAAATAATACATAGAAGAACACATAAATACATGTTGAAAAAAAAAGATATAAATACATGTTGAAATAAATAAATACATGGACATATGCAGCCCTGTGGACGGATCGTACATTTCCCATATTTACTAGCTAAGAGTTGGATTGTTCTGCGGGACCTGTTGTTTAATTTGTTCTGAATCGTGCTGTCTGTTACACGTGGGTCCAGTCACAATGTATGCATGGTATAATGTTAATGTTACAGTAATATTTTAGAAGTTTCAAGGCTATTCGCCCATGTAGAGGACCGCCTGCAGAAAGAAGCGCACTTTGCGGCTCCAGCGCCGGGGTGTTGCTGACACGCACAACTTCTGCTGTCCGATTGCATGACACTTACTAGACCCGTGGCGCCCCCTCAAAAACATTTGGGTCACAGCCCGCCCCCCCCCAATTCCCACACGTTCATGTTAATATTACCATAATAAAGCCAAAACGTTTACCAAGGAGGAATATACTTTAAGACTTGTTTGCATTTAACTTTTCACAATTTTATTTGGCCATTTCCATTGGAATCTCTCTATGCATGAACCTATTCTTACTCCATCTAGTAGGGATGAGCCTGAATCAACAGTTACAGAAGATACAGTAACGCTCTCTTTCCCTTTTATACAGTTTTACTAGTTATATATATATATATATATACACTCACCTAAAGGATTATTAGGAACACCATACTAAGACTGTGTTTGACCCCCTTTCGCCTTCAGAACTGCCTTAATTCTACGTGGCATTGATTCAACAAGGTGCTGAAAGCATTCTTTAGAAATGTTGGCCCATATTGATAGGATAGCATCTTGCAGTTGATGGAGATTTGTGGGATGCACATCCAGGGCACGAAGCTCCCGTTCCACCACATCCCAAAGATGCTCTATTGGGTTGAGATCTGGTGACTTTGGGGGCCAGTTTAGTACAGTGAACTCATTGTCATGTTCAAGAAACCAATTTGAAATGATTCGACCTTTGTGACATGGTGCATTATCCTGCTGGAAGTAGCCATCGGAGGATGGGTACATGGTGGTCATAAAGGGATGGACATGGTCAGAAACAATGCTCAGGTAGGCCGTGGCATTTAAACGATGCCCAATTGGCACTAAGGGGCCTAAAGTGTGCCAAGAAAACATCCCCCACACCATTACACCACCACCACCAGCCTGCACAATGGTAACAAGGCATGATGGATCCATGTTCTCATTCTGTTTACGCCAAATTCTGACTCTACCATCTGAATGTCTCAACAGAAATCGAGACTCATCAGACCAGGCAACATTTTTCCAGTCTTCAACTGTCCAATTTTGGTGAGCTTGTGCAAAATGTAGCCTCTTTTTCCTATTTGTAGTGGAGATGAGTGGTACCCGGTGGGGTCTTCTGCTGTTGTAGCCCATCCGCCTCAAGGTTGTACGTGTTGTGGCTTCACAAATGCTTTGCTGCATACCTCGGTTGTAACGAGTGGTTATTTCAGTCAAAGTTGCTCTTCTATCAGCTTGAATCAGTCGGCCCATTCTCCTCTGACCTCTAGCATCAACAAGGCATTTTCGCCCACAGGACTGCCGCATACTGGATGTTTTTCCCTTTTCACACCATTCTTTGTAAACCCTAGAAATGGTTGTGCGTGAAAATCCCAGTAACTGAGCAGATTGTGAAATACTCAGACCGGCCCGTCTGGCACCAACAACCATGCCCCGCTCAAAATTGCTTAAATCACCTTTCTTTCCCATTCAGACATTCAGTTTGGAGTTCAGGAGATTGTCTTGACCAGGACCACACCCCTAAATGCATTGAAGCAACTGCCATGTGATTGGTTGATTAGATAATTGCATTAATGAGAAATTGAACAGGTGTTCCTAATAATCCTTTAGGTGAGTGTATATAGTACTTTAAAGGAATCCATATATATATATATATATATATATATATATATATATATATATATGGATATATGGATTCCTTTAAAGTACTGGACTGGACACTATCGACAAGTGAATCTGATATTCAACAGATACAATAATAAAATAATAATAATAATAATGATTTAAATTTAAATTTGTGGGATTTGTTATTTCTTGTCTGTCATTGGCTGATCGGTGCAATTCTGCAAATCTGCGCAGATCTGCGGCGCTACAAGAACACGACTAGTGGTTCCTTTCAGAGAGTTTCTGCGTGGAAATACTTTGCCAAAGTAAATTAAAACACTATTAAGTGTATAATATGTGCAGTGCATTAATATACCACAAAACTACAGCTGGTATGTTAACCCACCTAAAAGCCAAACACCCTTCTGTGAAACTAGCGATGACAGAAAAGGAAAGAGGAGCAACAAACTAATATTATTAAAACACACACAGCCAGCTATTACTATATATTTTGTTTTCACTGGAACTTGAACGTACAGGCATGTTCCCGAACTTATTTAATAAAGTTGTTGTGTTAGATGAGTATTTTAAAATAAGGTTCAGAACTTCTTGCAATTTCAAAAAATGTAACATTTGAGTTCTCTTTTATGTCAAGGATGTGACCGAAGTTGTGAAGGATTCAGAAATCAGTTATTGGAATCGTATCCTAATCTGAGTGAGGGTGCTGGATTTGAACTAATGAAGATTTCAGGATCTTGGATGTTATTCCTTGCCCTGATGAGGGGTACTCCGTGAAATATTTAAGGGACCCAGAAATCCACATTGGCTCTGCCATTATCCATCTAAGGCCACTACAAACAGATGTTAATATGGATAAGGTAAGAGCTTATTTGTTTCCTAGTGCCAGTACATTATTATTCACCAGTCTTCTTTGTTGGGTTTTGATGGTTTCACATTAAACTGTATTGTAACATTTTAATTGCAGTGAATCATGTGACTGATTGGCTGTGTTTTGATTTAATATGATTTAAACTGTGATTATATGGTCACTGTTTTGCTTCACTTCCTGGATTAAGTACTTAGTGGCTGTAGTCACATACCAATGGTCATTTCTGATGATCATTCTCAGTTTCCAGAGAATGTGTTGGTCCTGCATATGCTTGTGATCATATGTATTTAATTGTCCTTGTTTTTCTGTGTGTTAGTTAATCACCGTGTTCAGAGTTTGAAAGAAATGTTGTTGTTTTTTTTTCCTATAGATACGCTTCAGTTATTTAATTATGTAATCGTCTACAAAAACAAATTAACCCCCACAGGAATCCCACTACACATTGTATTGGATTAACCAATAAGCGCACTGGATCCCGCCCACTAGCCGTGATTGACAGGGGGGTTTTGTCACATTGAAAAAGAAACAGAAATACAGGAGACGCTTCGAAATGTAAAAGCGCACTGAGAAATGTCAATAGCAAAGCGGCAAACGGGGAATAAATAAATAGTTAATATGTAGAAATACATACAGAAATGAACATTTATTTATTTCAGCATGTATTTATATTTTTCTCTCTGTATTTATTTTAAATTTTGGCATGGAATTTAGTGCATAGGGACTCGAACCCACAATCTCTGCAAGACCATCGCCAAGCAGCTTGGTGAGAAGGTGACAACAGTTGATGCGATTATTCGCAAATGGAAGAAACACAAAATAACTGTCAGTCTCCCTCGGTCTGGGGCTCAATGCAAAATCTCACCTCGTGGAGTTTCAATGATCATGAGAACGGTGAGGAATCAGCCCAGAACTACATGGGAGGATCTTGTTAATGATCTCCATGCAGCTGGGACCATAGTCACCAAGAAAACAATTGGTAACACACTATGCCGTGAAGGACTGAAATCCTGCAGTGCCCGCAAGGTCCCCCTGCTCAAGAAAGCACATGTACAGGCCCGTCTGAAGTTTGCCAATGAACATCTGAATGATTCAGAGGAGAACTGGGTGAAAGTGTTGTGGTCAGATGAGACATGGAGGTGGAAACATTATGCTTTGGGGGTGTTTTTCTGCTAAGGGGACAGGACAACTGCACCGCATCAAAGGGACGATGGACGGGGCCATGTACCGTCAAATCTTGGGTTCAAGTTGCCAAACGTCAGCCTCGAAACCTTAATGACTTGGAGAGTATCTGCAAATAGGAGTGGGACAAAATCCCTCCTGACATGTGTGCAACCCTGGTGGCCAACTACAAGAAATGTCTGACCTCTGTGATTGCCAACAAGGGTTTTGCCACCAAGTACTAAGTACTAAGTATTTTACTCATTAACATGCAAATCAATTTAAAACTTTTTTGAAATGCATTTTTCTGGATTTTTTTGTTGTTATTCTGTCTCTCACTGTTAAAATACACCTACCATTAAATTATAGACTGATCATTTCTTTGTCAGTGGGTAAACGTACAAAATCAGCAGGGGATCAAATACTTTTTTTCCCCACTGTATACACCGATCAGCCATAATATTATGACCACTGACAGGTGAAGTGAATAACACTGATAATCTCATTATCATGGCACCTGTCAGTGGGTGGGATATATTAGGTAGCAAGTGAACATTTTGTCCTCAAAGTTGATGTTTTAGAATCAGGAAAGTAAGGATCTGAGCGACTTTGACAAGGGCCAATTTGTGATGGCTAGACGACTGGGTCAGAGTATCTCCAAAACTGCAGCTCTTGTGGGGTGTTCCCGGTCTGCAGTGGTCAGTACCTATCAAAAGTGGTCCAAGGAAGGAAAAGCAATGAACCGGTGACAGGGTCATGGGCGGCCAAGGCTCATTGATACACGTGGGGAGCGAAGGCTGGCCCGTGTGGTCCGATCCAACAGACGAGCTACTGTAATGCTGGTTCTGATAGAAAGGTGTCAGAACACACAGTGCATCGCAGTTTGTTGCATATGGGTCTGCGTAGCTGCAGACCAGTCAGGGTGCTCATGCTGACCCCTGTCCACTGCCGAAAGTGCCTACAATGGGCACGTGAGCATCAGAACTGGACCACGGAGCAATGGAAGAAGGTGGCCTGGTCTGATGAATCACGAGTTCAAGGTGTTGACTTGGCCTCCAAGTTCCCCGGATCTCAATCCAATTGAGCATTTGTGGGATGTGCTGCCCAAACAAGTCCGATCCATGGAGGCCCCACCTCACAAGTTACAGTACTTCAAGGATCTGCTGCTAATAGCACACCCTCAGAGGTCTAGTGGAGTCCATGCCTCCACGGGTCAGGGCTGTTTTGGCAGCAAAAGGGGGACCTACACAATATGAGGCAGGTGGTCATAATGTTATGGTTGATTAGTGTGTATATATGTATACTACATGCTATATAGGTAGTTCAGGCAAATGACCCACTCTCACACCTGCTGTTGCGATAGATTTCCCAATGGAGTTGGATGATGGGGTGGCCCATGGCAAGCTGGAGGTGTGCCGCGATTTCCTGCGTTGCTACGCACTCGTCCTGTCCCATTGGCCGGCGCTATTTATCCAGCAAGCTCTCAATGAACCTGAGGGCTACACTGCCCATGTCTGGGCCCAAGGCATTGTGGGAAGGGAGACGGGCTCCGTGCGCTTGCTGAGATGGCTGAAAAAGCCACACAAAATCCAAAAGAAGGCCACGTAAGGGTCAATGTGAGATGGGTGTCCTTGTGTTTCCCTTTGTGTCCCGGTGTGTCTGTCTTAACCAGGCTTGAGTTTGAACCAAGTATCCAAACTGGTATGCAATTGTAGCATTATGTTGGGTGTATTTTGATAAGAGCATTTTAGCTCTAAGCTGAAGCACTGATCTAAAGAAGACTTTTCCCCCCCAAAGTTATCAGATTTCCTTAACTCATCAGCTGGGAACTGGTTTACATCAAAGTGACAGGCTGGGAGGATGGCACCGAGAATAGGCCAAATACTTTGGAATCCTGCTGTGAGATGTCTGGAGGAGGGGGCCTGTAGGTAATAAAAAACTCTTTGAACTGGACGAGAACCGAAATCCCGACACAGAGCTATGAACCCGGGCCAACCGGCATTTCCAAAAGATGGCATGGATTGACATCAATCATAAATCAAGCCCCCCCCCCCCCCCCAATAGAACACTGGGGGCTGAAACCGAAATCCAATATCACAAACTCAATAACCAATCACCTATTGATCTGACAGGCGTATAAAGGGTAGCCCCCCACCTCTCTCTCTCTCTCTCTCTCTCTCTCTCTCACGTGAACCGGAAACTCTCTGCCACAGCTCAACCTGTAGCTCTGTTGCCCGAACTGTAACCAGAAACCAACCAAGTCTTTGCTGGCAACAGAAGAGTTAAACTGGGAGAAGGAGATTGAGCCGTAAGAAGAATTCTTTTAAAGGACTTTATTAAATAAAGAACTTTACAGACTGCGCTGCCCGCCTGTGCCCACCTGATCAGTGAAGTTTTACAGCTGGACAATTGACTAAGTCGACTGTATACGAAAGTGTCAGTCATTTAAATAGCTATTTGAGTCTTAAGAAACTTGACCCTTGGAACGAACAGGGCCCTGCTTTCCTCAAAGACTTCGTCTTCAAGTAACTACAGTGGAACCCCTGCTTACAAAGAAGATTTTGTGCACAACCTTGGAGCCTTCAAACCAGTGGAAAATCTGTTTGGAAAAGACTCTACATTCGCGAAACCCCAACTTCCAGGTGCATCGACTGAGTGGAAGTTCTTGGACAAAGCCGAACCGGACTGCCTTTGTTCCAAACCACACGAACCTCGTGCCGTGTGCTGTTATCTGAGCCCGAAGACAGAGAGGCCTCTCTGCGACGAAGTTCAGATAAGTTTAACAGTTTGGAGTTTGTGATTCATGACATTTGAGAAATCAATTAGAAATGTTAATCTGTGATTCATAACTCTAGAATGTGTAATATAATTTAGTTTTCTTAAATATAAATGTGTGTTGCTTTCTCGGCACCTAAACGTAAATGAGACTGATATATATAACGAGAAGTTACCTGACATAAATAGTAACCTGCGTAGTTATTTAATGTCTGACTAACAATACTAATGAGAGACTCACCTTCGTCTTACTAACCGGTATTGTAGTCAATGTGTTTATAACCTTTTTTGTTTAACGATTTGTGTGTTATCATATGCGATCCCATGGTCTTTGATTTGGTCACGGATGTGATTTGTCTTTGATTTGTTGATCTAGAGTTGAATTTTAATTTGTTTTTCCCTTTTGTATAATTAGTGTAGTGCTACATTTAGTCTTTGTTTTTGAATAAATTTGACAATTTATATCTTTGGAATTGGTGTCTGTGTCCAATTATTACAGAAATTGAGTTTTACAAGATTCCAGGATTCGTGATAAGGTGATACTATAAATTCACTTATTTAATTGAAATTTATAAGTGTACCTTATGCTACACAATTGTAAAAGTATTTCTATGCCTGGAGTGCTTGGGAAAAAGTGTATGGGTTAAAATCCCTCAGATCTCTTCAAAATCATCCAAATCGCTCCCCTTCACCCCCCACAGTGATACAGTCACCGCTTTTCACTGGGTGCCAACCTGCGTGATTGTGCAGCCGAAGGGCAGACAGGCAGTTGTGGGAACTGGGCAAGGATCTCTTCACATCATCAACACAGAGACTGGGCAGGTATGGCTAGACTTGTATGGTTGTGCTATGCTACAACAGAACCAGAGAGAAAGAAGGTGTATTTAATATCCAGGTGTAATGCTTTGTGTTAGCATTATAATAGTTGAATCCTTCACTACAGCCTGAAATATTTTACGTATTGTTTACCCCATCACCTTTAGGAAGTTACTACCTCCTAAACTACTTAGACAATTAAAGTTCCATGTGAGAATAGAGTTTTTTAGAAATTGCAGCTTTCGTTTTTTGTTAAGAAGAGGTGTTTCGGGTAACTTGTCTTGTGATTGGTCACTGTCACAGGAAGTGAGGTCACTGATGAGCACCTGCGAAGGCATCTCAGGGTGCGTGTTCCTGCGAGACGGGCTTCTGGGCTCCACCTCCTTCGATGGGCAGATAGAAGTGTGGCACATCGACAGTGGCTGCAGGTTCCACATTTAGCTATTTCTCACCTCTTATTTGATGTCAATGTCTTTTCTAATCATTGAGGTCTCACCAATTTCAGCTAAGGTTATGCATCCTTGGGCCTCAGCCAGATTGAAACATTTCCCTTCTTGCAAATTGAATTATTTGTCAGAAGCCATGTTCTACTACTTTTATATAGCAAGAGGAAAAGCAATTGGCTATAAATTGGTTAAGGTACATTGACCTAGGCAAGTGATTGAGGTTGTGAATTGATACATAAATGAACGAGGCAAACTTATATAGACCAGTGGTTCTCAAACCTACAGTACCTCCTACCCTGCTGGTTTTTGTTCCAACCGAGCTATGAATTACTTAATTGAACCCTTAATTGAACTATGAATTTCCTAAATCAGAACCTTTTAATGATTTTAACAGTAGAGGTTTTATGTGAAGTATAACATTGTATAAGGAAATTATTAAGGAACCAACATTTGATCAGTTACACATTTTAATGAGTCAAATGAAATCAAATTACTTCTATTGAGTGTTCAATTAATTAATTGAGAGCTTGGTTGGAACAAAAACCAGCAGGGTAGGTGATACTCCAGGACAGGTTTGAGAACCACTGATATAGACAATAAAATAAAAATTAGGATGAGGAACTGGGCCGAGTAAACTAGATCTGTCTTCTCCTTCCAGGACCGTGGAAGTTGATGCCCACAAGAACAGCATCACGGGATGTGATGTCACCAGCAACAGGAAGAACTTGGCCACAGTGTCCCTGGACTCTAAGCTGAAGGTTCAAGAGACTCTTCAGTTTTTCACCATTCTTTTTTACATAGTGTTTGTATCCAAGCTAGCACTCATAGTTATGTCTTTTTATTTAATTCCCATCATTCATTTCTTGTTGTCGCCAGGTGTGGGCAGTGCCAAAGGGCAGCCGGGCCGCCACCCTGAACAACCCCTGCCCTTTGAACTGTGTGACCTTTCCCCCTGAGGGTCATTTGGTGGTGGCAGGTGGCTGGGACAAGGCGGTGAGGCTCTGGAACTGGTGACCAGGCAGAGTGTGGCGGTGAGTGGATAAAGCTCTTCATAAGCTGCAGGGAGGTCAATTCCTGTTCCTTGATTTTTTTTTTTTTAATATGAAATGTAATAAATTCAAAATAACAAACACTCTAATCACTGCTTGGTTTCATTACTTGGCATTTTCTCTGATTTGTGTGCATTATTTATGACTTCACTGTGTTGTAAATCACAGGAAACCTTGTCTTTCAATGAGACTCTCTCTCCCTCCCCCAGACTCTATCAGGTCATGAGGTGTCTGTCCGCAGCCTGTCCTTCTCTCCGTCTGGGGGGCTCCTGACCTCAGGCTGTCTCTCTGGGGATGTGAGGCTGTGGTCAGCACCAACCTGGAAATGTGTAGGGCACTACAGGGCCCACCAGGGGGCAACAGAGGTGCTGCAGTTCATGGAGGGAGGCAGGCTCCTGCTGAGCGGTGGCTCGGACAACATGGTGAGATTCGGACACGATTGTCTCTCAATTGCTCATTTGAGGTGTCTGTACTGTATTATCATCTCCCCCTGTTCCATGTCACAGGTGCATCTGTGGTCTGGGAGTTTGGGTCTCTCTATCGGCCAGCTGGGGGACAGCATGGTGAGTGAAAGGCTGATGCAGTTCCCACCTATCAGACTCCAAGCATCTCCAATGGGCGGTGCTATCCAGTACAGTGGGAGTGGGCGAGTATTTAACCACCTCGCCTGTTGTATCATAGGAACGGTCTGCAGCATCCCAGGGGCAGGGGTCCGGCCGCTCGGCAATGGTGGAATCTCCCGCCCTGTGCGTGGCGGTCGCTGGCGACTACGTTGCTGTGGGTTACCAAAGCGACGGGATCCACCTGTACCATCGGGATTCGGGTAGGTCTGTCAGTGCGTGTATGTCTAGGCCGTTCTGGGATTCACAACATGCAATACTTCCCGGTTTGACTTCTGGACCAATTATGATTTTTGGCTATGTTAGAAGACCACTGAGAAGTTGGGAAGATGAGATCGGAAGCTTTGCTGGTGTTATCTTGAAAAGAGTCTCTAGATCAAAGCAACTGGGGAGACATTTTGGGGGAAACCTTCATCCAGTAGCGGATCAACAAATGTTTTATAAGAGGTATAATAATCGGGAGTATTTATTCATCCACCTCTCTGCCTTCCTGCCTTTCAGGAGAGTGACGGTCGGTAAGCGAGGGCCCCGGGGTATCTGTTCGGTGCCTGCTCTGGCTGCAGACGGAGAGCCAGGCCTAGTTGCTGCTGTCTGGCGGAAATGATCACATTATACGCTTGTGGTTCAGAGAGACGGAGGGGCACATGAGAAGTCTGTGCCGTTTGGTGGGCCATCGGGGGCCCATTCTTGCCCTGGCTTGCTCCCCAGTTCTCCTGGCATCAGCGTCGGGTAAGCTCCAGCTCAGTCAGTTTTTGGATGGGATTTGTTCATGTGTCAACAGGAGTCATCTTGTTCTGTGCTAGTGAATTAGACGCTGCTTGCCTGGACTGTTCACCACTGTTTGCCGGATACTCTCTCTTTCTCCTTTGTGTAATAAAGCAGACACACTTGTCCTTCTCTCTACTCTCTCTGTCTCAGAGGATTTCATCGTCAGTCTGTGGTCAGTCCAGTCATTGCGAGATCAGGCCGGTCACTCCGGTGATCTTGTTCCGACTTCTATCCTGAGAGGCCACACTGGAGGGGTCACCTGTCTCTGCTTCAGCCCCAATGGACAGGAGCTTCTCTCAGGTGGCAAAGACCAGGTAAAGGAGTGAGGAGTAAGGGGAGGCCATTAATTATCTAGTCTTAAGCTGGACCCGAATCATAATGTTGCCCTGCCCAGAAGCTGCACATTACAAGGCAAATTTTGGGTTTGGATTTTGCCCTGATTGATGAGCAAGTGGTTGAACATTACAATCCTGTATCATAGTTTAACTTATTGGCAGAAGCCCCTTTCTGCTACTTTAAAATAAAAAAAAAGTTTTTACTTCACGATTTAAGGGTTAAAGGCAACGTTTCGGTTTGGATTTTGACCTGATTGATGACCAAGTGGTTAAACTTTGTAAATTGAAGCATACATGAGGCAAAACCATAGAAAATAATTGAATTATTGAAAAAAAATGTATGATGGTGAATTGGTCAGATCTCGACTGAGAGGGAATTCTGAAATGTTCTAGTATTTATACATAAAACAGACGTCAGGCTATGTGCTTCGGGATTCACGGACAGGGCAATGTTTGGCTCTTGTCTAGGCCTTATAGTCTCTCTTGTATTTTGTTTGTAACGGCAATGGCATGTTCATGACAGAGTTGCAGACGTTCCTCAGGGGATTGTTTGTTTGGTTCTCTCATTTGCAGTCTCTGCTAGTGTGGGATGTAAGTGCGTCTCCCCCACGTCTGTCGCGCTCCTTCCTGCACTGCCACACTGACTGGATCACCGGCTGCACCTGGACTGAGAGCACCCTGGTGAGGAGCTGGATGGAGGGATGCATAGGCCACGGGATAAAGAGAGATACATTTACAGCTCTCTACGTTCGATACATATCTTTAAAATAACAGAACTTTGTCTCAGGACTTACATCAGGTCATATGATGTGTATAATTACACTCACATTTCTAAGGTGTCTTGCTGGTATAAAATGTATTAATACAGCCCTCTGTCTCCCTCTCTCTTACTGTTTTTCCCTTTTCTCCTGGGACAGGTGAGCTGCTCCAATGACTGCCTGGTGCGAGTGTGGGACCCTGCATCTGGCCAGTGCTTCAGGGAGTTTATGGGGCAGGACTCCCCCCTGAACTCAGTGTGCAGTCTGGTGAGTCCCTGAGACAGGCCTAAGTCATTGTGCTTGAGTTGATTCCCCTATTAGTAGTAGTTGTCCTGATATGATATTCTGTCCAAGAATTCCCTCTGCAACCAAGGCCAGATCAAGTTGTTGACCTTGCCATTGTTTGGAGTGGTTGACGGTTGTCTTTGTCTGTTTGTTGACGTCAGGGTGAATATGTGCTGGTGGGCTCGGGCAGCGGGGAGCTTGCAGTGTGGCAGTGGGAATCGAGAGTGGAAGTCACCCGGATCCCAGCTCACTCAGCCAGGATACACCACTGCACTGCCTACTGGCACTCTGGTAAACATTCGCCAAAGAGGGTGCGGGACGTGGTCTTGAGGTCAGGTTGGAGAAACACATGGTCAGAGTGTGAATGAAAGAGGGAAGAGATTGCGGCTGGAGTGAAATGGAGAGAGCGAGAGGGAGGAATGTAGAGAGAGATTTTCAATGGAGAAAGAGATTGGGGGATGGGTTAGGGTTGTAGGGAAACGTACGGGGAAAGCCAGAGAAGGGAAGAGAGAAACGTTTGGGGGTTGGTTTGAAGGAGGACATGAAAGGGAGGTACGGAGTGATAGAGATGAGCAGAGTGCTGCATGATGGATACTCGCCCTTGTTCCTCTCTTTCCGCCCTTCATTCATCTTGATCTCAAGCTGACGGCATGCAATCAATCGACTTCACTTACCCTAAAGCAGCAGCTGCTTCTGAGCCCATGTCAGTGGCCCCAGCCCCACACCTCCCCAGCACTTCTGTGGCTCCCCAAGATGACCATATACTAATTAAATTTAATTAATTAATTAACTTTTTTCAGGTGCTAAATGGTGAGATCCAGAGCCAGGACACCAAGCCTGAAGACCTTGCTGTTGCCACAGTATCTGATGATGGGACGGTGCAGCTGTGGCTCCCCCTGCAGGTGAGTGTGATCTACTGTCCTTGGGGTGGCTAGGACCCTAACGCAGGACTGTCTCATTAACAAGAGGAAAAATGCTTTTATAGCCATGACACTGCAACAAGTGTTAATAACAATGTAAAAAAAAATGTAATTACACATAGAATACTAGTATGAAACATGTAAATGCATCACAGCCGAAACCAGTGTAATCCACTGATCCTCCCTCTGTGTAGGTGGAGAACTGTGGCTCACTGTCGGACCACAGCGGAGTGATACGCGGCTCAGCTCCCGAGGAAGAAGTACCGGTGTTCCTCACGGTGGCAGAAGATCGCATCATGCGAGCTTGGAGCATCTCCACAACGATGGGTAAATAATAACGCCACCTCTGATCTCTGACCTCACTGGTAACAATCCAGCAAAGCGCATAGGCCTCGTCACTTTTAGATGCCAACCAAGAATATCAATCAGTCAATCAATCCATTGATCAATCATGCAGTTCTGTCCTCCACTATTTCGGATCAGGCTTCTGCTTGCTTTTAAGTTCTCTGTATGGTATCACTGTATAATAATTTTGTGGTGTAAGAACTGGGTAACTACTTACTCGGTAACTACAACACATACATACAATTAACGTAACGTAACGTAAGTACTTTTTTGTTAAATTAATACATATATAGATACACCATATCATATGCAACACATTGCCCCACACTGTAATTACGTATATTTACACAATAAATACACTGAAAACACAAGTTATGAACCTACCACAAATGTCCCACTTCATATTAACAGTTTAGTATTTTCCATAGTAAATGTAGTTATTTTGCCAGGCTGTAATCATCTGTGCTGTTCTGTGCAGAAAATTCAGTCTCCAAGAAGGGGGGCACCACGGCTCTGTGCTTCTCCCCCTGCGGGCAGCTGCTGGTGTCTGGGCACGGGCAGGGCCAGCTGTGCATATGGCACCAGAACTCTGTCATCTGCAGCATGCAGGTAACCGAGAAACGCCTAGGACACGCACGTGCACATGGACACTCACACGCAGGCACGCACACATGCACAGTCATACTCAGGAACACACTCGAACAATGACCCACAAAAAGCATACCCTAAACAGGTCACCAGGTCTCGCTAAACATGTGCCAGGAAGTGTAATATATTTCTACCTAATTAGTGGTCATTGTAATCCTCTTCACCCACTGTCAGTCCCTTGCTCGACGAAGAGCTGCTCACGTCAATACATTTTATAAGTATATCTCTATGGGCTTATCCAGAGAAACTGACGATGGGAAAACTGTGACCCTGATTGTGTCCCTAACTGCAGATCAGTGACCGTTTGGTCAGCTCTGTGGCGTTCATGTCAGAGTGGCTTGTTTGGACAACACGGTGACCACATGGAGACTGGAGTGGATGCCTCCACAGACCACAGCACAGTGAGCACAAAAGGAGCATGATTTTGTATGTTTGCCCACTGACAAAGAAATGATCAGTGTATAATTTTAATGGTAGGTGTATTTTAACAGTGAGAGACAGAATAACAACAAAAAAATCCAGAAAAACGCATTTAAAAAAAGTTATAAATTGATTTGTATGTTAATGAGGGAAATAAGTATTTGACCCCTTCGACTTAGTACTCGGTGGCAAAACCCTTGTTGGCAATCAGAGGTCAGACGTTTCTTGTAGTTGGCCACCAGGTTTGCACACATCTCAGGAGGGATTTTGTCCCACTCCTCTTTGCAGATCCTCTCCAAGTCATTAAGGTTTCGAGGCTGACGTTTGGCAACTCGAACCTTCAGCTCCCTCCACAGATTTTCTATGGGATTAAGGTCTGGAGGCTGGCTAGGCCACTCCAGGACCTTAATGTGATTCTTCTTGAGCCACTCCTTTGTTACATTGGCTGTGTGTTTTGGGTCATTGTCATGCTGGAATACCCATCCACGACCCATTTTCAATGCCCTGGCTGAGGGAAGGAGGTTCTCACCCAAGATCTGATGGTACATGGCCCCGTCCATCGTCCCTTTGATGCAGTGCAGTTGTCCTGTCCCCTTAGAAGAAATGTTTCTACCTCCATGTTTGACGGTGGGGATGGTGTTCTTGGGGTCATTCCTCCTCCTCCAAACACGGCGAGTTGAGTTGATGCTAAAGAGCTTGATTTTGGTCTCATATAACCACAACACTTTCACCCAGTTCTCCTCTGAATCATTCAGATGTTGGCAAACTTCAGACGGGCCTGTACATGTGCTTTCTTGAGCAGGGGGACCTTGCGAGCGCTGCAGGATTTCAGTCCTTCACGGCGTAGTGTGTTACCAATTGTTTTCTTGGTGACTATGGTCCCAGCTGCCTTGAGATCATTAACAAGATCCTCCCGTGTAGTTCTGGGCTGATTCCTCACCATTCTCATGATCATTGAAACTCCATGAGGTGAGATCTTGCATGGAGCCCCAGACCAAGGGAGACTGACAGTTATTTTGTGTTTCTTCCATTTGTGAATAATCACACCAACTGTTGTCACCTTCTCACCAAGCTGCTTGGCGATGGTCTTGTAGCCCATTCCAGCCTTGTGTAGGTCTACAATCTTGTCCCTGACATCCTTGGACAGCTCTTTGGTCTTGGCCATGGTGGAGAGTTTGGAATCTGATTGATTGATTGCTTCTGTGGACAGGTGTCTTTTATACAGGTAACGAGCTGAGATAAGGAGCAATCTCAGCTTTTTACCTGTATAAAAGACACCTGGGAGCCAGAAATCTTGCTGATTGATAGGGGGTCAAATACTTATTTCCCTCATTAAAATGCAAATCAATTTATAACTTTTTTGAAATGTGTTTTTCTGGATTTTTTTGCTGTTATTCTGTCTCTCACTGTTAAAATACACCTACCATTAAAATTATAGACTGATCATTTCTTTGTCAGTGGGCAAATGTACAAAATCAGCAGGGGATCAAATACTTTTTTCCCTCACTGTATACAGTACAGTGTGTGGACTCCAGGTGTATATATACAGTATAGTGTGTGGACTCCAGGTGTATATCTACAGTACAGTACACTTTGTTCAAAGATGTGGGGTGAGAGAGAGGGTAGAGTTTTAAAAGAGTTGATCTTTCTTACTATATTAGTGCTTTTCTTTACAATGGTAACACTTTACATTTAATGTCCCTAATTATTGTGTATTTACTGTAATTACTTGTTACAATGTAAATAGGCATAATTACACTGGTAGTTACCAAGTACATACACAGTAATTAGGGACACAAAATGTAAAGTGTTACCCTAGAACAGTAAAAACATTGTAACCATGCACAATTACATGGTAAATAGGCATAATTACACTGCTAGTTTCCAAGTAATTACAGTGTAAATACACAGTAATTAGCAACACTTAAAGTAAAGTGTTATCCTTATTGATTGATTGTTTCTCTGCTCATCTTGTAATTTTTGCTCCATGTCCACAGGTTGGCATGTTTCTGTGCCAGGCTCCTGTGGTGAGTCTGGCCCTGAGCCCCAGCTGCCCCACTGAGATGGCCTGCGGAGACAGCCTAGGGAACGTGTACCGCATCGCCTGGGGAGAGTGAGGACAAGAGCCGAGTGGGAAGGGGGGGGCAAGGTGGCTGAATCTGAAGATGCCAGATGTTTTATTCTATTAATGTCATTTGTCTCAGTTGTGGAACGGGCTCTGCTTTTGCATGAGTAAGAGGCAGGGGCACTACTGTGTGTAGGGGAAACATTTGTAGGTTTTCCCACAGAGAGCGTGGCATCTTATTTTTATGTCTCTTCAGATCTATACGAGTTCACCTTATGCCTCATGACACCAAGGGCTCTATAAGTTGTCTTTTTTTCTCACTTCTGGTGTTTTCATTCCTTGCAATGACTGTTTCATTTTCCAAATTTGTCAGTAGCGATTTTGAATTGAATCTAGAAATATATAATAATAATAAAGACAAATTACTTGTACTACTACTAGTAGTAGTAATAATAATACACATAATAGGACATTTTTGTTTAGTTTAGACAAACACTTTCAAGGTAAAAGTGTATACATACATATATACACGTGCATACATAAGAAAACTAATGTAGGAGTTTTGCTGAAATAAAGGCTTTATACTAATGAAATTACACACCATTTTAAGGTATGATGCTTCAGTTGAAGCTACCCTTCGGGTCCCAGTGAATCAGGCACCCCAGTCAGCGCTTCCAGCAACAGTGGAGACTTTTCAACAGGAGATGAGTGCTTGGGAAGAAAAAGTCACAGACACCGAAGCCCGTTTGTTTTTCTTCAGTTTATTGAAAGTTTCACACAGCCTTTTATACATTTACAAGCGGTATTTCACAGGAGTTTCGGGACAGTCCCGAACCTGCATGATATTTTCTTGGCATATGTCCCGGGGCAGTTCCAAGACACGGGAAACAATATTTTATAAGGTATTCTTTGTAATTAGTTCAGGTATGGATGTGTTAATATCAAGGACACAGTACGCAGCACGGGAAACAATATTTCATAAAGTGTTCTTTGTAATTGGTCCAGAAAGGGAGGCATTGATATCAAGGACACAGTACACACTGTGCTGAGAAAAACATGTTATAGATAGTTTCGGCTCCCTACCCAAAGAACGGCCACGGCAGCAGAAATTGTTTCCTCCTGTCGCACAGATAATTCTGATCAGGGAAAACATAATGCAAACAAGTTTTAACTAGTAACTTACTGGAAAATTGTATATATTTTCTAACAGTTATACAGTGGGTATATACAATACATAGGGGACAATTGTACCACAACACACCATGAATGAATACAATGCTGATTTACGCAGCAAATGTACATGTACAAAAGATAAGGATGGTTTCAGATGAAGATTAAAATTGAACTCTGAACGGATGGCAGCAGAAACATAGAACAGAGTATCTGCTGCCCCTCTCTTAAATGCTGTTCCTAACCTCAATGCTTACAAACTGGGGGAAACCCAGCTCTTTGTACTCAAGTCAACCAAGACAGTGCTCCAAAACCAAGGCTGATGGCGTACAGAAAGATAGATCATGGATTTCCCTAGTGGGAAAAGGCACAGGAATGTGCACTTTGTACAGATGAAGGACTTCACGGTCATCACACTTTTGCTGCTTCATGCCTGCTAAACAGGAAGCATGTACTATTTCCTACCACCTAGATGTCTATCTAATGCAAAGAGGCTTCAATTTGCTTCAGTTATTTTGTGCTGATTTGCAGTCACAGCTGCCAGTCATTCCCTCCGGTTCAGCCATTTATCATAACGTAGGAATCAGTCGTCAATGGCAAGAGCTGTGGTTCTGTAGCTTCTGTGGTCTCCTTGATTGTGGGGGAAGTTTTTACATAAAATAAGTGAGAGCTTCAGTTTTGCACAAAGTGAATATTTAGGAGTCCCATTTCAAAGCAAAAAACACTGCAGCTAAGTTTGCACAGGTTACACACACACACACACACATTGTGCAGATCTATACAATCACGATTCTTTGCATTTTTTTTCTTTCGTTTGTTTATTCCTCCCATTTCGCAACATTGTCTGTCCACCCACCCCTTTCCTAAACAAATGCACTAAATGTTTGTAAAAGCATGAATCATGTCTGTAACCATATAATTTGTGTTAGGAGAGAGGAAGGAAGTCAGGAAGAATATGAGTTGAATGCTTTTATGTTTCTGTACAATTTGTAAAATGTTCTTAGCGTGCACTAAACCAAGAGCTCTATACTCCACTGTGGTTTGGTGATCATCGTTTCAGCCTTGTGATGACCATAGTAGTGGCCTAATTGTTTTATCATAATCTGAATCGGAGTGTCTAAGGACTTCTTACAAGGGCAACACTTAAGTTTTATTTACATGATCTTTGATGATTATTACTATCAGCATGAAGGAGGATTATTCATTTTCAGACAGATGAGTAATATTAGTTCACTGACAGATTTTGGACTGGGTGTAATTGTTGGCAGGTCAGTGTATGGGAGAATGGGGGCGGACACTTTCTCACAGGCTGTGTCTGTCCACAAATGAATGGAACATTTTGTTGCAAGGTTGCATACACATGGAATTGTTCTGTGCCCTTACACTGTATTTCAGCTTCATTAAAGTTGGTGGAAACTCTGAAGTTTGTTTTTCTTACTCACTTCTCAGAAATTCACAGTTCTAATTACTTACTAATTAGGGGAACTGATGCAACAGTGTTAAAGCCGAAAGCTCAAAGTTTGGTTGTTTCATTAGTGAGGTAGAAGAAGAATTTCAGGACAACATTATTATTATTTATCTCCATTGTCCTTATATAAGACACATGTCCACAATCTGTGTCCTAGTGAGAAACTTATTATACATAAATTATATATATATATATATATATATATATATATATATATATATATATATATATATATATATATAAATATAATGTATATATGTACTGTTTTGGTGGGGAATCCCATGTTTGTTCTTTATTATTTTGTTCCATAACAATCAGACACCAATCGAGCACGATGGGTTAAATGGCCTCCTCTCGTTTGTAAACTTTCTTATGTTGTTAGTATATGTACTAGTATATTGTGTCCTTCTGTTTTAATTGCAGTACATCAAATTAAAAAGTAAAGGATGATCACTCTGGTCTCAAACTCAAAGGAAATTAATGAAGAGTTCAAAGTAATGGCAAAGACTGGCTTACTGCATTAGTGGAACTATTAGACACACATTACTATTCAACACACCGGTGATGCTGTTCTTTTATAAAGGAAGGTTTTTTGTTTGCGATTTGAGGAATTCAATACCATTCAGACTTTTCCTAATACAATGAATTGATTCTGACCTGAAAATACCACCAAACAAAGCATTATTTTAACAGTGGCTCTGCACTCTCGCACTACAGAGCGCTGAGTCATGCTTGGTCACAGTTGGAGAGGAGGGAAGGAAACGCAAGGTCCTGTGCAGTGGTGCAAACAGCACACTTGTGTGGACCAACATAGGGTACGGTAATTTCACCCTACCTTTAATCTCTCCCCCTGCATGAGGTCCGCCAAAACTGATTCACTCTTGGAATTTTTGCATTAAGACAGGAAGTGAAGGGGTTTCCCAATGAACTCACTTTAGAGAGACTTAAGAGGGGAAGATGCTCTTTATGGTCAGCTAGCCGCAGCATCAGAGTATGCCACACTCTAAATTCACCACTTAGCCTTAAGACCTGGATGTAACAGATAAGAGCTGTGATGTAACTCACAGAGGGAAGAGGGTCGAGCAGGTCTGGCCATATCCGATTGGCTGGAACCAAGGATGTCTGGAACAGAAGGATCCCTTGGAATGAGCGTCTGTGTCCGTATCGGACTGCCAGAGTATCTGATGCAACTGGCATCTCTCTCGTCTGTCTCAGCATTGTTCGCTCTCTCTATCTCTCATTTTGCGTCTCCCTGCCTTTGCAACGTGCAGTTGTTGTGGATGAGGATGTTCTCGTTGATCTACCGATTGGTGCGTGCTTGACTACGAGATTGACACTGGTTAAGAAGCCGGTTGCCATCGTGTTACACCATAGCTTTTCAAAAGGAGGGAAGTCACTCGACCATCTTCTAGCGCTTCTACTACTCTTGCCTTCTTGCATTCTGCAGCCGATACACAGTAAGTAAAAGAAAATCTACTTTGATTCTGTCTTCAAACCTCCACCAAAACAGCCTCTCTAGCTCAGATGAAGACAGTGAATGTAATTTGGATCAATATTTTTGGTACAAGGTCTTGATAAGGTGATAGCAACCGAACAGCGTTTCCTGTTGAAAAGCAGACCGGCATCTGTGAGTGGGTGATGCCCTTTCAGTTTGCCTTCAAAAGTACAAATACAAGAAAATCCTGTTGTTTATTTTATTTGTATTAGTTTATTTGATTATTTATTTATCAACATCTCAGGGCCAGCTGTTACTGCCATTATTTTACAGTTAATCTGAATATACTTAGAACAACATCTGATAAGAGTTATGTTTTCTAGGTTTCTCTTTCAGTTCTATGTGTTAAAGTGATGATAGCATAAAGATAGATTAAATTCATTGTAAAATCAGTTCTTCTGAATTTAATCTAAATGCATAGACCTATTTTCTTGGGCCATATAAAAGAATGCAGATTGAGTTTGTCCCGTGCAATGAAGCTGTCCCACATGGGGTGGGAAGCATTTGAAAGCTGTGTGCAATTTTTTTTTTTTTCTAACTTAGATTCAGAAGACCACACCTCCACACCACACCACATTTGGATATTAAGCAGAGGAATTCATCATCTGCAATTCTTTAATTAAGCACCCTCCACCCCCCCGATCTTCCGCCAAAACCATGAGTAACTGTGTGAACTTCAGTGCAGAGCAGATCTTCCTCCCTGTGCTGTACGGCTCCGTCTTCTGCGTCGGGCTGCCTGCCAACTGCCTGGCCCTCTATGGCCTGTACCGCCTGATCAAGGCCGAATACGCACTGCCTGTATACGTTATCCACCTCCTCCTGGGTGACCTCCTGCAGATCGTCACCCTGCCCCTCTGGGTGGATTACTACAGCCAGGGCCACGAGTGGCGGTTCGGTGATGCCACTTGCAGGCTGGCGAGTTATGCCTATGCCACCAGCCTGTACAGCAGCGTACTGTTCATGTGCTGCATAGCCCTGGAGAGGTATTTGGCCATTGTGCACCCACTGTGGTTCCAGAGCCAGCCCATGCTCAAGTTTGCGCACATGCTGTGTCTTGTACTGTGGGTGCTGATCGTGGGAACGCAGGCGGTGGGGTACCACGTAGGCTTTGAGCGCACCCACAACGAAACATTGTGTTTGGAAACCTACCCCAAGGACCACAAGTTTGCGATCTTCCAGTTGATCGTCATGCCCTTCACCTTCCTGCTCCCAGTCCTCCTCTTCAGTTGCCTCTCCCTCAGCATCCACCGGAGGTTCCAGCGAGACTCCTTCATGTCCCCCCGGAAAAAGAAGAGGGTCATGCACTTGCTGGTCTTGGTCCTGCTCATCTATGTCATGATTTTCGGGCCCTACCACATCCTTGGCTTCATCCACTGCATCGGGACGCTGACAGTCCAGGACCGGTGCCAGTACGAGTCCAGTGTCTTCCTCTACGGTCGGATCACCATGGGGATCCTCAGCCTCAACCCCGTGGTGGATCCCATCATCTACATCTTCCTCCGGAATGATGTCCGTGAAACCCTGGTCCCCTTGCCCTTGTTTCAGAGGCTGGTGAGCTCGCGGAGCCGTGGGGGGAGCACCGTGGATGACCAGGGTCAGAGAATGAGTGGGTCTGGGTCCGACAAGCCAGAGGGAGGACAGAGTGCTTAGAATCTGAAACGCCTATCTCTGGATGGCTAGGCTATTTGTGACAATCTCACTAGGCTGATATTAAACATTTTTTGTGTTTTCTTTTCCTCCTCATTGCATAGGGGTTGTAAGACTCCAGTCCTGGGGGAGGCACAGTGAGTTCTGGATTTTGTTCCAAAAGGAGCTCAATCACACAATTTAAGATTCTCACCTCAGTTAGGCATATTTAAGATTTATGTTTGTGACTGCTGATTATTTAAAATATGTCCATTACTCAAGACATAACATGCAAAATACATTTAGAAGTCTAGAGATAAAGTGTTAAATTCATCAATTTAATGGTTTAATTAGACCAAATAAGGAGTTGAGAGTTTGACACCCCTGTTCTAGTTCAAAAGGTCTGATGCACATTTTTTTTTTTCAGATACATTTTTATTTAGCAAGGCACCCTTTGCGAGTTGCCACAGAGCATTTCACACGATGAAAAGAAACACAAGTATGAGATTAGGTCCAGACAGGAGAAAAACAAAACCAAAAATAACATATAGAATATCAGATGCTGATCTCTGAGGGTGACTAGGCATAATGGTTGTCTAAAACAATAAGAAAATCAACTTCATCTTGGAAAAAAAATCTAACTACCAAAAACATGTTTATCTGGGAGAATAAACAATTGTTTAATATCAGATTCCCAAATCTGCTTTCCTGTTCTATGTACCCTTCTTGCCTCAACAGATTTCAGAAACAGCTGGACCAGAAAAGCTTTGAAATTCAACCAGTGAATTGATGGTTGTCAATGTTTGATGCCAATGTGTTTTCATTTTAAATGTAATTGTTTCCTTATTCAGTATCTTCTATGCTTTAACCCAATTGAGAACAAAGAGCATGTGTCTGTGACATTTTTATTTTATGTTTCCTCGTGCACAGTGAATTCCCTACAGACAGGAGAAATGTTTTGTTATGGATGAATGCAAACCAGAAATTCATTGTTGTTGTGGTTGGCTCCATTTACATGCTAAAACAAATGTGTCACCTGACACGCCATGCTACATTGCCCAGCTCCAGGAGAGGTGTGGCTTCTGTATGCTACATTTCCAAACAAATCCATGAAAAAATTCAAAATAAATATATAAACTAAACCCTTCCTCTGCTTCATCTGATTTCTTACCAGTTCAGTGTAAAACTAAATAACGTTGCCAGGTTAGGAAAGTGATTTACAAACCCCAATGCTGTTGTACTATTTACAATAGTGATACACTCTGTGGTACACCTCCATGTTCACCTTATCTTTCCAGGCCGAGGCAGAAAGGGGCCCATTTCCTGATGTTCATGGTCATGTTAACAAAACCACCAGGCAGAAGAGGTTTCCATGGTAACAGGTCAGATGGGACCATGTTCGGAGCTCCTAATATAGTCCAACTATCATTATTTGGGTTAAAGCCTTTAAAAGTCTCCAACTGAACAAAGAAATGTGGAAGAAGACCAGAGGAAGACACACCAGACTGCCTGCTGGTCTGTGGGGAGCAGAGATTCCGATTATATTCATATAATCCAATGATATTAGTTTTACATTAAATCTGTCACAAATTAATTATTACTGCCCATTTGATCCTCTGAAGATGCTACCAGTGCCTAATCTGTAAATCAGAAGGTGCAGGAACAAAAAGTGTATATGAGAGTGGAGGTTTGACGAGGCAGGCGCTGGTCCCGGAACAGTGCACGATGTGAGAGTGGGTGGCGACGACGGGGGGTGGCGATGGTCAAAAACCGTGAGAGCGGGGGGTGGCGATTGCCACCACGTTAGGTACAGGATCAGCGTAAATAGGTACCGGAACACAGACACTCAAAACCCGAGATCCGGCAGGATCCGGCACAAATTAACCACTGGGGATCCCCCAAAACAGGTGCCGGATCTAAATTCGGAGGTACCGGATCCGGATCCAGCTTGTTCCGGTACAAATTAAGCCCTGGATGGTACTATATGTTTCAGTTAAACTATAATGAAAATGGGCTGGAAATTCAAAACACTTCCTCTTGTACTTCAAATGAGAAAGGGGAAGGACTAGCTATGTTAGTGTTGTGTATGGTTTTTAAACGCCCATTATCATTAAAGCAGATCTGTGTTCCTGTGAGCCTGGAATATAAAGTTGTTCAAGATTAAATAGTCAGATGATACACAGCCATAGGGAAGCTCTGATTGTCTTTTAGTTAGTTACTTTGTGTTTTAAAACAATCAAAGATAAACATAACCTTACTTAGTATTTATTGATCCCAGGACACCAATAGGACATGTATAGTAACAATTGCATTAGACCGTAAAAGGAACCACCAACATTTACAGTTGTACAAATAAGCTTGTTTAGCTTACTGGGAGAACATGTGAGCCCACCCTTTCTACAGCGCAGTATCAAAGAGGATAGTGAGGTCTTCACAATGAAGATGTACAATGGGAGAAACATGAGATTAATCACATTTTATACTGTTCTATTTGATGTTGTTAATTTAGTTTATGTTGATCTCCACCCAGGTAAACCCCTTTGAATGGTACACTAATAATGAAGGACCTTATTAAAATGCTACTACATCATCATATAGAGTATTGGGATGTCAGGGTCTCACTACCGACTCACAAAGCCACTCTGGATCCATTGGTTCTGCCTCTAGAAAAGTTCACACATGAATTCTAGGGGGCAGGGGCTCCATTGGCCTTATTTGTGTTTTACTGTCTTGATTTAAGATATTTAATGTTTTATGTTTCTTGTCGCTCTAACCAGAGACTGGGCTAGATGCACTGTTCATTATGGAGTTAATCTACATGAGATGATCACTTGGAGCACTTTCCTGACTATTGTAAATGACTCCAGCAGCCAGCAAAACCACAAGCAACCACTTCAGCAGCGTACACATACAGCCGAGACCTCGAGTAGCCAAGAGCACAGAGGAGATAGAAAGAGATTGCATGCCTGCTGCAAAAGCAGAAGCTTGTTCAAATGAGGAAACTATGCTCACAGTATTGTGTCTCTCCACTAAACCACATCCTGCTGAGAGATTGTGACTTGGCAGGTCACAGCCCACAGCCCCTTTGGTTTGACATGCTATTTTTGGTTTCACTGGCTTGAGGATGGCCTAATCAATGTGCATAGCCCATTTGCTATGCTGTTGACAGACCCTGATGTCGGCCTTCCGTATTTTTGTGAGCTTCAGGCTCATGTAGAAACTGGACCAGACATCCCTGTCAGTCTGGGAGAACTGCAGTCTTTTCTCCTCCCACATTGGATGTACATAGGCCGTGTCTGCTGTGTCTAAAAGTGTTTGCTAACAGAGTCTGAAAACCTCTCTGGTCACAAGTATTCGAATAAGTGGGGCATATTAAAAAGGCACAGGCTGTATCTAAACCCACAGCCCTTTCTTGCAATACAGAGGGGTTATTTTGGATAGAGAGCAGCAGTCAGACGTTATTTTGTTAATTTGTTGTCCTTTATAGAGGAGAAAATGGTGAAGGCTGAGGTTAAGGCACATTTACACTGACAGCAACTTTGCGGCACTAGGGCTCACCCTGGGTCACTCTGCGGCTATCTAAAGCAAAAGAGTTTAACATATGTGCACTCGTTTTATTTTTTTAAACAGCAGTACTGCTTGTCACTGGTACAGCATTCCAGGGGCAGGGTAAAGGCTGCTGGGAAAATTCAGTCAAGACTGTTGACTGCCTCACATTCCAGGTTGGAGGGTCTCAGTGGAGATGCTCATCGTGGAGCATAGCCTCAACTATAACCTTTCCCATAGCTGCAGGGACATTTGTAATGGTTGAACACGAGAGAGAGAGAGAGAGAGAGAGAGAGAGAGAGAGAGAGAGAGAGAGAGAGAGAGAATGAAAAAAGTTACAGGAAGGGAGAAGAATGCAAAATCACAGTATCAATTGAAAAGTACAGTATCAAACTTTATTTTTTGGTTATGATCGCAGCACGTCATTCAGTACTAACACAATACCTGCAGGGCTGATACACTCAAAAAGCTTTCCATTGTGTTATAACACATGGAGCAAATAAATAAGAAAAGAAACAAGCTGTGAAAGAAACCTGTCCAGTGACTAAGAAAATATGGACATTCGAGTGGGGTGGGGAACAGGCCAGTGCATTGGGGAAATATAAATACAACAAATGTCATGTCTCTCTTTTTCTTAATTTGACACAGATGTAAACAACCTTGGCTTTGCCATTCCATTTGATCCCACTGCAGGCCTCCAATCCAACCAGAACTTCCTTTATTAATCGATCCTTTATTGCTTAAGAGGGTTGTACTCAACTTGCGTCTGGTGGACAAGTACAGCAACCTGCTAGACTGGGTTCGCTACAGGACCAGGTCTGCCCAGATAATTGAAGATAAACAAAGATTCCTGGTGGATTGGAATGGAATGACCCCTAAGGAAGAGGTCAAGTTATCTTAAAGGTGTTCACTCGGTGACATCATTTTACAGATGCTGTATGAGAGGCAATGATGCCAGCTATCATGTCCCCATCAGTGGGCCTGGCCTCTGTGTTTCTGAAGGAATAAGAAACACGCTGGAATGACCTTCCGTCTTGGCAGTCAGTCTGTTGTCCCTCCCAGCAAGAGCAGTAGACCAGTTTTTCCCTGAAATCCCTCCCGACAAAGATGTAGATGAAAGGGTCGACGAGGGGGCTCAGGCTGAGGATGCCCACGGTGACCCGGCTGGAGAGGAAGACCCTGGACTCGTACTGGCACGTGTTCTCAACTGTCAGTATACCAATACAGCGGATGAACGCCATGAGGTGGTAGGGCCCATAGATCAGGATGTATATGAGCAGAACCAGCACTAGCAGCTGAATGATCCTCTTCCTCTTCTCTGTTGGCATGAGGGTGCTGCTCTGGAGCTTCCAGTGGATGCTGAGGGAGAGGAAGCCAAAGAGGAGGATGGGGAGCAGGAAGGTGAAGGGCATCACAATCAGCTGGAAGACACCAAACTTCTGGTCCTTTGGGTAGCTCTCCAAGCAGAGAGACTGATTTTGGTTCGGGGTTTGGTTTAGGAAACCAAGGTTGTGCCCCACAGCTTGCGTAACAACTACCACTACCCAAACCGCCAGACACAGCCAGTAGGCGGATGACACTCTGGGCCGAAACCGGAACCACAGTGGGAATACGATGGCCTGATACCTCTCCACAGCGATGCAGCACATGAAGGCAATGCTGGCATAGAGACTGGTCCCGAACGCGTAGCCGTTCACCCTGCAGGTAATGTCCTCGAACCTCCACTTGCGTTCCCTTCTGTAGTAGTGGATCCAGAAGGGCAGGGTGGCTATGTGCAGGAGGTCGGACAGCAGGAGGTTGATGATGTAGATGGGAAGGGCATAGTCGGCCTTGATCAGGCGGTACAGGCCGTAGAGCGCCAGGCAGTTGGCGGGCAGCCCGACACAGAAGACGCAGCCGTACAGCACAGGGAGGAAGATCTGGTCAGCGCTGAGGTCGATGTCACAGATTGTGAAGTTGTTCATGGCTGCAGTAGGATGAGCGAGAGACAGGCCAGGAGAAGCTGATCTGTTTTGGTTCTGCTGAAGGGAAGCTTTGCGGTTATCCTGGTGGCTTCTGGTGGTGGAGGAGGGATATTCTCACAATCATGCCAGAGTCACTGGCCATCAATAGCCTGGCAACAAAAGGAGAGAGGGAATCAAAGTGAATCCTATTTACAGACAACTCACACCAGTTACAGTAAGCACCTCGGCACTAAGAGTTACATGTATCCTCTATTGAAGCCCCTTTCATGTAACCAGCTGACAGAAGCTATTGCCCATAGAATCAAAGGAGAAAACCACTTCAAAACAACACTAGTATAAGAACCAATGAACCGTAGCAAAATTGAAAAAGTAATTATGACCATACAACATAATAAATCACATCTGCTGATTTTGAATCCAAATTTTGCTTTTACAGTAACACGTTTGGTTATTTTAATGGCTGTTTGCCTGAGACACATATTTGATGAATTAGTGTAACATGGTAATTTTAAAATGCTTGTGGCTTTGGTCATGGAACATGTCTTGGCACCGTAAAACGAAACTGTGGGCTGATCTGCCTGCAGCCTGCAATCCAGAAATGTCGGGCAAGACCAAAATTAATATAATGTAATATATATGTAATTAATATATATATATATATATATATATATATATATATATATATATATATATATATATATATATATATAATGTCTCCATATAAAGAAGTGTTATCGATATTTTAATTTGTTTGGTAGTGACTATTGTAAAACCTGTTGGTTTGCTTAGTTGTTAGTAACTTTCCTGCCACTATCAAGTCAGTGTTATATAACCACAACCATGCAGCTTGTAAGGACAGGATTGTCTCATCATAAATCAGTCCAAATCCAGTTCAAATTACACTCCATTTTAAGCAGTGGACATGGGAGACTGAGTGAGGAGAGACTGAGGATCTGGAAAGCTGTTTGTTAGAGTACATGCTTTAAAATTAGGTTTCCAGAGCAGACTTGACATCAGAGTATTTCAGTGCTTGTTGACAATAATTAACTTTTATTATTGCTCTACTGCAGCCTGTTTGCTTGACAATTTAAGACCAACCAACAACAAGAACACAATATTGCATCTGTGTTTATACTAAAGACTGGGTTATTCTTTTTATTTTATGTGCAGGCTGCAATTCACATGCAGAAGCATTAGCAGTACACTGCTAAACCTTTGGCAAGATTATTAAAACTAAGAATGACATATATTTTTCCGCAAAATTTTCCGGCAGTGTGAAATAACAAGTTCTACTACACATAAGAGGCAGAAGTGTGAGGGGAGTTCAGTCTCCTTTTCGAATGATCCAATAAAATGCACTCTCACGATCAGAAATAAGGAACTTACCGTAATACTGAGTTTTTCCCTCGGTGGAAATTGGCTCTCCTTCCAAATGGGATTCTGTGGGGTGGAGAGGTGGAGGGGGAAGTTACATTTCACTGTCCCAGCTTTGCCTGCTAGGACTCTTCCCCAAGGAAGATCACGGCTCGGGCCATCCTGGTGTGAGAGTCCTTTGCAGCAGCTCCTTATCCCCCTCAGAGGAATCCTTCCTTATCAGCAGGATGCCAGGATACCTTTGCTGTACTTCTTTCACTTGTCTTCACTCCACACATTCCTTATCGTTCTCCCAGGCAATGCCCCACCTTTACTTTACAGTGACGTTAAAAGAAAAAAAAACAAATAGGTGAAGAGAGCTTTGATTAGACAGACTTCCACAGGTTGGAGATCTCACCCCTATGGTTCAAGTGTCCAAATCACTTTTTACATGTCTGGCAAGAAGACACACTGCCTGTTAGTCCTCAGTCATATCCAGGGCTCTGTTTTTAGTAATGCAACTCTCTGAGGGCTTTCTGTAAACAGTGGCAGCCCTGGAACCCTTCCAAGGAATGAGACCCACATATCTCTGGTTGTTTAAATTAAAAGCAAATTATGCTTGAGCTCTACAATGTTGTGGTTGGATCCTATTTACAATATTGTGGACAACTTGTGGTCACCACATTCCAAAAAATACAAGAGATGGCAGCTGTGCACATGCCCAGACATGCTGGAACCTGGTTTTAAAGGATTGTGTGACATGGAGAGGTTAAAGGAGTGGAGTCTTAGTGGTCTGGAACAGAGGGGGATATATGATGGGGCTTAACACAGACCGTGGAAGGCGATGAGCGGGGAAAAGTCAATACGATTTAGCATCCGTGACCCACGATAAAGAGCACACATGAAGTGGATGTGAAGAGGAAGTGTTTTCAAGTGTGGAAAAGGGAGGTACCTCTTTATACATGGCTGTGTCTTTGGAGACAGACAGACAATCCAAAATACTTAAAGTAACAACTGCATGATATCGTGAGTGATTCTCTCATGTGCAATGCCTCTCATGTTCTTATGTTTCTCTTGTACTTTGAGTTGGGGGTTATGTTCAGTGCACAACATGTTGAAAAGTCCATGTAGCTCAGGAAAAATGACAATAATAAGAATAATTAAAAACTGTATTTTTTATCACACTTATTTATTGATCAATTTATTTCTATATCGATATGCTGATATCAGTGTAGACAAATTTAGAAAAGCAATAGAACGTATAAAACAACTGGCACAACTGGTAAAGTAATTACTGTAAATGTGTACATCAATGTGTAAAACAAATTTGCCAATTCATTAATCAGCATTCATAAATCTAGCCACATTCAATTTCATCATAGAAAGGTTAAAATAAATTGGCACCGTTGTAATATATATTTTTTTGCAAATGAAACCTGTTGGTCCCATGTTTCATGAGCTGAAAGGAAGGATCCCAGAAATAAGCAATAAGCTTATTTATCTCAAATTATGTGCAGAAATTTGTTTACATCCCTGTTAGGGATCATCTCTCCTTTGCCAAGAAAATCCATTCACCTCACAGATGTGATATATCAAGAATTTCACACATATCTTAAGTTTTGAGGGAGTGTGCGATCAGCATGCTGACTACAGGAATGTCCTCCATTGTTTTAGAGAAGTTGCCAGTACTTCCAACTGGCCTCACAATTGCAGACCACGTGTAACCACTCCAGCCCAGGGCTTCTTCACTGGCGGGATCGTCTGAGACCAACCACTCAGACAGCTGATTAAACTGTAGGTTTGAACAATTGAAGAATTTCTGCACAAACTCATCTCTGTGCTTGTCGTCCTCACCAGGGTCTTGACCTGACTGCATGACAATCGCACACTCCCTCAGAACTTGAGACTGAAATCCATAGGCCTAATTAAGTTATTTCAATTGACTGATTTCCTTATATAGTAAAATCTTTAGCACTCTCCTCCACCTGCTGAAGACTCCTGTGCTCTGTGTGTTTCGCTGCTGAGATCTCTGGGCACTGAGAGAGAACAAGAGAGGGAGAGGGAGGCTGCCGACTGTATCGAGCAGCTCAGGGAGAGGCCGATCTTGTCGAGGCTTGATTGCTGTGTCTGTTGTGGCTAAGGCAGGGCACAGAGGGAAATGTCTTGGCAGAGAGCCCTAGTCATCACACTGGTTTATTATTGTTATTTTACAGGACATAATTATTCTAAACTGACTTTTAAAAAGGCTAGAACCTTTCTTTAGTTGTTATGAGTGATACTCCAAACAAGGAGAAACAGCCTCTTCTTAATGTATTCCCTTGTCTTGGAAAAATGTAATTGACCTCAGTCTTTATTACCGCTTGCTAGGGAGAGTTTGAGTCATTCGACGTATATAACTGATGACTAACCAAAGTTTTTTCAATATCAATTATATATTTTTTTAAAAACTAAATGAATTAATTAAAACGTATTGTGACATAAGTCGTGTCAAAATATGTCAGACTACGCCACCTAGTGGTTTGTATGTTGTAGCTCCCAAGTTCTCAGCACACAAACCACAGAGATATAAAAAATGTTAAAAAGTAGTCAGAAAAACAAACTATTAAACACATTTTTTGTAATTAATTTCTCCATCTTACTGGTGTTTATGTCTCTGCAGAGTGACAGTGTAGGTTCGAATGTGATCTGTTTTACCCCCTCTACAATGATCCCTACTGGTTCACCCCTCCAATATGCTTTGGACCTTGCAGATCGATTAATAGCCACGAGGACACCAGTGGCTGTGACTCCACTTTCTGTGTAGTGTTTATGCACTATGGGTTCTTTCCACTGTACAAGAGTGGGTGAGCTCAGTGTTGAGGAGGATATTGCAGAATTAGTATGGTACTCATAAACAATGCCTCCACCCATCAGATATCTGAGTCTTACACTACAGAAAGACTATTGAACAGCATACAACAAACTGTCAATGTTATAGAGAGCAAAGCAGGCAATTACCTGTGACAAGCAAGACCCCTAACACACACAGAGCACTTGCTTCAACCATGGGGTGTACTTAAACTGCTCCAAATGCAAGTTATGTGTCAAGTCCTCAACAGACCAGATGCTGTCTGCCACTTTTAGGCATTACCTTCTGCCTGTTCTCACAATTACACTTACACCAAAATCCAGCAATGCTACTGCAGGCCTCACAATAACAATGCTACTACATTTTTCCAGTGAGGGGAATCCCTATTCCTTTTGTTGACTCCTCTGTCTGAGAGAAGTCAAATGCTGTTGTGCTTAGAGCAGAACCTTTCCCTGCACACATTGTAACAAAATTTAAATAACATGCAGTTATAAGATGAAACATACTCACCATCAGAACAGCTGTTGGTTGTAGAGAAATCCCCTCCTGTCTGCCTCGCCAATTGTAAGAAATCTGATGTGTTAGGAATCCACAGGACCAGACTGATTCAATAAGATGTTTATTACATAATGGTAATAAAATAATACAGAGAAACAGGTGACAGAGGTCCCTTGACTCAATGATGGCTCTGAGCCCCAAGTAAAAATAGGTGCGGTTATTTATAGATTGAGATCTCGAAAGTGAACAAAAAAAAGTCTAAAAGTCTATATATGGGTATAATTAGGAACAATATGCATTACATGCAAAGGTAACAGATTATATTGGCTACTGAATCATAAACAATATACAGTGTAGGTATGTCAAACCCTTTGGTACATTTCCACCGCACCACTTCTGTAACCTTGTGGACCACTCTCAGAAACAACAGGAAACTGTTTTATCAATATAGTCATGTTTACCTCATTCCACAAAGCCAACATTAATTAATTTTGAGAAGTTCAATATAATTGCTAATCAATACTATTAATTCAAACAAGGGTCATACCTCAGGCCTTCAGGTTTTTTTCTAACAGGAGCTCCCAATATCGGATCCCCACCCCAACCAAAATAAAAGCATTTTGAAGTCTGTACAGAAGGTGTTAATTTCATATAGTTAATTATTTCAAATGACCAATCAAGGAGATAACAGCTAGGCAGGGAAAAAAAAAACAGAAGACACTTTGATCTCTCCAGGAACAGAATTTGACCCCCTTGCTTTATACAATGATGTTTGAAGAGGCAGACACACACCACAGTGCAGGAGGCTCACTGTTCCCCAGGTAAAAGAAGCCCTGAGGTGTTACCAATGGAACCTCTCAGTTCTAGAACACTAGCCCCCTGATGCCCTAGCTAGTCACATAGCTAGTCTCTCTGTCTCCCTGCTTGGCTCTGGGTCCCATCAGGTAGTTCACGAGGCCCAGAAGCCTCAGGCAGCAGGGCGCAGAGTCCAGTTCCTCTGTGACATCGTTCCTGAGGAAGATGTACAGGATGGGGTCCATCACCACGTTCAGACTCAGCATTCCCCCCGAGACCTGCATGAAGATGAACATCTTGGACTCATAAACACAACGGGACTTGGCCAAGGACGTGCCTGTGTACACAATGAAGCCAACAACGTGGTACGGCCCGAAAACTAATATGAAGATCACCATTACAGCGAGCAGCAACAGGTTGACTCTTTTCTTCTCCTTGTCGGACATGAAGGGGGTGGAGGCGAGGGCGAGTCGAACCTGGAAGAAGACAAACACTAAGAGGCTTAGAGGTGGGATGAAGGTAAGGGGAAACATAACCAGACGATAGATGACATATCTGGGATCTCTTGGATAGTGTTCAAAGCAAAGCTTTCTTTTATCTGGCCCAAAACCAATTAAATAGGCTGCTAAAATCCCTGATAGGGCAAAAGTCCACACAGCCAGGCACAGCACATAAGTGGTCTTCAGTCTGCGTTGGCGCTGGAACCTCAGCGGGTGGACAACGGCCAGGTACCTCTCACAGGCCACACAGCACATGAAGCTGATGCTGACAATCAGGCAGATGCCTAATATACAACTGCAAATGCCACAAGCAGCATCCCCAAAACGCCACTGGTGACCTCTGCTGTAGTAGTCCATCCAGAGGGGCAGGGTGATGATTTGCAGAAGGTCAGTGAGGAGGAGGTTGATGACATAGACAGGTAGAGCATTGTCAGCCTTGACAAGGCGGTACAGGCTGTAGAGTGCCAGGCAGTTGGCTGGCAGCCCAATGCAGAAAACACAGCCATAGAGCACCGGAAAGAAGATCTGGTCAGCGCTGAAGTCAATGTCACAGGCACTGGAGTTGTTCATGGCTGCAACAGGAAGGGTGAGAGAAATGGTGTGTCTTTATTTCTCTTCAGTGTTGCCCGTAGATAAGAAGAAAAAGTTTTTCAGGGTCCGGTGATGCTTTTCCCACTACTGAGTCCCAATGCAGGCACTGCAGCAGGGATGGCTGCTGCCTTTCTCTGTGCAGGGTTACTCAAAGCAGGTTGGAGAATTGAGAAAGTGATTATCAGTTACCTGCCAGCGAAGTTCCTATCTATTCAGTGCCGATTTGTGTAGCGGATGTCGAATGCTGAGCCACTCAGCAGGGTTCCTGTTGAATTGTACTGCATGGGATAGAAATTATTATAGGGGCTTGCGTAGCTTCCTTTCCTAAGACTGTCAGGAGCCCAATGCTCCTTCATCAGCCTCTTTCTTTTGAATTTATGTTCACTGAAAGTCTGCTTTCATTAACAATTCATGCGTCACTTCACTCATGCAATTGGATACGTTTAACAGGTTTGTTTGGTCTAGTGTATAAACAAAGGAGGAAAAGAGAAGAACATAACTATTGGGGAACCTCATGTGCATGGGCCTAGGGCTTCCTCTTTGGGTATTCACACTTCCCCCTTTCTGTCATTTCTGCTGCTCGGTGTTGTCAGTGCTGGACCTCCCACTCCTGCCCAGCTGCACAGGAAGCAGAATCAATGCATTCTCTGTGCACACAGCACTGTTTCTGGAGAGTAAAAAGAGCAAAAAAATAATGTAATAAAGGTTCTCCTTAGAAAAAACTGTTAATAATGTTAATTTTATAATTGATCAAATAAATACATGTTTTACCTGTAGTGTTCAATACTGGTTTAAATAGATCAATCTGCTGTATGTTATGGATGTAGGCTTAAAATTGACAGAGTCTAAAGAGGTATAAGCAATCTTGGCTTGGAGAAAAGGATAAATAAATAACTAAATATGGCGAAGTGCGGTCTGGGAGGGCAGGGGGGGGAGCAAACTGCGGTCCACGGTGGCTGACGAAGTGCATTGTAGGAAGCGCAGTAGGGACCTATAAGGCCCTTTAGGGAAGAAAAAGGGCGGCTGTGAAAAAGGGGCAGTTATTATGTGTGTGTGTTTTGTTAATGATCACTTTATTTTTATAATTGATTGTTTTTCTTATTTGCAGTTGCATCCTATTAATTATATTTGCATGTGGAGTGAGAGGATTGAGCAAACCCCGTTAGTGACAGGAAACCCGCCTGGTTGGTTACCTGATTACCAGCCTAAATTATATAATGACTAATTTCTCCCAAAAGGGCTTTATTTATTATTATTATTATTATTATTATTATTATTATTATTATTATTATTATTATTATATAATTATTTTTATTAAGTTTATGCAATACTTCACCAGGTACCAAACAATGATACATGAATATAATATAAAATGCAGAAACATCATAAACTTGCCAAGCACACAGTCTTGCACTGAAGGCCAAGGCCAACGTCAAGGCCAGGAGCCACAAGGCCAAGCAGAGGTCAAGGCTGCAAGCCTTTTAGGGAAAGCTGATCAAGGTCAATAATAAGAACATTTTAAAGGTAAAGGCCACAGTCATGCAGTTTATCAATTGGGTTAGATCTAGACAGTTTTAATCAATTTTGTACAACTGTAAAAAAGCTCTTTTCCAAAATGTAAAGTACAATAAATATAAACACTTTACTCGATCAGAGTAGAAATCTCAGCAAATTACATGTTGAACAGATAGACATTCCTTCAGAACCACACTGCTCACAAGATACACTTGCATTTTACATAGTTGCACTCTGAGAAAATCTTGTCTCCCATTCTTGCTCTGGATGCTTGCATTTAAGCAATAGTTAGAATGCTTGCATATCTTGTAGCAAAACGAAAATAGCTAATAAATGCCAAAGATTGGGTACATTCCTAACAATACTTTACGGTACTGTAAAAAATATATATTCCAGTTACAAAAATCAATAAAAGTAATATTTGGCATTTCATTCCCATTTCTCTCCTTATAAAATAAATAATTGCATTTAATAATTGGATTAGATCCAAATTCAACAATATTGAATGTGATCAATTATTTGCCCAATATTCTAATATTGTAAACACCTATTTAAACAAATAATATTACATTGGATATTACAAGTGGCAGAAAAACAAAAAAACATATACCAAAATGGATTTATCATATGGCACAAAAATATAAACCACATACCAAAGTGGATATTTAACATAGCAGAACAAAAAAAAAATCATATACCAAAGTGGATATATCATATACCAGAAACAATATGTCACTCTGCAAAATATTTATACCAAAGCGACGTGGTGTAGATGCTGGTTGGACATGCGCAGTGCGCGCAGTTGGTGAGAGACGAGAGGATCCCTCACAGGTCACAAGCATGAGAGCCGAGTGACGGACACATCGATGCCAACGTTTACATATACATTAATATACACAAATTACACGTATAACAGTTGGTACTGGTACTGTATTTGTTGTTTGTTATGTATTAATGACTTTGTTTTTTAATGCAATTTGGGGGTGACCAATGTGATGCTGTTCAAGTATAACAAACGGTATCACTGACACAACATATCGGCTAATAAAGAAGTGAAACCGATCTAGACTCAGGACTCAGCACTGCTCTTACATACGTGTTTGATCAAACTGCCAATTAAGTGTCTCCACAACATTTGTGCATATACAGTGTGTGAATGTTTTTTTGGGGTTTTAATTATATTAACTACATCACCCAGCAGCGGATCACCCAAAGATGTTTTCACTTGAACCTGCTGGGTGACGATATTATAGTTAATATAATGCAGTGAACTGTGTACACAGCTATAGGCTAGACTGAAGTAACTATAGTGGCTATAGCTGTGTATCGAGCACATATACATATAGGCAGGCTATATACACATGCACACACACTGTGTTGCCTTTTTCTGAATTAATGCATTGATTGGAGATGCCAATAATTCAGTCATATCCAGCTCATCGGGACTCCGGTCTGCGCGGCTCCAGTGTGGGATGAGCAGCTGGGGCGCAGGGCTGCGGGTCCGATGTGTGGATGTTATGTATGTGCACATTGTTTTATTGCACTGTTTGGATATATGTGTGTGATAATGGGATCAATGTGGCGGACACAGCTGCTGTGTATTGAAAGCGTGTCAGTATCAGGGCTCTGCTCACAGAAATGAACACAGTGATGCGCTAGACTTGCTCATCCATCTTTAATTCGCTGCGAGTGAGATGTTGAGTCGCCACCTCGGGTAATAATGACCCTTCATTTGAAAACACCACCATGATAAAAGCATAGCTTATTAATAACGACTCTCATGCCTGTGACCTGTGAGGGATCCTCTCGTCTCTCACCAACTGCGCGCACTGCGCATGTCCAACCCAGCATCTACCCCACGTCACTTTGGTATAAATATTTTTTTCTGCTATGTTAAATATCCACTTTGGTATGTGATTTATATTTTTGTGCCATATGATATATCCATTTTGGTATATGATTTTTTTCTGCTATATGATATATCCACTTTGGTACATAATTCGTTTTTTCTACTATATGATATATCCATTTCGGTATATTAATTATTTTTTCTGCTATATGATATATCCACTTTAGTATATGATTTCTTTTTTCTGTTAATTTTGAATTGAACGGCCCCTCATAATATGTTGTATTTAATTGTAAATCGCTCTGGACAAGGTAATCTCTTTATAAATAAATATGAATCATTATTAGATTAATTCTACTTTTTTTAAAAAAAAGTAAACAAACAGCTCCGTTGCGACTATCTGATTAGATATATACATTATAATCGGGAAACAACATTCTTACTTATATAATTATGAACAGAAGACCAAATACACTATAGACGGCTTGTTTCATGTTTGTTTCAATCTGCTTCAACTATAGGTATCTATAAACATTTTAGTAAGCTATATATTCAGTTGAATTAACACTAGTTATTTTGTGCTACAAGCAACCTCCTTTATAAAACAGCTGTGTGATGTAAATTAAAAACAAAGAGGTTGGATAAAATGTAATAGTTTTACATATGAATATCACACATTGCATTTGCATTGCTTTTTCTTACTTTTTCAAAATGAGGGCATAGCCTACATACACATATGAAATAAGGAACAATAAAATAAACTTAAAGCAATCAGCGATGTAAACTGGTGTATATATCGGTATGCATATATCTTAGCAGATGTATACAACATAAATAACCAGTTGTAAAAATAGCTGAAAAATGACATTATGGACGTGAAAGTGCTTTGGCATGGCTGTCTATTACAGTTGCGTATCAATGCAGAAAAAGCGATTTTCAACACTACAGTGCCTTACACTAATACACAAATAATTTGCATTCATGATCAAACAGTTGATTGATCAAGACATTGATACAGAGATCTGGGTTTGCAACGACATCAAGACTAAATTCCACAGGAAAGTTAGAAACTTGCTGAGCCGATCAGGACAGACAGACGAGAGCTATCAGGTCCAAACTGCTAATAAAACAAATAATGATAATAATATATGAATATGTGATGTGTAGAAAATCACGTTTCATCAATCAACGCGATTATAACTTTCACAAGAAATATTTTTATTGCAAAGCCCAGATTGTTGGCTGTATTATATTCAGTATAGACCAAACTGGAAGTCTGACAGTTGGAGAAGAAAGTATGTATAACTTATTAATTTTGAGCAGTTTACAACTGAAACACTGTATATGTATTTAACTCAAATATTTAGTAACATGTAAGAACGGATATGTGGGAGACATTCACATACGCAGAGATATTTTAAATTGCAAAGACCTGCACAAAAAGTGGTTGTAGTGTAGAAACAATTATTTTAAAAGACAAATCTTTAAATGACACCAATTGCCCAGTTGCAGAATCATGTCCCTCCAACCCATTTACCTGTTCAACACTATTGTGTTCAATAGTGTTCAATCACTATTCTTGTTTATGCAATACAAAAAATAGTCTTATTTTGCCCTCTGTAATATACACCATCACTTCCCCAGTTGCTCCATATCTGCATCACTTGGAGCACTGCACAATCACATCCTTAGATATAAGATTAGGAAAAACGTGTAACTGTTGATTATATCTAGGCTAAATGAAATGTAGACTACACTTGTAGTTAATTGCATTCATTTGACGTTGCATCACGTTAATATGACTGCCTTCATTCAACATCCAGTCTTGAGTCTAAACTATTACACAATACCTGGATAAAGCAAGATTTAAGACCGCATTTGTGGACATGTACACATTTACACATTCCTTTCACACAACCTTTATTGAACTACAGATCACAGATGTGACGATACAGTCGCAATACCAGGTATTGACCAGCAGAAGTCACTATGGAGATCATGTATCGAGCTCTCCAAAGCAGTGAACCTTTTTTCTGTGCAATAGCTTCAAATGGTTAAATGCTTCACAAAGCTTTGTTTCCCATCACTATCTACTGGCTTCCTGCCCGTCATGGGCTTTAACTTCCTGCTGCATCTCTCGGTGCAACTGCTACTGCAGACTCACTAACACCTAGAAGGTTTTTCGTGTAGAGTGCAAGTATGCATGTGCACCTGTCAGTGGATAATAAATAAGAGGTTGACATTAGGACTGCAAACCCAGCTGAAAGAAAGATTGTTTGAAGTGTCTATGTGAGGAATACATTTGGAATGCAGGAGTGTGTGTGTCTGTTTGTGTGTGTTGTATGGCAAGCTGTGGCATTTAATCCATAATTGCTGATCTCAAGAATTCAATTTCTGATATCCAAAATACAATTTCTGATATCTAGAATACAATTTCTTATATCAGGAATGATCTCGTATTTTTGATATCAGCAATTGTATTCTTGATATCAAAAATGCATACTAATTAACATCCACTTAAGGATTAAATGTCACAACAGATTTACAATTTAAAATGTTACATTACCTTTGTTTCATTAATTCTTGTTAAAATATATTTAGATAGAATCATTTCTGATATTTTACATGACCTAAGTGAAAGTGAATAGTTATGTTATCAGTGGTTGTGTTTTCTCTGTACACACTGCTGTACAATGTACAATGTACAATGTGGAGGTCGAGGCACAAAGGGAACTGTGCCATTCAAATACATTTGCAAAAGGGAGAATTATTAATCAAGGCTGTCATTCAGAGTGGCAAGCTGTCATACAGTTGCCCAATCCATTTTGAACTGAATTGTGTCCTTGTTTCAGTTCTCCTACTTGTTCTTTGTGCTAGTCTTCTCCTCTGTTTCCCCATCTCCTTTCCCTTCTCCTTCTCCTTCTATTCAAAGTCCATTTCAGATGCAGTGAGTACTATTAAAATGAAGGTCATTCACACTTGTTGTCAGTCCTTGTGCTCTGCTGAGTATTTGTCAATCTGTAATTCTCTTGTCTTTGTCAATGCTTAGATCAGTGGTAGTATGGCCAACAAACACACAATTGTCTATAATTAGGGTACACAAAAATATAATCCTGTATTACTATATTTGCACTGCATCACTAATAAAAAATTAAGCATTCATATTTTGGTTCCTTTTCTTGTCATGAAATTGATAAGCCAGTCAGACTTGTTTTTAAAGCGAGACATTTAAACAGTATTTCAATATATATTGCGACATGAAGTGAGGTATTTTAGGACCGCATGATTCCCGCATCTTCCCTTTTTCACAGTGATACCTCAACCTCACACACCTGCCGGCCAATGACGAACACACACACCTGTGCTGCATCTCATAGTGGCATAAAAGCTGACCGCAAACAACAATTGATGCAAAGTACCTGAGGGGAAACAAGAGAAGGGTGTATAGAAGTGCGAAAGTCCAAGTCTTGGTTCACCTCTCCTCCCGGCGGTGTGATAATGCTGAGAGGAGGATGGAGTGTGTTATTTTCAGTTTATAACAAAAGTTGACCTCATTCACTTCCCTCTGCTTTAGAACACTATAATCAGTAGATGACGAATAGTTAGAAAGCTGTGGGCTACAGCTGTGGTAGTGTGGTAGATGTGTACTTCATGTTAATTTCAAACCTTAACATTTCCCTTCAGTTTCTCAAACAGAGCAGGTGCAATCAGGTTGCCATCTGAGTCAACACACCAAGCACACTGTGCGCCAATGTGGATGAGTTTCTGTTTCCCTTTCTTCACCAGCAGCAGATTATGTGTTTTGAATGATTTACAGAACAGTCTCCAGTGAAAATAGCTGTTACATATGTCTATATCATATTTTCATTTATATAATTTATTTCTTCTCTTGCTGCACATTGAAGTCACAGCATTGCATTTAAAAAGTTTATCAGAACGGAATGACTGGAGGCAAGGGTGGGGAAAGATTTAAGTGTTTTTCATCGACTCCCTTTGAGTCACAGACATGTCTATGGGATCCTTACACATGTTCTATTTGTAGAGTGTAGCATTTGATGGCTGACAGGACACGGTCTACACTGGTGATGTGTCATCTTTGTCCCCTCAGGGTGTAACACCGATCTCCCTGGACCGTCCCATCCTATGAAGACAAGGGAAGGAGGCCAGCATCTTCTCCCTGCTGCTCTTGTAGATGAATATGTACATGATGGGGTCCAGTATAGCATTCACACTCAGTAGACCCAAGGCGATTTGGAATGGGAGGAAGATCCTCGACTCAAAGTGGCACTTGTCAGAGACGCTGATTACTCCTGCATACCTGACCATTCTGACCAGGTGGTACGGACCGAAGATCAGAAGGAACATGAGTACAATCAGGAGCAGGAGACCGTTGAACCTCCTCTTCTCCTGCCCACTGAGAGAGACCGAGCGGGCCAGGCTGCTCCGCACACGGAAGAACACGAACAGCAGGAACAGGAGGGGCAGGAGGAAGGTGAATGGGATGGAAACCAACTGGAAGAGAGCGAAATCAGTTTTGGAGGGGAACTCTTCCATGCACAGGGTGCTTGTGGTGTTTCCCTCAAATCCCATCTTAAAGCCCACAGCGACTGCAGAAGTGAAGAACAGCCACACAGCTAGACTCAGCAGGTAGACGTTCCTGACCATGCGCTGGCTCTGAAACCACAAAGGGTGCACGATGGCCAGGTATCGTTCCAGGGAGACACAGCACATGAAGCAGATGCTGACAAACAGGCTGATGTAGAACACACAGCCAATGATTTTGCAAGCAGCATGCCCGAAACGCCACTGATGGCCCCTGCTGTAGTAGTCCATCCAGAGGGGAAGGGTGCCGATCTGCAGGAGATCAGCGAGGAGGAGGTTGATGATGTAGATGGGCAGGGTGTAGTCAGTCTTGACCAGGCAGAACATGCCATAGAGCGCCAGGCAATTGGTGGGCAGCCCAATGCAGAAGACGCAGCCGTACAGCACCGGGAGGAAGATCTGGTCAGCGTTGAGGTCGATGTCACAGATTGTGGAGTTGTTCATGGCTGCAGTAGGAAGGGCAAGAAAAACAGTTTGTGTCTTTCTCCTCAGTGTTGGCTAGAGATGAGATTGAAGTTTTTCAGGGTCTGTGTATCAGTTACCCGCCAGCAAGGCTCCTATCTATTCAGTGCCGATTCATGTGGCGCATGTCAAATGCTGAGCCACTCTGCAGGGTTCCTTTTGAATTGTCTGGGATAGAAATCATTCCAGGGGCTTGCTTAGCTTTCCTGTAGCGTCATTTCCTAAGACTGGCAGGACCTCAATGCCACTTTGCCAGCCAGTGCATCTTTCTTCTGCAGTTTACAGGTAATGGGATCCCTCCTTTCAAATAATGCAGGGTTTCCAAATGCTCTGTCTGGCTGACACAAAAAGGAGGAAATGAAAAGAACACGACTAATATTGAGCCTCTCGTGCACGGTGCGAGGACTTCCTCTTTGAGTCTGTGCTTCTGAGGGTATTCACACTTCCCCCTTTCTCACACACTCGTTTAGTTTCTGCTGCTCAGTGCTGTCAGTGTTGGACCACCCACTCCAGCCCAGCTGAACAGAAAGGAGAATCACTGCATCCTCTGTGCAGACAGCACGTGGAAACTTAAGGCAATTTCTGTAGAGAAAAAAAAAGTTAAATATAGAACAATCTAGTTTTAGTTTTGAGGAAGCTATTTTGATAAGAGAAAATTGCCTAGCCAAAGCCACAAACTATTTATTTCTCTCTCTCTTAAACTCTCACTTTCTAAATATAATTCTATATGTTTGTGTAATATTTGAAGGAGTTCAGTAATTACAGTATTTAGAAGGACGTAGAATGGAATTATTTATTCGTCTTGACCTTCGAAAATATACTTTTTGAATGAGCAGGTGACCACTTGTCTAAGCTTGTCAAATTAATCACTGTCAAATCATCACTAAAAAGTCAACAGTGGCTTACTTCCCTTTCAGTACTGGAACAATAGGTTGTCAAAATTGCTGAAAAGAGCTACAATGTAAATGTAAATGTCTTTTCACTAATATATTCAATAATAGCTAGTCACATAAGTCTTCTTTAGAAAGATCTAACCTTTAGAGACCAGTCCATATTTAAAACAATAATTCAATATTTTTTTCTTCATACAGCACCCCTTTCATGAATCCTTTCCAAGTCAACGTACACAGTTTATGTTGTTTATACGATCCATTAAATTAGCATCACAGAAAAGCAAGCCGAATGAAATCAATTACCGTGAAGTTGTGAAGTCTTGCAGGGAGGAAATGTAGAGAATATGGGAGCTGCATCTGCTGAGGGTAAAACAACTTCCTGTCAAATGTGTGAATTTTCCAACTTGATGTGGCTAGGTGCTATTTAAGCAAATAGTAAAGCAATCAAAGGAAGGGGAGGAGGAAGAGAGATGTAGTTAATTTGTGAATGTATGTGTTTATCTATTTGTTTAGCTTTATTTCTTCAGGTTTTTCCTTTTTGTTTATTTAGGAATGCAAACGTTTAGACAGAGGTGGAAAGAGTATAAAAAAATCCTACTGAAGTAGAAGTACTGTTACTTTGATGAAATATATATATATATATATATATGTGTGTGTGTGTGTGTGTGTGTGTGTGTGTATATGTGTATATATATATATATATATATATGTATAAAACCTATTTGTGCTATTTTATCAGTGTGTTTTTGATATTCCAGGCCTGTCACATATATATATATATATATATATATATATATATATATATATATATTTTTTTTTTTTTTTTTCTATCATCTACATTTATGTACACTGCAAGTTCAACCTTATCTGAAAAAATAAACTGTGTAAATGGGCAACTGTATATAAATGTGATATCTTGAAACAATTTTAAATCACCTTAATAAAGTGTCTGCATAGAAACATTAATAATACATAATATCAATAAGCAATTAAAAGCAATACAGACATCAGCAACTGAATAACTCTCTTTTTACTTGCTTTGCATAATTAAAATTATATTGTAAATCCATTTATTCACAGTAATTGACATTCAATAAGTAATTTCTATTTTATTCAATTTTAATATTAAAGCAATAGGTTTTATAAAATCAAATATGATTTTTTCTGCAGTAAGTAAGGTTTGTTTAGTTTTGAAAGTAAATGAACCAATCAAATGAGAGAGGGCATGGTTCTTTCCTTTCAACAAACCATACAACGTCCAAAGTATTTAATTTGTGAGACCTGCTTGTAAATCAATTTGTGTGTGTGTGCGTGTGTGCGTGTGTGTGTCAATGTAACGTATAGTTATCACTTCCACTTTGAATGATGTGCATGGGATAAAGGCAAAACGTTGACCACCCCCTAGAAGATTATCTGTTCATATATTTATTATTTTTCTAAGACTATATTTGTTTCCGATCCTAAATGTATCCACTAAATTGTGAAATTTTGACTTATTTATTGTGCAGTACACAAACCTCATACACTGGATGTATTGGCTTGAAAGTTACACAACCATATGTGCCTGTAACAATATTCCATAAATATCATTCAGATGTCTCCATGCTTTACCTATTCGTGTAAATATTAATAATTGCAATTATTGTATGTTTACACTACAGCCGCTTTGACAGCAGTGTCACTCAATGCAGTGTTCCTCTCTTAAAAGTTGTGTTCAGTCCATATAGAGAGAGATGCATCAATTATTGAAAACCTGGTCTGAACGTCGATTACAAAATGCTTACATTAGATACACATTAGATACACATTCAATCTGCGGTGAGTGCGTTACTGGATGGGCTTCTAGGGTACAGATACACTGTAAGAAATTAGACTTACACGGATTTCTAGGCTGTATCTGGATGTGAGTGACAGTGAATGTTCAACTCGTGAACTGCTGGCTGATATATTTTAACAACAATATGCTAACCTAATATAAACGGATACTGGCCAGCATTACCTTTGTCCTTCTGTTGGATATACCTGTCTGGAATAAGCCATTTCTCACTGGTGAGGGCATTTTCTCATTTTAAAACTGAAAGGAACACAGTCCACCTTTCTGTTAACGTGTAAAACTAATGCCAAATGTGTCATGCATGGAAACTTTGTAGTGAGTAGAGTGAGGTTTAATGTTTACTCGATAGTAGGCACTACTGCCACAAAAGATGTAAGAAGGAAAGATTGTTTAAGACATCAAATAGTTTAATTTTTAGTTTAATTAATTTTAAGGTGTTTAACAGCTGAAAAACCATATATGTTTTTAATTCAAACATTTAGTAACATATAAGGACGGATATGCAGGAGAAATTTATTGTAGTTTCTGTAACGTGTCATTAACAGTATGTGTTAATTTACATCCATACAATTGTAGTTGCACCATAGAAAACAGGTTTCGTTTTCTGAATAATTGCGACGTTAATGCGATACTGCCCCCTATGGACGCGCCAACCTTGCGTGCAAGTGTGTTGGCAGACACCAATGCGAATTTCTCCGTACGATTCCCGTGCATGTACGCGGAGACGCAGACACAGAAGTGTAAATCAGCCTTCAGAGGGAAGGGTCACTGCAAATCATGACAAAGTTATTCTGAGTGATCACCTTTATCCTATGGTGACACATTTCTACCCTGATGGGAGTGGTCTCTTCCAGGATGACAATGCCCCCATCCACAGGGCATGAGGGGTCACTGAATGGTGTGATGAGTATGAAAATGATGTGACTCCTATGCTGTGGCCTTCGCAGTCACCAGATCTCAACCGAACTGAACACATATGGGAGATTTTGGACCGACGTGTTAGACAGCGCTCTCCACCACCATCATCAAAACCCCAAATGAGGGAATATCTGTTACAAGAGGTGCTGGGAGGGGTGATTGGTGTTGCCTATTAATTGGTGTTATTTATTATGTTTATTTTATTACGGAGTTTGTGGGGTTTTATTTTCAATTGTCATTACTTTTGTATTTGTTATATTGCTTGTTAATTTTCACTTGATTTGCTTTGCTTTTTTTCACTGCAGACACCAATCAAGGACACACCCGTCTGATTGGGCGGTGTCCCCCACTCCTTTAATTAGCACAACTGTTTTCATTCATCTCCTGACCCCTACTGAAGAGCACCCGCTTTAAAAAGAGTGCAGAGAGCAGGAAGAGAGAGAGACCTGGGACTGAGAAGGAAGGAGGAAAGCACTGTGGGGAGCCAGCCTGGAGTGTGTGTGACAATGGGGGAACAAGACTGGAAGACAGCCTTGAGGAACAGAGGAAGCTGCAGATGGGAACAGGGGAATTGTTCATGGCAGGATAAGTACTCTGATGTCTTCTGGGAAAACTCTCCTTGGTTTTGAATGAGTTTTGGCTGATGATTGCTGTGCACCCTTCCTGGCTCCTGGCTGCCTCTGAGTAACATGTGTGGTATCCTGAGGAGAAAAGGAAAGTTAATTTGAGAAGAGATACTGGACTGATTTCCTATTTTTCCTGCTTACCTGACAAGGCTGGTAGAGACAGTGTGTTCCCCCGGTGGTCAGCTGGGCCTGAGATGGAAAGCAGTGCACCTGTGGAGAGACACGCTGGGGAAAAGGATAGCAGAGGGACGTGAATGGGGAAAATAACCACAGTAGTATGTGTGATTTCACTCACCCGGCCTCAATGACGCGTTCCCTCTGAATGTCCTTTCCTTGTTCCTCTCTCCCTGCCTAGGATTGGTGGCACTGCAGAGCCTGGCCCAGGGGCTGACACAGTAGGAGGGGGACCCTGTACTGCCAAACCTCCTAGGAATCCACCTGCCATGAACTTGAATGCACATTGGTGACGAAGTCTCCTTGCAGCAGATTTGCACCTTAATTCCAGGACTTGGATTTTGGGGGGGGGGGCAAGATAGGCTTTACTTTTAGAATAGTTTTATTGGGGATTTTCTTAGGATTAGTTTTAGGATTTTATTTTTGCCTGTCTTTTAAACATTTCCAGTTTCATTTTTTTTATATCGATTGCTAGCGCAATCGCCTGTTATTAAAGCTGGTTTTAGGGTTTCCAATTCTAGGTAATAGGGCCTCTAGGCTGGCGGACTTCGTGCCCCGCCTGGCAACCATTGTAATAAACTTGTGTTGTAATTCCAGATATTGACTCTGTGGTGTGTACATTGGGATCTTGCTAAAGCCTGCGCGGAGAGAGGGGGGAATACTAAGACAATTGTTCCCCCCTTTGTCATCGTCACATATCTTTTGGAAGAATGGTGTTCATCCCCCCAGTAGAGTTCAGACTCGTAGAATCTTTGCCAAGAGCATTGAAGCTGTTGTGGCATATGCGTGTTATATGTTCACTTTCATGTAAATATAAAATCTCAGGGAATATGTCCTATAAAACTGATTTTGTAGTCTGCAATTTGACTGTGATAGTATGAGGACTAATTTAACACATTATGATTGTTTAAGGACAATTTTGTGTCGCAATAAAAACACAAATGTGTGTTAAAGACACATTATTGTGCTGTGCATTGGTTAATGTTATGCATTTATATTTTTATTTATTAATGTTGTGTTATATGTATTTATTTACATTAACAACAATACGTCCTTACGTGTATCCTGCAGTACATTTATGTCTCGTCTTATGTGTGTACCATCACCATTTTATATAGAATAATAAGACAAATTAGTTATTTTGTCTGTTAACTTCAGGGCTAATCATTCCTTAGTTGGTGGGCATATGTGGCATATATACCCACTATTTTGCCACTGACCACATTGAGCCAGGCTAAACACACATCAAACTGGCAGAGGAGATGCCCACCTCAGGCCTGATGATCGAGGATTTAACCTGGTACTTTTAACTTGTATAGATAGGTTGGCATATGTGGCATGTTTCCCTGTCATTATGCCACTGTGAACCGCATTGGGACAGGCTACATACACTGGGACCTGGCAGAGACCATACCCCTCATCAGCAAAACGTAGAGAAAACAGTGGCCCAACACAAATGAACCCGTTACTTACATACGTTACAACATTATAACTGAAGATATTATTTATTGAAATTATTTGCATTGAATCACTGGAAGACTCTGATGTGCAGTGGACCAATATATGATAAAAATGAACTAGATGACACAATCCCTGTGCATATGGATGACAGTGTTCTTCTTGGGCAGGAATACATACAGGTATGTTTCGTAAAATGTACTTCCCAATCTCATTTAAACTATTCACTTCACTTCAATATTTGGCATACACTACTGGTTAAAAGCTTTAGAACACCCCAATTTCTCCAGTTTTTATTGAAATTTAAGCAGTTCAAGTCCAGTCAATAAGCTAAAATGGTACAAAGGTAAGCGGTAAACTATCAGAGAAAAAGTGTAGGTTATCAAAAACTGAAAAATAATGTACATTTCAGAGTTATATACTGTTACTACACCCTCTTAAGCATTATTTGCCCGTATATCTTTTTCCTGTCATAGTGGAGCGCAAACATGTTTTGAGTAGTTTTAACTCACTGAACATAACTTGAACACATTACAAGTGACATAACCCTCCGAATAAATCAGTACAGTGTTACGCCGCCTGCTCCAACATATGTACCTGATTGGTCTAGCGGGTTTAACACAGTATCGGAGCTCTGAGTGCCTGAGCTACGGGTCTGAGTCCAGCTCCGTCTGCTTTATTTTTCAAACTGGCACCGTGCCATGATCATTCATATATGATCGTGTTACACAGATATTTGTACACTTGTGCCATTGCCTAGATTGCATTTCCATACATAAATACTCTTTACAATACACCTTGTAATATGTCTGGCTGTGTGTGTATGTGTGTGTGTGTGTGTGTGTGTGTGTGTGTGTGAAAACAATCCTATTATGTTTTAGTGTGTTTTCAGTATTCCAGGCCTGTCACTCCATGGAAATCAGCTGTCATTCAAATTTTATTTTTTATATGATGTTATTTAAAGAAAGTGTATTTTCAGGATTTTAGAATCCCAGTCTAGGATTTGGAGATATAGGCAGTCAAACCTATTTGTGCTGTTTTCAGTGTGTTTTCTATATTCCCGGCCTGTCATTCCATAGAAATCAGCTGTCATTCCATGTCATTCCAATTTTATGTTTTATATGAGGTTATTTTAAAGAAAGCAAATTTAGGATTTTAGCATTCCTGTGTGGGATTTGGAGATTTGGAGACCGTCCTTCTGTTTACCCCATTGTAGTCTATGGGCATTCCGTTTTGTCAATGTTTTAGTCTGTCCCTTTATTTTACAGAAACATCTCTTTACAAACAGCAAATTGCAATTAAGTATGGTTTTGTAATTTGTGATATTGTCTGATATTTTGTCAACATTGCTGAATGATGTATTAATTGTGATCTTGCGTGAGATCAGTGCTAATTTGAAAATGGATATATTGCATTTTGATTTAAATCAGGAATGCCAAATGTCACGTTTTGGGTGGAAAAAACTGTTTTTAGCATTGGGATTACAAGACATAACTCGTTTTAGAATATACTTTGTACACTACATGAAAAGGGTACCCTCTACAAGTATATCCATAGCAAGAACCTGAATTATGTGTGGAATTAGCTTAATTATCATGTTTTGCCACAAAGCTCTTCAATTGTTTGCTCACTAATAGGGGTGTAACAATTCCACACATTTTCGATTTGGTTCAATTTTCGATTGTACAACCCCAATTCCGAAAAAAGTTGTGACAGTATGGAAAATGCAAAAAAACAAACAAAAAGATTCATTTGAAAATTCAATTCACCCTGTACTATATTGAAAACATTATTAACACATTATTTAATGTTTTACTTTGTGAATTTAATTTATTTTTGAAAATATACACTCATTTCAAATCTGATGACTGCAACACACTCCAAAAAGTTGGGACAGTCGACTGTTTACCACTGTGTAACATCACCTTTTCTTTTAATAACACTTATTAAGCATTTGGGCACTGAAGACACCAGTTGATTAAGTTGGTAAAATTTTCCCCCATTCATCCATTATGCATTTCTTCTGCTGCGCAACTGTACGGGGCCTTTGTTGCCTTAATTTGCGCTTCATATTTTGCGCTTCATAATGCGCCACACATTCTCAATCGTCGGACCACAAAACATGATTCCACTGTGTCCATCTTGGATGAGACCGAGCCCAGAGAAGTCAGCGGTGCTTCTGGATAGTGTTGATGTCTGGCTTCTGCTTTGCATAGTAAAGCCTTAACTTGCATCTGTGGATGCAGCGGCGAATGGTGTTGACTGACAAAGGTTAACCAAAGTATTCCCAAGCCCATGTCAGGATATGCATTACAGGCTCATGTCGGTTTTTAAGACAGTGACTTCTGAGGGATCGGAGAACACACACATTCAGAATTGGTTTTCGGCCTTGCCCTTTACGCACTGAGATTTGACCGGATCCTTCCTACCGATTTTTCTTTGGGGAATGTTGTTCTCAAAGTGTTAGATTATTCACTGACGCGTCTGTTGGCATATTGGTGAGCCTCGACCCATCCTTGCTCTTGAAGGACTAGGCCTTTTTTGGAGGCTCCTTATATACTATGATTACATGATTGCCTCACCTGTTTCACATCACCTTCTTATTTCAACTTGTCACATCGCTATTAGTCCTAAATTGCCTGTCCAAACTTTTTTGGAACGTGTTGCATGCATCAATTTCAGAATAAATGTTTACCTTCAATAGACTATGCAGTTGATTAGGTAAAACATCACATACCTTGTCTTTATATGTTTTTTGTTTAAATACAAGTCAAAGTACATTTACAAATCACTCCTTTTTGTTTTTATTAGCATTTTCCATACTGTCCAAACTTTTTCGGAATTGGGGGTGTAGTTGGTATTTTTCTTCACGCACTTGTCTCCAAATTAATAACCTTTTTTGATAAAAATGTTACAATTATTTTAACACTGCTAGCCAGGAAATCAACAATAACAGTATTAACAATAAATTAACAGTAAGGACTTATGAAACGCACTTTAATGGACTTTAAGTAGTTCTGGATTTGCATGAACAGTTTTTCTGTTCCAAGGATCGTTAGAAAGCCGATCAGGACAGGCAGACAGGAGCTGGATCAGCTGCCATTCTTCAACTGTGTATCAAAACGTGCACATATACACAAGAACAATAATAATAAAACAAACTTTACACAATACATTATATAAATCGGTATGCACATATCTTAGAAGACATATACAATTATAACACAAAGAACTAGTTATAAAATTAGAAGGGAACTGAAATATGACATAGCATATATTATTATGCAACGTGAAAGCGCTTAGAAATGTCTCCGTCTCTAGTATTACAGCTGTACATCAGTGCAGTAAATGCTCTTTTCAACACTACAGTGCCCTATAATATAAAATAATTAGCATCAAACAGGTGACTGATCAAACATTGATCCAAAGACCTGGGTTTGCAATGACATTGAGATTTAATTGCACAGGAAAGATAGAAACTTGCAGGCAGACTATAGCAGCCGCAAATCTGCTAATATAATAAATAATGACAATAATATATGAATATATTACTTATAGAAAATCACGTTTACGGAATCAGCACAATTATAACTCTTTCACAATTACTAATTTTTATTACAAAGCACAGATATATCCTACCGCATAAACTGCAGGCCTTGCGGTGGCAGAAGAAAGTGTTTATAACTTATTACATTTGAGGAGTTCACAGCTGAAAAACTGTATAGGTATTTAATACAAATATTTAGTTACATAGAAGAATGGAATAAGCGGGAGACTTGCGCACACCCAGTGATATTTACTGTCTGTTGTAGTTTTGTTTTTACTGATACAAGAATTAATATTGGTTTGGCGAAGATAAATAAATAAATAAATAAATAAATAAGTAAAGCACGACCCCGTCTTCAAAGTCGATGTTTATTAAAAGATGTATACACCTCTACTCACTAATACTCAAGGCTAGATAGAGTTAACTTCCCTCACTGCTGCTGGGTTAGTTCTGCATTCCATCAACAGACACGAAAACTACACCTACTGCCTGTTTTGCAAATAAATTAATTAAGAAAGAAACAAAAGTTGTCTTCTGGGAACTCACCAGTAAAGGAATTGCTCTTATACAAACAAGGCATTATTGAGTGAGTCTGTGCTTGAGTAAACTCTGAAGATAAGGTTTCTGTGTGGGAGTATGTAGCCTGGGTATACCTGCAAATAAGCTGACCAATCTGAAACTCAATGGGGACTACAGTTAACCCAGTTGAGTGGGAAGTTTCATAGTTCAGAGACTGCTGTTGCACAAGCACAGGGACAAGTGCAAATCATTAGCAAAATTGTCTACTAAGTTGGATCAACTAAGAGGGTTTTTCAGTATGTATCAGTTTTGTATGTGTTGGTTCGCAGATTTTTGTAAGAAATAAGAGGAGATGATCCCTTGAATGCAGATCTTAACTATCATGGCATGCAACTGCACTTGCATTTTCATGCAGATATACAGTGGCTCTCAAAAGTATTCACCCCCCTTGGACTTCTCCACATTTCATTGTGTTACAACATGAAATCAAAGTGAAAAATATAATCTTCGAATTGTTCTAAATTAATTACAAATACGAAACAGAAAATAATTGAATGCATAAGTAATCACCCCATTTGCTATGACACACTTGATTGAGCTGTGGTGAAACCAATTGTCTTTAGAAGTCACGTAATTAGTTGAATGGAGTCCGCCTTTGTGCAATTAAGGTCTGTCACATGATTTCAGGTTACATACACCTGTCTCTGGGAGGTCCCACAGTTGATTAGTACAATTCCTAACAACTACAACAACATGAAGAGGAAGGACCATTCAATGCAATCTGGACTAAGGTTCTTCAAAAGCACCAATCAGGGGTAGGATATAAGAACATTTCCAAGGCATTGGATATCCCTGAAGCACAGAACAGTCCATTATTAAGAAATGGAGAGAATATGACACAACTGTGAATCTGCATGTGAGTGACTCTGGGACCAAGTAGAGGAAGATTCTATGGTCTGATGAGACCAAAATAGAGCTTTTTGGCCTCAACGCTAAGCCCTATGTTTGGCGCAAGCCTAACATTGCACATCATCCTGAGAACACCATCCTTACCGTGAAGCATGGTGGTGGCAGCATCATGCTATGGGGATGCTTCTCTGCGTCAGGGCCTGGAAACCTTGTAAAGATAGAGAGCAAAATGGATGCAGCAAAGTACAGAGAAATCCTGGAAGAAAATCTGCTGAAGTCTGTAAGAGACCTGGGACTTGGGAGAAGATTCATATTCCAGCAGGACAATGAGCCCAAACATAGCCACATTGCAGTGGCCCAGTCAAAGCCTGGATCTCAATCTAATTGAGAATATGTGGAAAGAGTTGAATATTGCTGTTCACCAAAGGTCCTCATCTGACTTTATGGAGCTTGAGCAATTTTGCAAAATAGAATGGGTAAAAATTGCTGTGTCCAGATGTGCTGGTAAAGACTGGGCACCACACTTCAAGAGAGATATAGCTGCTCTAGAGGCAGTTCAGAGGCAAGGAGCCAGACTTATTCCAGTCACCCTGGAACAGAGAAGACTGCATGGGGACTTGAATCAAGACTTCAAAATCATGAAAGGTGTCAACCTCATCAAACCAGAGGAGCTTTTCCAGATCAGCAGGGACACACAGAGAGTTGTCACAATCTGGAACAAACTCCCCAGCGATGTGGTTGAAGCTGAAAATTTGGGAACATTTAAAATCAGACTGGATAGGATCCTTGGATCACTTAGGTATTAATGGACACCAAACGAGCACGATGGGTTGAATGGCCTCCTCTTGTTTGTAAATGTTCTTATCCACATAGACTCAAGGTGCCTCTACCAACTATTGACTGAAGGGGTTGATTACTTATTATTATTTTCTGTTTTGTATTAGTAATTAGTTTAGAACAATTTGCAGATTATATTTTTCACTTTGACATTATGGACATTTTCTGTGCTGATCAGTGGCAAAAACTCCTGATTTAAATCCATTCTGATTTCATGTTGTAACACAATGATATGTGGAAAAGTCCAAGGGGGGTGAATACTTTTGAGAGCCACTGTATGTATCCTTTCAGTATTGAAGGAGACACAGCAGTGCAGTGCTGGCAGTCTGGGGGTCTTTCATGCTTAGTTACAGGTTAACAGATGATTGACGTGTGCAGCCTTAATCTGAGCAGGAGCTGCGTTGGGGAGGCAGACAGCGGCAGACTGCCAGACTGACAGAATGGTGGCTGCCTGGTTTAACCTTGTCCTGTTTGCTTCGTTCTTTTGCCTGGGCCAGCCTTTGTAAGTACTGACCTATTTATTTTCCCTCAATTTGTGTAAACGATTTAAACATTGTGAGATCTGCTAGCAGTTGTGTCAAAGTAATCCTTTCCTCTGTTCTGAACCAGTCCCTTTTAGGTCACACTTTACAAGTAAGGTACCTGTATAACTCATGAATTAATATTTGGATACCACAGGATTAACACATGAATATGTCATGCACTTCTGAGTTCTTATGTTAATTACATGTATAACAGGGTTAGCGTTTAGATTCAGGGTTCACATTCTCAACATCAGAACTCAGATGATGTTCATGATGTATTGATGTTTAAATCCTATAGTATTCATATTAATTAATGAGTTATATGGTACCTTCTTGTAAAGTGTTACCCAGTTTTATTGTGTGGCTTGAGCACAGGATTGAAGGTTGTATCATTGTTTGGAGAGCTGCACCTTATCTGAGAAGGAAACCACAACTGTCCTATGGGAAGTCAGATATTTTCAAATTATCAAGTGTGAGATCAGACTGCATCAATGCAAACACTGGGTGTGGAAAAATTTGATAAACAAACTTAATACACACAAATCCTGAATGCAGAACTTGTCTTACATTGCAGGTATGTTCTTTTGGCTCCAAACCTGTTGAGGGTCGACAGTTCAGAGAATGTGTTTGTTGAGGCACAAGGAGTCAGTGAGCCCATTCAAGTGACTATCAGACTTCTGCCCTTTACGACCAACCAAAACCTGTTTGAAACTACAATCGCGCTCAGTCAGAGCAACAATCATCAGGCTCTTGTACCCGTAAAGGTAAGATCTGAAGGGGGCACACTGATATCACCTCTATTCTGGTGAAAAGTAAACTGGTGGTATAGAAAGTAGTCACACAGAGCTGCAGTATATACCCCCCTTAGGAGCATTGTTCCAAAGAGAAACGTACCTGGGGATATGAGCTGAGGGTTATTGATCTCTGCAGGATCCAGTTAATGTTTCTACAAAGGTGATAGAGAGGTCTTTGGCAATGCAGTTGTTGTGTGGCAATAGTAGTCTGATGCCCAGAGTGCTCACTGAATTTGTTTTTGCTGTATGGTTTCTCTATCTCCAAATGTTTGTCTCCTTGCTTTAGATCAGGTCACAAGCAATTCCTATGGATGGGAAAGCCAATCATTATGCTACTATGAGAGCAGAATTTCATGGCAAGGCAACAGTAGAATCCACTGTACTGCTGTCTGCCCACTCTAGGTACATATTTGTGCAGACTGACAAACCCATATACAATCCTACTGACACTGGTGAGCTCATTTTCTCTCTCTCCCTACCTTCGTCTCTTGCTCTACTTTATTCTTACTTGTTGTTCTGATTTGGTTTATAGCTCCATTTGAGTGTTTTCTCCCCGATTTCAGACTCCCATTATCCTTTGTAATCTTTGATGTCCTCTTGCCTTTGTTTGGCCTCTATTCCTTTAGGCCTCTAAATCACACATACTGAGCCTCGCACACAGCAGCCTGTCTCATTGTTCCTCAGCGTGGGTTTTCAGCCCTGTCTATTCTTGGGCACAGATGTTAATGTGATTTTCCATGCTGTGCATTTAGTGCTGAAGACAGACACAGACACTTTTCCAAACTTTTTGAAGCAACTATTGAAATTCAAAGGTGTCTCTGTGTAAAACTGTACGTATATATTTTCTGTTGCAGTGCATTACAGAGCCTTTGTCACCACAACGGGAGCCCACTCCACCAACGGCACATTGACCATAGAGTTTAAGGTAAGCAGAGCTGACGAAAACTCAACAAACAACAGCTTGACACAAAAATAATTACAGCCTGCTAGTTTGAACCGTTTTGAGCCGATGTTCCCAGGGCCCATTTAGAGCTGAATGTGCTGAGAGATATTGATCTGTAGAAGTGGTGGGGGCTGTGGGTAGTTTAAGAGTAACAAGTAGATTTCTCCAAACATGCTGTATTAGGATTGTCCAAAGACCCCAGATCTCAACTGCCCAAACCTAAAATGTTAAAATAATAAGAAATAACAAAATACATAAAGAATGAAAAAGAAATCGGAGTCCTTAGGGAGATAAAATAAATAAAGACATGAAGAAAAGAGAACCTCTAATAAATAAGTATTTTCTTCACACAGAGCTACTTAGTAATGTCTAATGTGAAATGTCTAGCGATCTCGACTGTTTTAGGGTTTTCTCACCAAGAGGCTATGTAAGAGATATGTGCCCAGATACCCTGAACATGCATGCAATTAAAAGAAATGGTGAATGTAAAGATTGAATACACAAAATTATAATGTATATTCACATCACTGTAATGTAAATGAAATGTAATGTTACTGAGAAATTCTAATATATTTTAGAATCTTGGGGTGTGTGAGCGCGTGTCTGGGTGCGAGTGTCTATGTATAAGATAAGGCTTGTTTAGATTATTCTCAGTGTTCAAGCGCTAGAGTGGATTTGATGCATGCAGGCTGGAGCTCTCAAGATGAGAACGAGCTGTTGTCTAGATTCACTAGTTACATTTTTTTTTTTTTACTTAATACAATAAAATAAATAAAATATATTGATTCTATCAGTAGCGATGTTTGAACCACTGTAGATAGGGCTGGCCCTGGACGTTCTGCCACCCTAGGCAAGACAATAAAATTACGCATCTCCAACCCCCCCCCCCCCACACACACACACACACACACATGCACAGGGCACTGAAATACATGACATTATATCGATGTGATAGTTTTGACTATTTTGACTAATTTGAAATTTGGGAAATGCTATATAAAATGTGTTTTCTGTATCTAAGTCTCTAAGTAAATTCCAGTTGTAACAAAACATACACGGCAAAGAGAAACAGGGGCTACATTATATTCATATTTCACAATCCTTAATTATTTGTGTAAAATGCTTTGTGGGCTTTGTGCCCCCCCCACCCCACCACCACACTAGCATGAACAAAACACTGTCCGCACCCCACCTCCTGGTATTGTGAAAGAAACACCGTCCGCACTGTCAGAGCATTGATGATAGGATGGCCCCCCTCATTTTGCCCTGTGCCCCCACTCAGCCACCCCGTTGAACATTTTCTGGACACTCCACTGCTCAAGAGGAGTTTAAGTGGCTATGTATAGGTTGGGGGTCTGAGCTCAGCCATCTCCAGAAGCCTCTTCTCTGTTTCAAAAGCAAAGTTTAGCCATTTGTTCTCCCTTGTTGTCCTGTATATAGTATGTTGATAACATAAAGCTTTTTTTTATACATATAGTGAAGGTGCTGACAGATACAGCATCACCCTGAACAAATCTGTCAAATCAACAAATAGGACATAACAGCATATTGCAGGGTTTAGTCATCTAGGAATTAAAATTGCATTGCAGATTCTCATTCACCCTTTCGATAATTTACTGATTATCGTTGAAACATGAGCAGAAACGGGACCAGTTTAGTTCTAATTAATTTTCTATACAGTGGTCTGATGTAGCATCATTTCCTTCCTTCCCACCTTGTGTATGTTATTAAAAATAAAAAGAAGCAGTTAATAAACTAGATACATCTCTGATTCTTTTTTGTACAAAAATATGTTCTTACCGGCTTGTGTCTCTCTCTGCTAAATCTGACTTCACTTTACTGTACAACTCGTAACCAAAATAACATTCAAAATAAGTAAAATAGTTAAAAAGACAGAGCAGAGCAGAGAAAAGGATCTGGCCTCTGCCGAGACCAGCCTGTTGATACCAAAAGGTTAAAATCTGTGAGAAATCTGGCCCCATACGTTCACAGACGCTCTCTTATCTTAACTCCATGACACAGATCCTTAAGAGAAGACCGAAAAGTAAAATGTAACTTTAAAACAGTAAAAAATGCAGGGTGTCTGTCTAGTTAGTTATTTAGATAGTATTAACTCTCAACATTAACACTGTTAAGGCTATACAGAATCACATGAGAACTGTAAGGTCTTGTTGTTTTTATTTTTGTTTTCTAAAGTATTATCATTTCTATACAGGATCAGTAAACTAAAGGAAAATAAGATAAGTTTGTGCTTTAAAAGATTAATTTCACTTTATATTTGTATAGATTTTTATTACAAATAACTTACAGAATACCTAAACTGACTACCCACCACCATCTGTTCAGGAAGAAAGGTTTCTGTGAGCGCTAAAGACAAATTAAACTTTCCAAATAGCGACATTAAAAATAAACTAAGTTGAAAGTTAAAAGATCTGCATTGTTTCAAATGAAATGGCTATGAGATTTAACAGATTAGTAATTGTAAGAATAAGTACCATCTAAATGGTTACCTTGAATTTATGGTGACACAGTTAATGAACTGACATGGCTATTAATCCTGGTTAAACCTGAATCTCTATAACAGGGGTTCTTAACCTTTCTGACCATATGACCTTTTTTGAATATTTAGCAGCTAGTGGGGAATTTTTCTCCCATAGAAGTGCTCTCGCCTCATCTCGGAGTTCGTAAAGGTGACTCAGTACATTACCCCTGGATTGCCACCATACGCTGTGGTACAATAGCTGATGGTGTTCTGCTCCCATCTCTTGACAGAGTATCTTGAAAAGTCTTGCGCTTGTTGCACTGGTCTTGATAGAATTGACTGTACAAACAGCTTCATCCATTAATTGTTTGAGCTGGGGTGGCATTTTCTTAGCTGCTAGGGCTTGTCTGGGAATGCATCCACAAAGCGAAGGGAGCAATGGCCTATACTTTCCTGACTAGCCCACTGTGTTTGCCAGTCATAGATTGTGCGCCATCTGAGCAGATTCCTACACACTTGTTCAAGTCAATTCCATGCTCACGTACATACACTCACCTAAAGGATTATTAGGAACACCATACTAATACTGTGTTTGACCCCCTTTCGCCTTCAGAACTGCCTTAATTCTACGTGTCATTGATTCAACAAGGTGCTGAAAGCATTCTTTAGAAATATTGGCCCATATTGATAGGATAGCATCTTGCAGTTGATGGAGATTTGTGGGATGCACATCCAGGGCACGAAGCTCCCGTTCCACCACATCCCAAAGATGCTCTATTTAGTACAGTGAACTCATTGTCATGTTCAAGAAACCAATTTGAAATGATTTGACCTTTGTGACATGGTGCATTATCCTGCTGGAAGTAGCCATCAGAGGATGGGTACATGGTGGTCATAAAGGGATGGACATGGTCAGAAACAATGCTCAGGTAGGCCGTGGCATTTAAACGATGCCCAATTGGCACTAAGGGGCCTAAAGTGTGCCAAGAAAACATCCCCCACACCATTCTGACTCTACCATCTGAATGTCTCAACAGAAATCGAGACTTCAACTGTCCAATTTTGGTGAGCTTTTTCCTATTTGTAGTGGAGATGAGTGGTACCCGGTGGGGTCTTCTGCTGCTGCTGTTGGCTTCACAAATGCTTTGCTGCATACCTCGGTTGTAACGAGTGGTTATTTCAGTCAAAGTTGCTCTTCTATCAGCTTCAATCAGTCGGCCCATTCTCCTCTGACCTCTAGCATCAACAAGGCATTTTCGCCCCCACAGGACTGCCGCATACTGGATGTTTTTCCCTTTTCACACCATTCTTTGTAAACCCTAGAAATGGTTGTGCGTGAAAATCCCAGTAACTGAGCAGATTGTGAAATACTCAGACCGGCCCGTCTGGCACCAACAACCATGCCACGCTCAAAATTGCTTAAATCACCTTTCTTTCCCATTCAGACATTCAGTTTGGAGTTCAGGAGATTGTCTTGACCAGGACCACACCCCTAAATGCATTGAAGCAACTGCCATGTGATTGGTTGGTTAGATAATTGCATTAATGAGAAATTGAACAGGTGTTCCTAATAATCCTTTAGGTGAGTGTATGTGTCCAGCAAAATAAAAAGCTGATCGCCAGTGGAGTGCTCAGGAAGAAGCTGACCGATCAAAAAATCCTCGTTAATTTTGCCCTCCTCAACAAATCTGGCGTAAACAAGCACAATTGTGCATCTCCGGAGAGATCAGTGGTCTCATCAAGTTGTAAAGAAAAATGCACACTACATTTTATCTTGGCAATCACCTGCTCTTCCATGTCTCTTGCCATGCACCCAATGCGGTTAGACACGTTATCGTCTGACAGTGATATCAGTGCTAGCTGGTCAGCAGTGCTTTTCCCACACATAATTGAAACCGTTTCTTTAGCGCACAGTAAGAAAAAAGTCTCACCAACCGTGTGTGGCTTCCCAGTTTTGGCAATCCAGTTAGCTACGACGAAAGAAGACTGAAGAGCCTCCTGGTTCACAGTGTCGGCTTTTGTAGGGTAGATTGTTGGCCTCTTAGCTCCTGTAGCTTTCAATGAAAACACTCACCCGGCTTAGACTGCAAAGTCGAGTGCAAGTAGCGTAGCAGTTTGGAGGGCTTTAGGCTTTAGGCCCACATGTCGACACAAACAACGCATTGTGGTCATCTTATCCATCACTTGTCTGTGTAAATCCGTACTCTAGGTACTTTTCTTCATTTTCTTCATTTTTTTCTGTTCAGAGAACATTTTATACTTGGGCAGTTGAGACCTGTGGTCTTCGGACGATCCTAATACAGCATGTTTGGAGAAAGCTACTTGTTACTCTTAAACTACCCACAGCCCCCACCATTTCTACAGATCGATATCTCTCGGCACATTCAGCTCTAAACGGGCCCTGGGAACATCGCCTCAAAATGTAAACAGACCAGTCCAGTCGTGAGGCTGGTCAAATTCAACATCAACAAATGCCCTGAATCTCCACCCACCGGTATGTAAATTCTTGAGTGACCCAAGGTTACAAAAGGCGTAGACATCTCCACACTGACATAGCCCTTGTCCATTTTAAAGTGGTAACCCCTGTTGGACATGTTGAAGAGACAGCCTCATTTCACATAGAGAAACTATTTTACTCAGGAGGGCTTAAATAGAGCTCTTTTGGAGAGGACGTGTGTGTGTGGTTGGAAAACAGCTGAAGACCCCCACCAACCTGTACATTCCTACAGTGCCCTGAAACTCCCCACCGGTATGCTAAATCCTCAGAGATGCAGAACACGCCCCATTAGGAAGCGGCCTAGAGTTCAACTGTAGTTAAGGTCAATGGTCCTCAGTTTGCTAAGTTTTGGTACAAATTGCTCCTGAGCCTCAATTAGTATATTCTTAAAATATAACCATCCATTTTCAACTGAATCTGTATCCAGCGTGCTCCAGTCTACCTCTTCTAAGTGCCGCCTCATACCTTCAAGGTTTGCTTTTCTGAAATTGTAGACCATTGTTTTAGACTTGGTCCTTGTTTTTTGAAAGATTGCCTCAAAGCTAACCATATTGTGATCACAGTTTGCCATTGGTTCTCTAACTAGTGTCCCTCTGACTCTATCTTGGTCATTTGAAAAGATCAATTCAATGCATGCTCTCTCCCTGGTTGGTTCCCTGACAACAGTTCCCTGAAAGCAGTCATTTACCATCTCAACCATTTCTATTTCTGCTTTTGTAGTTCCAACTGGGCTTTCCCAGTCTGTTTGGGAAATTCAAATCCCCCATTATAACAGCCACATCCTTGCTACATGCAGTCCTGATTACATTGAACAATGCAACATCTTTCTGAATATCTGAATTGGGTGGTCTGTAACACACTCCTACCACTAATCCTCTAGATCTTTTATTCAAATGTTTAACCCACAAAGATTCTGTTATGTTACTGGGCTCTAATTTGAGTTCTTCTGCCTCAGTGTAATTTCTGACATATAATGCTACCCCACCACCTCTTCGATTTGACTGTCTCGCCTAAACTGTGTGTATCCTTTCAACTTGTATTCATCCCCATCACTTTCTGTAAGCCATGTTTCCATCACTCCTACAACATCATAGTCACACGTCAGCACTGTGGCTTCTAGGTCTAACATCTTGTTCCTTATACTCCTGGCATTGAGGTACAAACATTTCAGGACTTTCCTACTAGGAGTTTACCTTTACATGTCCCACTGTCAGAGCTCCCTGCCCCCCTGGTCCCTAGGTTAAAAGATTCTCAGTTACTCTGCACATGCATTAGCCCCCACTTCTGTTTAGATGTAGACTGTCCGGTTTGTACAGGTCCCATCTATCCCAGAAGAAAGACCAATACTCCATAAACCTAAACCCCTCTTCCTTACACCAAGATTTCAACCATGTGTTAAACTTGTTAATCTCTGCCTGTCTCCCTGGCCTGGCACGTGGTACCAGAAGTATTTAGAAGAAAACTACAGTGGAGGTTCTGCTCTTTAGTTTCTTTCCTATCTCTTGGCATAACTCACTTAACAGAATTCCTGCTAGTCCTAGACTAAATCACCTTTCCTTCAACCCATTTACTTTCACCAACTCAGCAGCTGTACTGAATTGACTTAAATTAAGGCCAACTACAGACAGGATTAACTTCAATTAAGGCAGTTAAACCAAAATCAGGAATGCTAAGACTGTCTGAAACTATGAAAACAACAAGATAGCTGCCTCTCACCTGTACTGTCCTGTGTCTGTCTATGGCAACTTGTAAATCCTTCTGTTTGAAGGACAACAAAAGCGTGGTATTGCCAGCTGAACTATTTTAGTTATCCTCACCCAGAGCCAAGGTGTGACAGAATGGCTGGTAGCATTTGAAGTAATTTTTTCAGAGGCACATCTCCCATATTGATCTCTTCTCTGTGCTTAGAATCCCAAGGGCATTGTGATTGAAAAAGTGAGTCAGCAGAGGGCGACCAATGGGATATTCAGCAAAATCTACAAGCTGCCTGAGGTGATCAAGTAAGTGCTGGAAGATTATTATTATTATTATTATTATTATTATTATTATTATTATTATTATTATTATTATTATTTATGTATTACCAGACACCCTTGCAACTTACAAAATATAAAAGCAATACAAAAGTGCAATAATACAGTACAGTTCAAGGCATAATACAATTACAAGTTCCAAATTACTCAAGTGTTGTCACACTTTCTGCCCACACTACCCCTGTCTGCCACCAGAGGTCATCTGTGAATCCACTGAACAAGGTGACATTTATTTATTCATAGGTTTAGCTCATTAATAGTAACACAGTCAAAAGAAGCCCAGCACAATCCTGGTTTTAAAAACACAACAAAAACTCAATTAAAATCTCTGTGCTCTGAAGGGCAGTGTCCATTCATATGGGACCAATCATAATAACAATTATATTTTAGAAATATGACATAATTTCCCACCTCTATTGTACGTGTAACACATATGGGATATATTTTAAATATAGTTTAGTTCGTAATCCTTAGATTGAGTTTAGTGAAAACATTTTAACATCCTGAGGTGTTTCAGCCACAGCGAGATTCAAACCCCTTCTTGCAGCTTCTTGCAACCCAGGCCACTTAGTGAAGCCTCAGGGTCGCTACACTACCCCCCTAGTAATTACAGTGCGCCCTTGTGCTGATCTTCTATCCCACGACTAATACCAATGTAACATCCTGAGGGATTCCAGACACTGTGAGATTCATACCCAGGCCCTTTAACGAGACCCCAGGATCGCTACAATATTGTAAGAATTAACATCACCATATATTTTCAACCTGTAACATAAATATATGGATAACAGACTCAAATATATTTAAACTATATCTCCTACATGTTAAATACACAAAAGAAGGGCTAATGTTGGCATATGGCAGAGCTGGGAGACACTGTCCATGCTGCAACAATAGCCTGGGTACTTCACAAAAGTGGCATTTTTTGTGTGAAAAAAAATCTAATCAAATCTGGGCTAGAGCTAGCTGTGGGAGACTCTGACCAAGTGGAGGAAGATTCTATGGTCAGATGAGACCAAAATAGAGCTTTTTGGCCTCAATGCTAAGCGCTACATTTGGCGAAAGCCTAACATCGCACATCATCCTGAGAACACCATCCCTACCATGAAGCATGGTGGTGGCAGCATCATGCTATGGGCATGCTTCTCTGCGTCAGGGCCTGGAAAACTTGTAAAGATAGAGGGCAAAATGGATGCAGCAAAGTACAGAGAAATCCTGGAAGAAAACCTGCTGAAGTCTGCAAGAGACCTGGGACTTGGGAGAAGATTCATATTCCAGCAGGACAATGACCTCAAACAAACAGCCAATGCCACACTGGAGTGGCTTAAAAACAAAAAGGTCAATGTCCTGGAGTGGCCCAGTCAAAGAATGGGCACAAATTGCTGTGTCCAGATGTGCAAAGACTTATCCACATTGACTGATGGCTGTAATTGCTGCCAAAGGTGCCTCTACCAAATATTGACTGAAGGGGTGATTTACTTAGGGATTCAATTATTTTCTGTTTTATGTTTGTAAATTTAGAACAATTTGCAGATTATATTTTTCACTTTGACATTATGGACATTTTCTGTGTTGATCATTGGGAAAAACTGATTAAATCCATTCTGATTTCATGTTTTAACACAATTAAATGTAGAAAAGTGCAAGAGGGGTGAATTCTTTTGACAGCCACTGTATATTAAATATGTGTTTGTTCCACTTTGGCTCCCTCTTCAATGATTCCTGAACACATGCACATACTTTTTGTCCTCCAAACAACAGAAATACAAACTTAATTTTTCCAATCTTTCCATCCACAGTGAGGGCACATGGGAGCTGGTGGCTAAACTGGATGATTCTCCCCTAAATACTTTCGTCTCCCAATTCGAAGTGAAGGAATATGGTGGGCACAGTCTGTTTCTTGTAGTGCTGGATTGTTCATTTAATCCCCCCCCCCCCCCCAGTTTGTAAACAACCTCTGCAATTCAAAAGTCTCTCCCCATTGTGCTGCTGCACTGACCTTCGGTAGACAAAAATGCCCAAGTGGCTTCTGCACAGACTGCAATCTGTCTGATCCCACATGATGGATTACACAACTAAAACTTAACATTAAAGAAAAAACAACAGATGTATAAATGCAGTGATGGGAAGCGATGAGGTACTCTTGACTGCTGTGAATTTTGCACCAAGACTAAAGACGGCCTGTTTATTTTCCAGTGCTGCCGTCATTTGAAGTGACTGTGAAGCCCAGAAAGAAGTTCTTCCACATTGATGATGAGGAGTTCATTGTAGACATCAGTGCCAAGTGAGTATGTGTCACTGCAGTGTGAGAGGGTGTATCTGCAAAGATATTGTTCTAATATGGAACAGATATATATTTTACACTTAGCTCAGGAATGAGTGATCCTTCTGGATTATAAATACCACAATTGCCCCCTTTTTTGTATATTTAAAATATATGGGATATGCTTTAAGAAAATGTTAGTCTGTAAGCTATATATTTACTTTAGATGTTGAAAGTGAATTGTAGGAATTGATCTCACCCTATAGGGCGCCACAGTGGCATGGTGGTTAGCACTGCTGCCCCACAGCTTGAGCGGTCCTGGGTTCAAGGCTTGGCTCGGGGTGCCTGTCTGTGTGGAGTTTGAATGTTCTCCCTGTGTTTGTGTGGGTTTTCTCTGGGCACTCTGGTTACCTCTCACTGTCCAGATGTGCCAACTGACTGGAAGATGGCAGATGTCATACCAATTCACAAGAAAGGGGACAGAACTGAGCCAGGAAATTACAGACCAGTCAGTCTCACCTGCATCACTTGTAAAATGTTTAGAAAATGATTAGACTGATGTTAATGATAAATAGAGGAGCATCTCATATTCTTGGAGATAGTCAACATGGGTTTAGACGAGGCAGATCATGTCTTACTAATTTATTATAATTTTTTGGACATGTAACTGCAGCTGTAGATCATGTGAAAGCATATGATATGATATACTTAGATTCTGAAAAAGCTTTTGATAAGGTTCCACACCAAAGACTGATCCTCAAATTGGAAGCTGTAGACATTCAGGGTAATGTAAGTAGATGGATTATGAACTGGTTGATGTATAGGAAACAGAGGGTGTCAATTAGAGGAGTTGCTTCTAACTGGAGTGAGGTTGTTAGTGGAGTTCCACAGGGATCAGTACTAGGGCCTGTGCTTTTTCTAATCTATATTAATGATAAGGACTCTGGGATAGTTAGCAAACTTGCAGATTATACTAAAATAGGTGGCTCAGCAGATACAATCTCTGCAGCACAGGCTATTCAAAGTTACTTAGATAATATTCAGTGGTGGGCCGACACCTGGCAGATGAAATTCAATGTGGACAAGTGCAAGGTAATACATGCAGGTAACAAAAATGTCCACTATAATTACACTATGGGAGGAATAGAACTAGATGAAGTAACGCATGAGAAAGACCTAGGAGTCTATGTGGACTCCTCACTTTCTCCATCCAAACAATGTGGGGAAGCAATAAAAAAGGCAAATAGGATGTTAGGGTATATTGTCAAAAGTGTAGAATTGAGAACAAGGGCAGTGATGTTCAGACTGTACAATGCACAATGCAATGCACTCATCTGGATACTGTGTACAGTTCTGGGCTCCACACTTCAAGAAAGATATTGCTGCTCTAGAGGCAGTTCAGAGGAGAGCAACCAGACTTATTCCAGGTCTGAAGGGAATGTCCTACTGAGAAACTGAGGAACTGAACCTTTTCACCCTGGAACAGAGGAGACTATGTGGGGACTTGATCCAAGTCTTCAAAATCATGAAGGGCATCGACCACATCAAACCAGAGGAGCTTTTCCAGATCAGCAGGGACACACGCACCCGGGGACACAAATGGAAATTGGGCTTCAAGGCATTCAAAATGGAAAACAGGAGACACTTCTTCACACAGAGTCATCACAATCTGGAACAAACTCCCCAGCAATGTGGTAGAAGCTGAAAGTTTGGGGACATTTAAAAATAGACTGGATAGGATCCTTGGATCACTCAGTTATTAATGGACACCAAACAATTGGTCGAATGGCCTCCTCTCGTTTGTAAACATTCTTATGTTCTTATGTCCAAAGACATGCTGGTTAGGTTAATTGGCCACATTAAATTGCCCTGTACGTATGTATGTGTTTGTGTGTGTGTATGTTGCCCAGCGATGGCCTGGTATCCCGTCCTGGGTGTATTCCTGCCTTGAGCCCCATGCCTGCCGGGATCGGCTCCGGCGTCCCCGCCACCCTCACCAGGATAAGCGGTTTCGAAAATGGATGGATGGATGGATGGATGGACCTCACCATATATTTTTTTAACCTATAAAATAAATATTTAGGATTTCAGATGGGAGGAACGTAAATTATATTTGAAATAATTCCCCTATATTTTTAATATACAAAAAAGGGACAATTTTGAAAACATAAGGATCATACGTATTGTGGTACCCTGGAGGGTTGGACCCGTTACTGGGAATCTCAGGTGGGGACTTAGGAAACCGATAGGCTGGGTTATGGTGCAAATAGATGATGCCGTCTCTCTTTCTATACCATGAGATTTTTTTTTTGTGCTTCAGTATATTCTTTTGACCAGAGATTAACAACAAAGGTTAAAAAAGGAACTTGTATTTTCAACTATTTGCTATATCTGGAGTCACACAATTTGTTTGGGAACTGGATATATATTCAAAGAAGAATGGGCAAACTATATTTGTACTTGTGTACTCTTCTGCTGGACACACAAACAATGGCTAATCTGCTTCTGTATATTAGTTACTTGTATGGAGAGAAGGTCAGAGGTTTTGCCTATGTGGTGTTTGGTTTTGAAAACCATGACAAAACAAGGACGAACTTCCCTGCCTCGTTCAGGAGAATGGAGGTAAGAATTACTATGGATTTCTTCTACTTCTAAAAAATAAACTGAAATTGCAAATGTGTGTAGGCTACATTTTTTCAGCAAAACAAAATAATAAAAAAATAAAATAAACTATCCCTAATTTGTTGTTGTTTTGTTTTTTACATTTTGTTTAAAGTTAACAGAGGGCTTCGCCACTTTGAAGAAATCTGACATCAAAGCCACAGTTCTGAACATAGAGAGTTTATTGGATCATTCCCTTTATGTCAGAGTCACAGTGTTCACTACAACAGGTGAGTTTCATGAGGATTACTTGTTCCGGCTGTTTGATTCCACTCATTACATTTTGTTTGTCATTTTACACCAACACTACAGCAATATGCAATTGTTTTAAGCAGGTCCTATAACACTGCACTACAATTCCAATAGTTGTATGCTTGACTGATTCTCAATCCACAATGTTCTTAGATGCTTGTAAGCTTATTAATATTATATGGAGAAATGATAGTTAAGCGCCTGAAAAAAAACTCCCTCTCACTGATTCAGCGAAATTACAAGACTGACTTGATATTCTCAATCATTACATGAGACACAATTGACAGAACTGACAACCATAACAAAAAGTATCTAGTATCAAACTTTTTAGTTTATCACAAAAAATGAATTTTTGGTATACTGTGCTACACTACTATGGATGGACTTCTGAGTTACCATGTGGTCAACAGCCTTATCCCAGAATTCAGTTCAACTGGACACAGACGTTTTGCATCCAGGACAAACCACTTGGCTGTGCTGCAGTGGTCCAAGTCTCTCACTATTGTTCTCCCATCTTGTTCCCGTTCTCATTCGTAGTCTCTCCTGTTTGCTTTGAAAGCTGTGTCACATGTCTGGGTGCTCTCCTTTCTTTCTTCAGGCACTGATTTGGCAGAAATGGAGAAGAGTGGGATAAAAATCGTCAGGTCGCCTTACCAAATCCATTTTACCAAAACATCAAAGTACTTCAAGCCCGGCATGCCATACAGTCTCCATGTAAGTACCATGAGACCCTGTTGGTTATTTAAAAAAAAAATGGACATGGAAGAATAGCTTGTGATGGCTTAGCTTCTTGGACTGAATTTTGGGCCCTGTGGTCCATCACACTTCTTCCCTCTCTGGGCTGCATGTAATCCAACAGTGTACAGGGTACCCCAGTGTGCTGAGATCCCATTGGTCTAGTGCTGTTGCATCAAGTGACTGTAAATCTTAAGAGCAAACATTGAGACAGGACTACATGTGTAGTCCGGAACCTCAACTGTCCACAAGCTCCAGTTGTGAATGTGTCCAAATATTGAGCATCTTATTTACAGTATGTTGCTCTTCATTGCTTCAGGAGGTCCATATGTGTTTGTTAGTTAAACTTAGAATCAGTAACAGAAAAAAAAAAAACTGTTCTACAACCATCTGTCATTTTTTATCCCCTGAAGATTTTTGTGACGAATCCTGACGGATCCCCAGCTGATAAAATCCCTGTGGAAGTGCAGCCAGGAGGTCATCAGTCCACAACCATTAGTAACGGTTTGGCCACAGTGGTCATTAATACGCAACCCAATGATGCATCCAAGATTTTCACAGTGAGTGTCTGATTCTGCAGCTGATGTTTGAGTTTTAATTATCAATATCTTGTATCACATGGGCTTTACCCCCTTGGTTTATGTTGCATATCGTGGATGCCAGTGTTTCCTACACTGCTATTCTGGAGCGGTTGATCGCCTCTGCTGAATTTACACCACCACTGCAAAACAATTTTATATTTTGGCTGAGTAGCAAACATGTAGTCTAAGTTTAACTCAGTGTTATCGTCATCATTTCCGTTACAAACATGTGGGATTGCTAGGCAAATCAGGTTCAATATGCAGTGCGCAAACCCTGGTAACACACAACGTTGCAAAAAAGTTATAGCAATGTAAATTATGTTATATTACATTGCTACAATGTTGTGGCAACATTTTGTGTTAGCAGGGAATCCGCCCCACCCTCCTACTACAAGGCTAGAGAGCGAGCTACTACATAGACCAACAAGAGTGACTTGGGCCGCTTTACTCCTGTATTTCAGTCGTATGTCGACGTATATCAGTAGGGATGTGCATGACAAATATTTTGACTATCCATAATTCCACAGCTGTCGTCCACGACTATTCGAATAGTTGCTCGCACCATCACCACCCATTCAAAAATACATTCCTATTAGAAGACATACGGAAATTGCATAATAACAGCAGCAATAGACCTGCCAAATCTCGCACATCAGACTCTTGTATTAATGTTTCCCAATATTGTCACAACTTTTTCACCACAATTTCAAATTAACTATATAGGTTGTAATTATTTGTTTATAAAGGAATATTTTGAAATTACATCTGTAACTGCATTTTCAACTGTAACTTACATTTGTATTCAATAATAGTTTAGCAATGTGAGCTACAAAAAAAATGCCTGAACATTAGCGTCTTTATGGCAATGTTTCCTGGTCATAACAGTGAAATACAAAATGTATTAGACTATCTATCTAATTTATGCAACCTACATTAACTATTTACTTTTCCACTTTTCCAACGTTGCCGGTCTACATTCGGAAACATACCTGTATGTTCGAGATCCAGCGAATACAAAATAAATAGCTATAGCTGGCTGTGTATGTATCTTAATCATATTAATTTGTTTGATGCTTCTCTTTCTTTTTCTGTCATTGTTAGTTTCGCAGAAGGATGTTTGGCTTTTAGATGTGTTAACATACCAGCTGTAGATTTGCTGTAGTTTAATTGCATGACACATATTATACACTTATCAGTGTTTTCATTTACTTTGTCATAGTATTTCCATGCAGAACTTCTCTGTAAGCAAGCCATTGGTCGCATTCTTGTAGCTCAGATTTCTGCAGATATGCACAGATCCCATTGGTGGAACCACACAGATCTGTGCAGAACAGTGGAAAATGCGCTACACGAATGCATCAATTTTTAGCCAATGATAGACAAGATATAACTAATCCCACCTTCCTGTCAATCTTCATTATAGCTACATAGAAATCCAATCAAAAGTACAGGCTTCAAAATAAAATCTGTATATATACTTTTTTGTTTGTTTGTTTGGTTAAACTGTTGAATGTTAGATTTACTGTTCGATAGTCGAATTTTTGACTATTCGGTCTCATCCCTACTTTGGATAGTGGGAATTAGTTAATTTTGTATTCATATCTATAGCACATTTATTATAATAAACATGTCTATTTGGCTATTTGTTGCCTAGATTTATTTTTCTATCAACATTTAGACCAAGTGGATAAGCTAGAATACAAATTCATCATTGCACACAAACTAAACATTCTACTCTTGAAAATATCAAGCTAAACTGACTTCCCTATGCTTCAAAAATTCACCAGAGGTGACCTTCTGACAGCTGTTCTACAGTACAAAAAGAAATCTCCCGGGGGGGCATGCTCCCAGACCCCCCAGTGCCCCCGCTGCAAACACAGAATCCTATAAGAAACACTGGTGGATACCTTTCTATATGTGGGCTGTGTGATTCTCAGTCACTGTATAATAAATGCCCACTAAACACTCATGAAAAATCATGTTGTACATCACGCTGTAGATTATTTGTGCCTGATTCTTTTCTATTTGTGACCTCAGGGAAAGAATATCCTGTCCTGCCTCCTTGTGCTTGTGTAGTTTGTGCCTGTGAGGTCACTCACATGCTGCTGTTCTCTGATTTATCTCCAGGTGAAGACCAAACACAAAAAGCTTCCTGAAACACATCAGGCTGAAAAACAGATGATTGTCTTTGCCTATACGTACCAGGGCACCACTCCCCAAAACATCCTGTATATCGGGATACCAAATGTACACATTTCAGCTGGTGACCGCCTTTCAGTTAACCTGAACTACCACAGTGACAATCCAAAACAGGAAAATCAGATTAAATCCACTACCTATTTGGTAAATAAGGTTTTCTTGTTCTACTTCCCCCTCTTCTTCTTCACCTTCTCCTTCTACTTCTTTCTTTACCTCCTTCCTTTTCTCCTTATTAGTTTTCAGAGGTTACCACACTGAACCATGAGTAAACCCTGGTGTAATATAGTTATTTTTCAAGTCGGAAGCACTATCCAGGGTGGAAGGATTTCTGCGCACTTCTGTAGGAACCCGATTGAAAAGGTCACTCTATCAAAGCTGCCATTGGCCTCTGCGCTCGTCACTCAGAACAGGTCCCTTCCCACTTCCTGTTCTATAAAATGTGACGTCAGAGCAGGTTCATCCTCTTTTGCCATTTCGCTTGACCTGAGAACATGAGCTTTCTGTGTCTGTGTGTTGCATTAGACCTTAAAAACTGTATTTCGGTTGGCTGGCTTCACTAATAGTGTTCACCACCATTTCATTACATCTCTGTCTCTATTGTATGTCTTGTTAGTTATATATTATCTGATTGCTTGCTGTGTTGGTTTTTTGTCCACAGGGCTTTTTCCTCCACAGCAGGAGTGCTAGCAGCAGGAGTAAAATCCGAGGCCCGGCCACCCGGCCTAAGCCTCAGTCTGTTGTATGAGATCTCACCAGCGTGAGGAGCTCCTCCTCCAGCCTGCGCCCGCACTACAGCCCTACTGCTGTGGCTGTAGTTGATCTTGCTCTTTCAGCTTGCTCGGTTCGAGCTCTGCTGCACTCCACCTTGCAAGGGTGCAGCTGTGGTTCTAGGCCCCGCTTCGGCTGGTGGCCAACTACCCTGGCCCCCCGGACCCTGGGCCCCACGTCACCCAGTTTCCCTAGAAACCTCGGCACACACAGTGTGGTTAAGCCTTTGGGCCTACGCGATGCGTGTATCCCAAACTCCGGTGTCTGGATACACAGCATTTTGTCCGCCAACAACAGTAAGGTTGCATGTGGTTTAGTGTTAAACATTTGGTGCAGTGCCCCGTGTCCATAAATGTTGCCAAGTGGAGATGCGTTTACAGCAGTGAGCCCGCTAGGCACTCCACTCGTCATGGCGACGTTTCAGTTGTTGTGTGCCCTCTGGTGCAAACATGGCACCGGCACCCGCATTGCATGTTTCCCTAGTCACACACTAGTGCGCTTGTCGATGAGCTCCTCTCACCCCTGCCATTGTGCCACTTGTGGCCGACGCACCTTGCCTGTCTGGAGTGGTGATGTCCTCTGTCTGGGCAAAGACAGTGGGCATGAATTGACCGTGATTTCTGAGTCCGCTTTGGTGCTTTGTGTCCCAGTTTCCCACTGCGCCTGGCGATCTCCTCCCACTCTGGCAAGTGATGGTAGGGGTTCTGTGGCTCTGGATCTCTGCCTCTCCCTGAGCCCCTCTGTCTTCTCCTCCACACACGCAGCTTCGGAGACAGCCGTGCCTCCCATGCCTGCTTCTTCCCCTGCATCTGCTGCTGCGCCTGCTGCCATGGCAGCTTCTCCCCCTGTGGTAGCTGCACCCTCCATACCTGACATGCCTGCGGTGCATGCTGCTACAGCTGTGCTCACACCACGCAAGCACATGAGTGACAGGGAAGAGCTGTGGTGCAATGCCCAAGGGCCCCCTCCCCCTCTTCTGAGTTGTTGCTAGCCCTCTCCCCTGCCATACCATCAGCGACAGAGGTCTGGCTCCACGGACAGAGAGAGAGATCAAGTCATCTGTGATAGGACGCTCCCTCGCAAACAGGCTGCGGGCTCACGGCTGCAGGCAATGAGCACCGTGGTGACTGTGGCGGACTCACCAGCTCTCTCCTCCTTCCACCAGGAGGGCCGACACCCTTGGCGCAGCCCTGGATCCTGCCTTCTCCCAGGTTTCCGATTTCAATCTGGACCAGTCATGGGATGATGCCCTGGGTCGTTTATACGACCAGGTTGCAGTTGTTGACGGTTGCATAGTGAATGCACAGAGGGTGTGTTCGTATCCCCAGTTCCATATTGACAAAGACTTAAAGTAACCAAAAATCGTTGGGGGGACCCGGTCACAAAACAATTGTTGGTACCACGTTTACATAGGCGCTTTGTATTTCTCTCTGCACACAAGGTAGCTATGGCGGGTCACCTGGGTCATGACAAGACCTTATACCTCTGCTGTGCAGAGGCAGTGGAGGAGGCAGCATGAATGTTCCTGCTGCCACACTGTATATACTGTTATGTCCAGCTGTGGCTACTCAGTGACTAGCCAGCTGTGTGTTATTCAGTGGGTTTGTGGCCTGGCTCCTGCAGGATCAGGGGTTCACTCCCACGGTAATGCGCGGAGGTCACACAAGTTGCTTAATTGCCTGTGCCATATATTGTGCAAGTAGATATGGGACTCGCTCCTAGATGCACTAATAGAGCAGCCGGCCTCGCTATTATGAGCGGAGGGCGTGAGAGTTGACCTCTGTAGCCCTGCTTTGTATATGCTGATTGCAGGCAGTCCTGGTAGAGCATGACTGTGGTCCTCAGTACTGGATAGCCCAGGTGTGGCACCAAGGACTTTCTGTGGCTCCTGTCTGGAGTTGCATTACCGAGGCCCCCTAGTGGTACACCTCGGGGCAGGCTCCCTTATCAGCTCGCTGTTTCCTCCCTTGCGATGGCTTGGTTATACAGTAACCCCTCTCCCTTGGGCAGTGCTTCCGACTTGAAAGACAACAATAAGTACTGCCCAAGGGTTGAAGGTCGCGTGGGAGTCCTGGCTCCTGGCAAAAGAGGACAAACCTGCACTGACGTCATGTTTTATAGAACAGGAAGTGGGAAGGGACCTGTTTGAGTGACGTGTGCAGGGGTCAATGGCAGCTTTGATAGTGACTTTCCAATCAGGTTCCTACGGAAGTGTGCAGAAAACCCTCCCCCTTGGGCAGTGCTTCCTTTTTCATATAACCAGGGTTGCATTCACAACCTATCATTAACATGGCTTTGACATTGATTGTGGTATACCATGGAATGCCTATGGTCCAGTTTATTAACAATGAACAATGAACCCAAGGTAAACCACTGTAACACTGTGTGCAAATCCTATTACCAGCTTAGCTGGGTAAATTTAAGCATAAGGGCAGTTTTTCTCTGTGTACAGTAATCTGTTGCTTTCATCAATTTTTGCTTCTGAACATGACTCTGTACTGTAGCGCCTTCCTCCCCAATCTTCTGTCATTTTTGTGTGCATTTGTGTGTGAGTTTGTGTGTCTTCATCACTGTATTTATTGCGTTATTTATCTTTTCACTCAGATTATCAGCAAAGGTAAAATCATCCACCATGGCTCAGTGCAAAAAGATAAAAGTAAGGTCACAGCCGTGACACTAACTGTCACCAAAGACATGATCCCGTCTTTTCGTATTGTGGCTTATTACACATTGCCAGACCAAAAAAAGACTGAGGTTGTGTCCGATTCAGTATGGGTGGATGTGGATGATACTTGCATTGGAAAGGTAAGTGTAATTAAACTCACAGAAGCACACACACAGCCCTACACAGATGCTCACACGTGTGCGCACACACACACACACACACACACACACACACACACACATACACAGGCCTATATCAAATCAAATCTTTACCATATCATAAATGTACAACCTTGAACCAAGTTTAATTTACTGTCAGAAGCCACTTTCTACTGACAACAAAATGACAAGGTACAGATTTGAAATTATTCCATTGCGGTTGATCAGGCCCAAAGTGATTAATGCAGGGAAACAATACAAACTATTCTTGATGGAGATTTTTTTTTATGACCATAAAATACATTTTAAGATGGTGTCCTCCTCAGGAAAAAAGAACAAAGTAATCCTCATCATGGAACAGGTGAATATATGATTGGGACTCCATTTACATTTATTATTTACATGTCCTCTGTCATAACACCATTCAGCCAATTGGACTTTTTAAAGTGTGAGTGTTCAACTAGGTCTGAATGGATAAAGTTTTTTTTTTTTTAACCATGGAATAAATGAAAACTTAGACCCACCTGCAAATTGCAAAGTACAACTAGATGTTTCTAGAAACTTAATCTGTGTTGTAAAATGTCCATTTAAAGAGCATTTAAATCTGAATACAAGCAGTTCAGTATGTTAAACACCTTTTAAGGAAATGTAGCTTCAAAACAGCTTTATAGCTTTTCTCTGGAAGGATTTATTAGAGGGTTTTGCATGTGACCTTACAGGGTTACAGGGTATATGTGTTCCATAGTAATTATAAGCCTCACCGCAGTTATGAATCCGTTCTCAAATTGACCCTAAGGAGAGGTCAACGGTCACAGTGGAGGTCATTTTTTAACAGACCTCATATGAGATCCTATCTGTGTTCTATAGTAATCAGTAGCCTATATACAGTCTTGAGGGCAATATAAACAATTATAAGCATTCATTGACCTTTAAGGGGAGGTCAAAGGTCAATATTAAGGTTGCTTGGACTATTTCCGCAGTTAACTTATGATTCCAGCTTTTTGCCTTTCTTCAAGGAGAATTAGTTTTTTAGTGAATTTGACTTCAAAGTAAAGGTCAAAGGTCAAATTCAGGGTCATATTTTGAATGCTCATGTATGGTTTTCTATGTGTGTTCTATATAGAACGTGGTTCTATCTCCACTCTGTGAGGCATTATAGAGCTAAAAGTGGTACAAATCTTGCATTTGACCTGAAACGAGAGGACAAAGGTCAAACTCAAGGACATTTTCAAATAGACCACTGATGGTTTCCTATACATGTCCAATACTAAATGGGATTCTATCTTCAATCTGAAAACTGTTATAAGGCAAAAAAATGTAATTGACCTTTGAAATGAAGAGTCCAAGTAATTGAGAGAGAGAGATTTTCAAATGAGGAATTTATTACGAGCATTCGCAGGGAGAGAAAGATAACAGGGCACACATGTCTGTCCAGTGATGAGTGGAATTTGCTCAGGAATACCATATATGGCTTAACCAGGGAAATAGTAAGGCATACGTAATGTTTAGATTTGGTCAAGTCTCATGTTTATAAAATTACACTCAACAGTTACACATGACGGGCAAGATCGGAATTGCTACCACTGTACACAGAGGGGTGAATGGAGGCCTCTCAAGAGTCTGATATACAAATGCATTTCAAGTGCCTCTCCTAGTGCTCTGCACCACAGCGACCCCAGCACACAGTACACTGTGTCACTGCTAGGCCAAAAGACTGGGGTCTCCTGATGTGGGACACTGTACTGATTTTACTGAGGGGTTATCTCAGTTAATATGCTCATATATCGAATGAGCCCCATTACACAAATGTATGTGAATGTAAAAAACAGGGAAAGAAGGGTCCTAGTTTCTGGTTGAGACTCAGCTGTCCTACTCTGACCCACAGCTTAAAGTGGAATCCTTGGACAGGAACACAGAGTACAGACCTGGCGAAAAGTTCAATATGAAAGTGATGGGCGACCCTGGTGCCACCATCAGCCTGGTGGCAGTGGACAAAGCAGTTTTCCTTCTCAATGATAAGAACAAGCTGACGCAAACTAAGGTATGTGCTCTGAACATAACTGACTGCATAATCCCCACAAAATACCCCTTGCAAAATAGGAGAGAGAGGATTCAGTTGAAGAATTATTAGCTGATGATATCTTGAACAGGTATAATATTGCAATGAATAGTATAAAATACAGTTAGGTCCATACATACTTGGATAGTGAGACAATTGTCATCATTTTGGCTCTGTACACCACCACAATGGATTTGAAAGGAAATAAGATGTGCAGTGTAGACTTTCATATTTAATTTGAGGGTAGTTACTTCCAAACTGAGTGAACTTTGTAGAAATTACATCCGTTTTTATATGTGGTCCCCCCAATTTTAGGAGCTCAAATGTAGTCAATGCCTGAAGTCTGGAACCCATAGACATCACCAGATGCTGGGTTTCTTCCCTGGTGGTGCCCTGCCAGGCCTGCACTGCAGCTGTCTTTAGTTCCTGCTTGTTATTGGCGTGGTTTGCCTTAGAAATCAAAACATACCAACAAGAGAGATAGCAAAAACATTAGGTGTGGCCAGATCAACTATTTGGTACATTCTTAAAAAGAAAGAATGCACTGGTGAAACACCAAAAGGCCCAGAAGACCACAGAAAACAACTGTGGAGAATGAAAGAAGAATTCTCTCCCTGCTGAAAAAACCCCTTCACAACAGTTGGCCAGATCAAGGACACCCTCCAGGAGGTAAGCGTATCTGTGTTAAAGTCAAAAATCAAGAGACTTCACCAGAGTAAATACACAGGGTTTACCACAAGATGTAAACCATTGGTAAGCCCTCAAAACTGGAAGACTATATTAGAGTTTGCCAAAAAACATCTAAAGAACCCTGTACAGTTCTGGAACAACATCCTATGGACAGATGAGACAAAGATCAACTTGTACCAGAATGATGGGAAGAGAAGAGTACAGAGAAGGGAAGGAACTGCTCATGATCCAAAACATTCCAATGGTTCTGCAATGGCCAAGTCACCTGACATGAATCCAATTGAGCAGCATTTCACTTGCTGAAGATAAAACTGAATGCAAAACGCCACAAGAACAAGCAGGAACTAAATACAGCTGCAGTACAGGGCTGGCAGAGCATCAACAGGGAAGAAACCCAGCATCTGGTGATGTCTATGGGTTCCAGACTTCAGGCAGTCATTGACTGCAAAGGATATGCCACCAAGTATTGAAACTCACAATTTTATTAATGATTATGTTAGTTTGTCCAAATACTTTTGATCCCCTAAAATTGGGAGGACCACATATAAAAATGGGTGTAATTCCTATACCGTTCACCCAATTTGGATGTAATTCCCGCTCAAATTAAAGATGAAAGTCTAAACTCAACTGTTTCCTTTCAAAACCATTGTGGAGGCATACAGAGACAAAATTATGACAATTGTGTCACTGTCCAAATATGTATGGACCTAACTATATATATAAAAAGCTCTGTAGAGATGGTCAAGTGTGGTCCAGTACTGGATAAAGTTGTAATTGAAAATGGATGGTGACATTTGATGGATGGATGGATGCACAGATGTTGTCTCTCTCTGTCTCTGTAAGATCTGGGACGAAGTAGAGAAGCATGACATTGGATGCACTGCAGGGGGAGGAAAGGACAGCATGAGTGTCTTCACCGATGCTGGCCTGCTATTCAAAACAAGCACCGGGGAAGGCACCACACCTCGACAAGGTACAGGGCAGCGATGGAGCTCCTCAGTCATGTGGTTTCACTTTATTTTCGTTTAAAAGTCAACCTCTGTCTTCAGACTCTTTCATGAGCTGTCGTGTCATGTTTATCTGCCACATTGCTCTTTTCCGCTGGACCTGCTGAACAGAGAAACTAGAGATCTATGGTAGCATATCCTCTACCCAAGACAAAGTCTGCTGGCTGCTGGGGTTGTAATGTAAGGTTGGAATGGTGTAGAAATGTTTTGTTCATGTTCAATGTTTGGAGTATTGACCTTTTTGTTAGCAATTGTGTTTGTCATACTAGAGCAGTGAACCAGTAAGTTAGGGACAAACGAGAAGACTGGATGTAAAAAGGAGAGAGGATGTAGAACTAGATGACCAGGTCATCTGCTTGAACCCTGACTGTCACCAATTTTGAATAGGAATAAAACCTAGTGATTACAACCCTTGCCTCATCCTCTGTTGTTAAACAATAACTTTACACTGGTGGCAGCGGTGAAAAAAATATTTTCTTTGATCTATAATCACAATGTGAAAGCTGGTGAGCTTATAACCTCAATTTTTGCTGATTTCATAACTCACTCCATGTACAGTTTTAAAGTATACAGACATGTCGGTTGAGGAAGCAATGGCGGGAGCAAGTGCAAGAGACGCTGTGAATGCACTGAGGTTTAAACTCGAGCTGTTGTCTTTTTTGTTGATGGGCCAGAAAGCTTTACACAACGGGCATGGCATCTGGAAGTGTGTTGTGCTGCTGTAGGAATACCATTGGCTCAACTTGCTTAACTTTTACTGTCTTGATTTGGAAGTGTTGCTTTTAGCTGTTGGGACAGAATACATGAATTTGGAGCCCAGGATCTTGAAGCAGCATTGAAAATAGCCTTTTAGTGTGAAAGAGCACAACAAGCTCTGCTTTTAACAGGCACTCAGCCCTTTCCAGCTTCTCTTCATGCAAATCAGGGCAACCCCAGTACAACTCTACTGTGTTTCAACTGTGGACAGTGACAAAGACAGTGACCTACATAAAATCTTGGATGGCCTTGTGACCCATGTGAAACATTTGCAGTGTGATGTAAGGGATGTGTGAAGGCAGCAGCGTTATGATGATTCTCATAGACCACACTGGAGAGAGATTTCCACTCTGATGCTAGATATGACCATGACAGACAGTCCAGAGACCGCCAACATGAGACCTCTCCACACTCCTGGTCCAACCACCATGCTCCACGCTATCCCTACTAATGCAGGGCAGGGAGCCCGAATCCCATTATGAGGGTGCTCACTATTCCAGATGCTCAAGATCAGGTCATTCTCCTTACTCTGACAGACAGCGGGACCACTACCAGTCTTCTAGATTTTCCACTCACCCAGAACATGTCACAGAGTCCCATTTGCTTCCAATGCTCTCAACCATCAGAGAAACGACCACTAGCTCATGATGGGGGCCTTTCATCAGCTGTGCAGAACACCTCTCTGGCCCACATGACAACTTTACCCACAAGGTTTTCTGAAAGTGATCCTCCAGCTCCCTAATTTCACAGCAATTATGGAGGGTCAAGAAGTCAGCATGTTTATGGACACTCGATCAGGCATGTCTCTTATTAGTGAGGACTTCAGGATGAAATGTCTGCCTCTGAAAAATACATTTTGTGCTTGGTAAGTCCATTACAGCTGAACGTTTAGACACAACTGTCACATTACTGTCACACTACATATTGGGGCAGAGACATGCATGACATGTATGTTATGAGAAATTCCAGAAAGAATGTTCTACTGGGATGGGATTTTCTGTTGAAATCTGGTACTGTTATTGATGCGGCTATGGAACCAAACATTGCCATGCCAGCAGGGTGGGCAGGCAGCTCCTGTCCCTTATCACAAGGTTCAAATGCAAACTATCACAGCTTCCAAGCCTTTTCAAATTGTGGCAGCAGATCTCGCTGAAATGCCACTTACCTCCTGCGGTAACTGTTATGTTCTCATCGTAATGGATTATTTTACAAAGTACGTCAGTCTTTACTCTAAACCTGATGATTTTTTATTTGAGAGTTATATCACTGATCATGGCATTCTTGATGTGCTACACATCGATTAGGGGCAGCAGTTTGAATCAGATATCATTAAACAACTCTGTCAACTCCTGGGTGCCACGAAAACCTGCACATCACAGTACCATCTTCAATGTGATGGTATGATTGAAAGATTCAATCGCACTATGAAAGACTAGCTGGCGAAGCAATTTTATAACACATAACTTGAATGGGACACGGTTCTTTCTCAAACACAGCCTGCATACAACACCAGTGTGCATGCCAGTACTGGCTTCACCCTTCTTTCTAGCACATGGCCATGAAGCTTGGCTTCCCATTAATTGTTTGCTAGATGATCCCGCTCCTTCAAAAGCAACACCTGGCATGTCTACGAAATATGCTTGTATTTTGATCAAGTGACTCTACACTGCTCTGACCACTTCTGCTCAGAATAGCCAGCTGTCCCATCAGCAACAAAAAGCCTACAATGATGCTGGCAGGAAGTTTACAATGAGGGTGACTTGGTTTGGCTTAACAACCCTGCCAACTCGGCACAAGCTTGCGCCACGCTGCAAGGAACATTTTCTGTCCTGCAGCGACTTCCTACTACAGATGCTGCTCCTGCCATCCTGTACAAGATTATGGAAAACACCAATCTACACTATCTGGGACCACTCTGCTCTACAAACCCTTCCAGATCCTCCTGTCTGTCCCCATTCCTTGACAGCATTGTCAGGAGCGTTGTCTCATGTATTCTTCTATCTGGTTGTTTAGGGCTCAACTGCTTTGCCTATTTCAATGGAGCACAGTCGTGCTGCCACACCTATCATTTAGCCAACTCTTCCCCAAGGGAAACCTGCACCAGGTGACACTACCAGCATTTTACAACCACCACCAGTTCTTTCTGAACTTGTATGATTCTTCTCTGTGTTCTGTTTGTCTCTTGTTTAAAAAAAACCCTAAAAAAACACCTATATACATTGTTCTTCCTACCACCATTAGACCTATCGCATAATATTCACAATAGTGCAGTGAACAATAAAGTTAGGGACAAATTAAAAGACCAGAGAGGAGAGAGGAATTAAAACTGACTGGAAGACTGGGTTGTATTACTTGAACCCTAACTGTCGCTGCTTTTCTGATTTTGAAAATAAATAAAACGTAGTTGAGTAGAGCCCTTGCATCATCCTAACTTTACAGCAATTTGGGTACAAAAGCCTACTAGTGAGTCTCTGGACCTCACTATCTCTCTCTCTCTCTCTCTCTCTCTCTCTCTCTCTCTCTCTCTCTCTCATTCACTTATCCACTCTTGGCAGTTCTCCACTGTCCCTCCCCTGCCAAACGTAAGAGACGCTCAGTTGTCCTGGTGGAATATAAGACTACACTAGGTGAGTGTGAATGCCTGATCAAAGCATGTTACATCAGCAGGAAAGTCATTGCTTCCATTGTGTCCAAATGGTTAAACATGGGAGATTAATATTAACAACATACTAATAATAAAAATAAATGAACCAACAAAATATATAGATTTCTGTATACACAGGTTTGCAAAGAAACATATGATGCATCTGCATTTGCTTCCATGCCATCTTGTGTATACGTCTGCTCTCCCATCTCCCCAACCAGTGCCATCTCTCACATTGTTTCATGTCCTGGTCATAGTAGTGTGCTCAGGTGGTCTCATTGCTCCATGTTAACTTAGTGTAATTGTGAGTTTGTGAGTGAATTAAATATGAGTTTTTTAATATGCACTTTTGTTTGTGCATTTATTTTTCTAATTGTATGTATGTACAGAATATATGTGTGTATGTATGTATGTATGTATGTATGTATGTATTGACTAACATGTGAAGGACAAGTTTTGGTCATTTTCAGAGAGCCAGTACACAGACAACCAGCAGAGGAGGTGCTGCCATGATGGACTGACAGACATCCCGATGGACTACACATGTGAGAGGAGGTCGCTGTACATCACGGAGGGAACTGAGTGCGTCAAAGCCTTCCTACACTGCTGCAATGAGATCACAAACAAGAAAAAAGGGATAGACAGCACTACAGGACTGTTGCTGTCCCGCAGTCAAGGTATTACTCTCTCCTTCTCTCTCTGTCTTACACATACATGCATACACCAGATTCGTTTTCTACAATTGCTTGAATTTCATGAATGACGAATGACAAACTACTCACTCCAACATTACAATTGTGTAGCCATTTTGTGTGTGTGTTAAATGTGATAAGTATGACCATGAAAAAGCCAATAATAGCACCAAAACATTAAATAATAAACAAAACAAATACATAATAATCTTCAAAGCAAAATAACATGAAAGAATCCTCCACAAGTATTCCGATCAGACACAAAATAATAGCAACTCTGTTTTTTTTTTTTAAACAAATATATTAAGTGATCTAAATGACTGTGAAGAAAGGAATGACAATACAAATGATCTGATACATGCAAAATATATCATAATGTACATAATGTTATGCATCAAAGTTATATAATCTTTGTTCAAGTCTCTTCAGCCAGAGGTGACAGATTTTCATCCACATTGCATCTCGTGTCCTGTTAGCAAGGCAGACACCTGCCCCCTCCAGACTGACCAGAACTCCTCAATAGTTTAGATGAAGAGGGTGGCAGGAACATCATGCTGAGTTCTGAATGTGCTGCACCTGATAGAACTGCCCATTGCCCCAGAGCATCCCAAATGCAACTCCAGCATTTAGGTGACTGTAGTGTGGAGTAGTGGACAGGGACATTGCAGGTGTACCCTTGAGCAAGGTACTTTATCTAGATTTCTCCAGTAAATGCCCAGCAGTATAAATGGATAAAATGTTAAAACATAAAATAAAAAATGTGACAATAAGTCACCCTGGATAAGGGTGTCTGCTAAGAGAATGAGTAATAAGCATGCAGCACATCCAGAACATGACTGCACTTATCAGAACATTTTCATGTCACACTGCCTTCACTTGTGTCTCACTTACTGGAAATGGCACCAAATACATGTTTATTATGTAACATGATTTTACAATTCAGTTCATTTATTGGGGTTGAGAGTTCTGCACTTTAGCACAATCTTCTGAAAAATGTATAATATATCGCTATCGTTATCATGGCACCTGTCAGTGGGTGGGATATTTTAAGCAGCAAGTGAACATTTTGTCCTCAAAGATGATGTGTTAGAAGTAGGAAAATGGGTAAGTGTAAGGATCTGAGCGACTTTGACAAGGACCAAGTTGTGATGGCTAGACGACTGGGTCAGAGCATCTCCAACACTGCAGCTCTTGTGGAGTGTTCCCGGTCTGCAGTGGTCGGTACCTATCAAAAGTGGTCCAAGGAAGGAAAAGTGGTGAACCGGCAACAGGGTCATGGACGGCCAAGGCTCATTGATGCACGTGGGGAGTGAAGGCTGGCCCGTGTGGTCCGATCCAACAGACGAGCTACTGTAGCTCAAATTGATGAAAACGTTAATGCTGGTTCTGATAGAAAGGTGTCAGAACACACAGTGCATCGGTATATATATATATATATATATATATATATATAAGAACCAGATTAAAACAAAACGTATATCCCACTTACATCAAATCATAGCCCAGTAGTTGATGTTCTTTAGAAAAGACAAAATAGAAATCAATCACCAGGTATGCATTTGTATTTAGCTATTTGTATTTATAATGAGTGAAGTAATGATTCATTATGTTTCAGGAAGCATAGGGCATACACAGTAATAGGTAGACATACAATTAAGGTCAAAGCTTGCAGTGTAACAGAATATTTTGTTGGAAAAGACCTTAGCATTTATTGAAAGTAGTTTTCCTCTGTTTTCCTTTTCTTCTGTTTTTAACTGAAATTCAAGTGCTCTTCCACACTATTGTGTTGGGGACTACTTGTGAGTCTAACCTTTTTTAAATGTTAAAAATGAAAACCTTAGGTCTCATCCTTTGTAGAAAACGAGCTTCTACCAGACTCTGAGATCCGTGTCCGATCACAATTTGATGAGAGCTGGATGTGGATGAACAAGGTTTTGCCAAGTTCAGCAGATAAAGATGATCCAGACGGGTAAAGGATGAGTTTTGCACTACAGCTGTACATCAGTGTGTGTGAGTGAATGTGTCTGTGTGTGCATGTTAGTGTGTTTCTCATGGGAGACACAGAAACCAGTAAGCACTATCTTAAGGGCTTCTGAGGAAGGTCACTAGAAGGATGAGGAATCTGTGAATACCGACCTTGTTGACAGCTACAGAAGCTCTATTTAAAAAAAAAAACAGTTGGACATGGTACAATATGAAATAATAGCTATTTCTAGTACCAGTTATAAATTGATTTGCATGTTAATGAGGGAAATAAGTATTTGACCCCTTCAACTTAGTACTTGGTGGCAAAACCCTCGTTGGCAATCACAGAGGTCAAACGTTTCTTGTAGTTGGCCACCAGGTTTGCACACATCTCAGGAGGGATTTTGTCCCACTCCTCTTTGCAGATCCTCTCCAAGTCATTAAGGTTTCGAGGCTGACGTTTGGCAACTCAAACCTTCAGCTCCCTCCGCAGATTTTCTATGGGATTAAGGTCTGGAGACTGGCTAGGCCACTCCAGGACCTTAATGTGCTTCTTCTTGAGCCACTCCTTTGTTGCCTTGGCTGTGTGTTTTGGGTCATTGTCATGCTGGAATACCCATCCACGACCCATTTTCAATGCCCTGGGAAGGCCCCGTACATGGCCCCGTCCATCGTCACTTTGATGGGGTGCAGTTGTCCTGTCCCCTTAGAAGAAAAACACCCCCAAAGCATAATGTTTCCACCTCCATGTTTGACAGTGGAGATGGTGTTCTTGGGGTCATTCCTCCTCCTCCTAACACAGCGAGTTGAGTTGATGCCAAAGAGCTCGATTTTAGTCTCATCTGACCACAACACTTTCACCCAGTTCTCCTCTGAATCATTTAGATGTTCATTGGCAAACTTCAGACGGACCTGTACATGTGCTTTCTTGAGCAGGGGGACCTTGCGGGCGCTGCAGGATTTCAGTCCTTCACGGCGTAGTGTGTTACCAATTGTTTTCTTGCTTTCTTGTGACTATGGTCCCAGCTGCCTTGAGATCATTAACAAGATCCTCCCGTGTAGTTCTGGGCTGATTCCTCACCGTTCTCATGATCATTGTAACTCCACGAGGTGAGATCTTGCATGGAGCCCCAGACCGAGGGAGACTGACAGTTATTTTGTGTTTCTTCCATTTGCGAATAATTGCACCAACTGTTGTCACCTTCTCACCAAGCTGCTTGGCGATGGTCTTGTAGCCCATTCCAGCCTTGTGTAGGTCTACAATCTTGTCCCTGACATCCTTGGACAGCTCTTTGGTCTTGGCCATGGTGGAGAGTTTGGAATCTGATTGATTGATTGCTTCTGTGGACAGGTGTCTTTTATACAGGTAACGAGCTGAGATTAGGAGAGTCCCTTTAAGAGAGTGCTCCTAATCTCAGCTCGTTACCTGTATAAAAGACACCTGGGAGCCAGAAATCTTGCTGATTGATAGGAGATCAAATACTTTTTTCCCTCATTAACATGCAAATCAATTTATAACTTTTTTGAAATGTGTTTTTCTGGATTTTTTTGTTGTTATTCTGTCTCTCACTGTTAAAATACACCTACCATTAAAATTATAGACTGATCATTTCTTTGTCAGTGGGCAAACATACAAAATCAGCAGGGGATCAAATACTTTTTCCCTCACTGTATGGTGGCAAAGTATTGCTAGGCAAGTGAAGCATGGTCTGACTAGGCCAGCATGGGAATTACCCATACAAATAATTTATTACTTATTTTGTTCTGCGGGATTCTGTCTTCCTCTGTTTTCTTTCTTGTTTGTTCCAACTCCCTCTCCTTTTAACCTGCTTCAGACTTTTAAAATCACAAAGCTTAAAGTGGGTGTCCTTCCTTTACCCAATGTGTGCGCTGCAACTTAAATTGATTAGTGCATGTGAAAGGAATTACAACACAATTAAATAAGTGAAAGATAATCCAAACAGATCAATAATAAACAATTGGGTGCTCAAACAACATATATAATAAGACCACATTTAAACAAATGTAGAACAAAAAAATTAAGTGTAGAAAAATAAAAAAACTGCACCACAAGCACATTAGACATATTACCTTAGACATATTATCTCTGTATGCTGAAAGTAATCAATAAACATGCCTAAAGAACCTGCCCTCTGTGTGTATATATTGTGGCACTGGTGAGATCTCAGATGAGGGCTTAGGAAATACAATGTCTGGGTTGTGGTGCAAATAGGTGATTTTCTTGTACAGTGCCCCGTGATCAAAATAAACAGACAGACAAAAAAATGTAAAACCTACCTAAGTAAACACAGTTAAACAAGTCCCTACTGTAAACATACAAGTAATAATAAACCCAACACAAGACATACAGTGATACAATCCACAGTCATATAACTAATTAAATCACCAACAAGACAAACAGTACACAGGACAGTCCATAATCTGTAAACATTGTCAGGGCCGGCCATAGGCGAGATTTGTAGTGGAACACCCCATCTTGCTGCAAAACATATTATTGCCCATCTTTATGTCGGAGATCTTTTTTTATTAGACACACAAACATTTAAATAGTGCACATCACAGAACATTTATTGCATTTTAACATACACTGTACATGTTAAAAAATAGATTTAGTAATAAATACAAATGTAAAAAGTGCCCTGTGCATATTGAAATAACAGCAATAACTAATAAACAGTTTAAGTAAAAAAACACTCACACAGTTTTTCAGTACTGAAAAATACTAAATTAAATAATAAATCAAAATCGAAATGTTGCAGTGCAATTATTTATTTATTTATTTATTTTAAAAAATATATTGTATATGTAATACCCTTCCATCTCTCCCGCTCTGTTTTCAGCCTGGCATCTGTGGAACTCAGCCTGGCTCTTAAGGACACCATCACAGAGTGGGAGATCCTGGTTATCAGCTCATCATCCACCACAGGTAGAACATACATAATTACATACAAATAATTTAATTAGAGAGGTGCTTTTTCTGGGGGTTTCTTCAAACAAATTTTGGACACTTTACAATAATGGCACATTCACTTGCACTGAGTTTTGATGGCGATCCATTTGCTGAGCTAACCCCAAGCCTAGTCTGTTACCCTAACCCTAACCTTGTTATACATGTGATCAACAGCAGAACTCAGATGAAGTGCATGAGGTATTCTTGTGGTATTCACAGACTGCACTGTTTCTCAGTCACAAAAGTTAAGCAGTTGACTAGGCAACAGGAAACAAGAGACGTAAAAAAATAAAATAAAATAATAACATTCAGAAGCATGTGGCCACTACAGTGTCAGGTTTGCTAAATGATTGCCATCCTGGATGAACTTATCCAAGAAGGATTCATTTTTGAACATTGTCTGCAGGTTGAAATCCTAGAGATCAAGTTTGTGATCTTGAGGCTCAGCTTGTCGATCTGCGCTGTATTAGGGATATAGAAGAACTGGTCAATCAGCCCATGAGAGAGATGGTGTCCACGCCAAAACCTAGGAGAGTTGAGAACTTAGAGCAGGACAGCGTAGAGAACTGCTGGGTTACAGTAGGTCGTAACTGCAGAAAAGGGCGTGCACAACCCCTAGAGACACCTCAAGAGCTAGAATTGCCCAACAGGTTCCAACTGCTGGACACCGAGTTGGACAGTGACAGCTCAGAGGGTGATGGGGGGGCAGTTGAGCACCAGAGCACCATGGTGTCCACTCCCCCCTGAAGAGGGAGGTAGTTATAGTAGGAGACTCAATTCTTAGAGGTGTAGATCACACAGTGTGTTCTAGTGACAAGGAGACCCGCATGGTATCTTGGCTGCCTGGCGCTCAGGTTGCAGATCTCCCTAAACTAGTAGATGAGCTACTGGCCAAAGCCGGGGGGAATCCACTGGACATGGTACACATTGGAACCAAGGACATAGGAAAAGGTAGGACAGAGGTTTTGCAAGACAAATTTAAAGAGTTAGAAACAAAACTAAAGAGCAGAACCTCCACGGTAATTTTCTCTGAAATACTTCCAGTACCATGTGCATGGCCAGGGAGACAGGCAGAGATTTGAAAGTTTAACACATGGTTGAAATCTTGGTGTAGGGAAGAGGGGTTTAGGTTTATGGAGCATTGGTCTTTCTTCTGGGATAGATGTAGACCGTCCAGTTTGTACAGGTCCCATCTAAACAGAAGGGGGGCTAATGCATTGGGAGAGTGTATGTGCAGTGAAATTGAATCATCCAAATAGGAACCAGGGGGCAGGGAGCTCTGACAATGGGAACATCTAAGGAAAGAAAACAAAGGGAACCTACTAGTAGGAAAGTCCTGAAATGTTTGTACTTCAATGCCAGGAGTATAAGGAACAAGATGTTGGACTTGGAAGCCACAGTGCTGGCGTGTGACTATGATGTTGTAGGAGTGACAGAAACATGATGGGGATGAATACAAGTTGACAGGATACACACAGTTTAGGAGAGACAGGCAAAATCGAAGAGGTAGTGAGGTAGCATTATATGTGAATAATGACATTGAGGCAGAAGAACTTGTATTAGATCCCAGTAACGTAACAGAATCTTTGTGGGTGAAACTTTTGAACAACAGATCCGGAGGATTAGTGGTAGGAGTGTTACAGGCCACCAAACTCAGATGTTCAGAAAGATGCTGCATTGTACAGTGTAACCAGGACTGCATGTAGCAAGGATGTGGCTGTTATAATGGGGGATTTCAATTTCCCAAACATAGACTGGGAAAGCCCAGTTGGAACTACAGAAGCAGAAATAGAAATGGTTGAGATGGTAAATGACTGCTTTCTAACTCAATTTATCAGGGAACCAACCAGGGAGTTTGCATGCATTGACTTGATCTTTTCAAATGACCAAGAGTCAGAGAAACACTAGTTAGAGAACCAATGGCAAATTGTGATCACAGATAAAGGGCAAAATCTTGGAAAACTTACAAGATGTAGCAAATGTTCTAAATGAGTATTTCACAGAGGTTTTTTACAAAAGAAAAGACAGATAACATGCCACAGGTTAACAACCAGTCCAGTCAAACCCTAAGAGAGATCAGGATAAATGAGGAGGAGGTACTAAAGGGACTAGCAGAATTTAAAATCAACAAATCACCTGGGCCAGATGGGATATTTCCAACAGTACTTAAAGAAATTAGGGAAATGATTTATAGGCCTCTAACTCAATTATTCCAAATGACACTTAGAACAGGGGATGTGCCAACTGACTGGAAGACAGCAAATGTCATATCAATCCACAAGAAAGGGGACAAAACTGAGCCAGTAAATTACAGACCAGTCAGTCACAACTGAATCACCTGTAAAATGTTGGAAAACATTATTAGACAGAAAATAGAGGAGCATCTTAATGAAAACCATATTCTTGGAGATAGTCAACAAGGGTTAAGATGAGGCAGATCATGTCTTACTAATTTATTAGAGTTTTTTGAACATGCAACTGCAGCTGTAGATCATGTGAAAGCATATGATATGATATACTTAGATTTTCAAAAAGCTTTTGAAAAGGTTCCACACCAAAGACTGAACCTCAGATTGGAAACTGTAGGCATTCAGGGTAATGTAAGAAGATGGATTATGAACTGGTTGATGTATAGGAAACAGGGTGTCGATTAGAGGAGTTGCTTCTAACTGGAGTGAAGTTGTTAGTGGAGATCCACAGGGATCAGTACTAGGGCCTTTGCTTTTTCTAATCTATATTAATGATCTGGTCTCTGGGATAGTTAGCAAACTTGTCAAATTTGCAGATGATACTAAAATAGGTGGCTCAGCAGATACAATCTTGGCAGCACAGGCTATTCAGAGGGACTTAGATAATATTCAGTTGTGGGCCGACACCTGGCAGATGAAACTCAATGTGGACAAGTGCAAGGTAATACAGGTAGGTAACAAAAATGTCCACTATAATTACACTATGGGAGGAATAGAACTAGATGAAGTAACGCATGAGAAAGACCTATGAGTCTACGTGGACTCCTCACTTTCTCCATCCAAACAATGTGGGTAAGCAATAAAAAAAGGCTAACAGGATGTTAGGGTATATTGTCAACAGTGTAGAATTGAGAACAAGGGCAGTGATGTTCAGACTGTACAATGCACTAGTTAGAGCTCATCTGGATACTGTGTGCAGTTCTGTGCTCCACACTTCAAGAACGATATCGCTGCTCTAGAGGCAGTTCAGAGGAGAGCAACCAGACTTATTCCAGGTCTGAAGGGAAAGTCCTACTGAGAGACTGAGGGAACTGAACCTTTTCACCCTGGAACAGAGGAGACTACATGGGGACTTGATCCAAGTCTTCAACATTATGAAAGGCATTGACCACATCAAACCAGAGGAGCTTTCCAGATCAGCAGGGACACACACACCCGGGACACAAATGGAAATTGGGCTTCAAGGCATTCAAAATGGAAAACAGGAGACACTTCTTTACACAGAGAGTTGTCACAATCTGGAACAAATTCCCCAAACAATGTGGTAGATGCTGAAAAGTTGGGATCCTTGAAAAATAGACTGGATAGGATCCTTGGATCACTCAGTTATTAATGGACATCAAACGAGCACGATGGGTGGAATGGCCTCCGCTCCTTTGTAAACATTCTTGTTATTAATTATTTTAATAAGAAGAAATTGACGATGACAATGTTGATTATTAGTATTATACTGGAAGTACATGGTATATCCCTTCCATTACAAATGTAGTGCCTGTGAAGAAAGCATGTGTTAATTTAACTCAAGAAATTAATTTGATGATGATGATGATGACGATCTTGACACAAAGCGTCTCTTGTTTCTGGTGGCAGGTGTCTGTGTGGCAGAGCCCTTTGACATCCGGGCTAAAATGACATTCTTTGTGGATCTGAAGATGCCATACTCTGTCATAAGAAACGAGCAAGTGGAGATAAAAGCCATTCTGTACAACTATGCCTCCCAGCCCATCGAGGTAAGCTTCTGCACAGAGGTCGTTTCCCACAGGTGTGCTCAGGAAACATTAAGATGCTGTCCTTTGTGCATCCTGGCACTTGTATCCTTTTTCCCATTTCTGACACCCAGATTCAGGCTGTAACTCTGAAGATGCCCAGAGTGCACTGTAGTGAGCTGAAAGAGCTAACGAATTTCAGCTACCAAAGTGAATTATTAATACGCCTACAACACTCTGGGATCCATAACTTACTCAAAGAGTTTGTTGTTGGTTTCACAGGCAGCTGGACATCTCTGGGCTGGGCTCACAACTCTGATGCATGTGCTCTCAGTACCTTGTGTTTATGTTGTCATCCAGAAAACTGTCTATAGTGGAGTTGCCATAATACATGTAGTTACCAGTGGTGAGGGTTTACCAAGATGATTAAAATGTTCACTTCTTCACGTGATCGATCACATAAAACATGCCATGTCTATTTTTAAGGTTTTAGGAGTTTTAAGTGAGTTTAAACAAGGGAAAGCTAAAAAAATGGGACATGTATAAAAGTGTGTATTTGTAATTAATTTAGAACAATTTGCAGATTATATTTTTCACTTGGGTATTATGGCCATTTTCTCTGTTGATCAGTGGCAAAAACTCCTTAATAAATCCATTCTGATTTCACATTGTAACACAATGTAATGTGGAAAAGTCCAAGGGGTGAATACTTTTGAGAGCCACTGTATGGTCACCCTACTATTGAAGAAGTCAAATTAGCTATTAACTTGTCAATAGGCATGGCAAAATGTTTGGTTTGTGACCCCTGCACATGCAAAGTTTTAACAATAAGCATATATCATTAGCAGTTTTTTTCCTCTTAATAAGTCAATGCCAAACAGTTAAAGAAAAAAGCATTAGCATCGGCATTTCAGAACATTCATATCTCACAGCACCTGCGTTCTGTAGCTGAAAACATGAGCCCAGGGACGGCTCCAGAATTTTTTCATAGATGGTGCTATGGGGGTGCATTGTCACTGAATGTAGGTGCTTGGCGATCTGCATAAAATGTGTATACACATGGTCGAAAACTGTTATAACAAGTTGAAGGGTCAATTTACTTTATTTACACTACAAAGCTACGGACATGATAATAACAAAAAGTTGATTTATGGTTATCTTTCAATTTGGAAGCACTGCCCAAGGGGGAAGGGTTTCTGTGCACTTCCGTAGGAACCTGATTGAAGCGTCACTCTATCAAAGCTGCCATTGGCTGCTGTGCACGTCACTCAAACAGGTCCCTTCCCACTTCCTGTTTGTATAAAAGGTGACAACTGCACAGGTTCATCCTCTTTTGCCTTTTTGCCTGGATTTGAGAACATGAGTCTGTGTGTTTGCATTAGACCTTAAAAACTGCGTATTTTGGTTGGCTTCACTTCTGTGTAGTTTACCACCTTGTTTCGCTACGGTGCCTTCTGTTTGTGTGTGTGTTTACTTATTTGTTGATAGCTAACCTGATTCTGTTTCGTCCGTCCACCAGGGATCTGGCTGCACTTTCGGTTTCAGTTTAATTAACAAATAGAGCTCTTTAAAAAAAATATTTGTGTTTATATAGTGTCTTATATATTCCGACTGCTTGCTGTGTTGGTCTTTTTGTCAAAAGTACTTTTTCCTCCACAGCAGGACCACAAGCAGTGGCAGTAAAATCAGAGGCCCAGCTGTCCGGCTTAAGCCTCAGTTGTAAGAGATCTCACCCACGTAATGGGCTCCTCTGCCGGCCTTTGCCCGCATTACAGAGCGCAGCGGCTGCTGTAGGAGATCTCGCTCTCAGCTTGCTGGGATCGAGCTCTGCAGTGCTCCTCATCCATATGTGCAGGCCTTGGTTTTAGGCTCCGCTTTGGCTTGTGGCCTACCACCATCGTCCCCCTTGGACCCCGGACCCTGTGTTACCCGGTGTCCCCGGAATACCCATAACACATGGTGTGGTTAAGCCTTTGGGACTACACGGTGCGTGTATCCCACATTCTGGTGTCTGGATACACAGTGTTTTGTCCGGCAACAACTTTAAGGTTGCATGTGGTTTGGTGTTACACATTAAAAATATCTAAAATCTCGAAAACAAATGAATCTATGCCAGCCATAAGCAGCATGAATTAAACTCCCCACACGCAACACATCCTCAACGTAGCCGGTACCATAGTGTAAAAAAATTGTCAGCATGTACCCATTAATCTAGTTTAAATAAAACACTGGCATTGCCTTTACTCAGCCTCCGTTTGGTCCTCCCCATGTCCATAAGATCTCAACTAGTGACTTTTCACTAGTGATGGACAGTTCATGAATGAACTAATAATTTCGAACAAATCTTGTGAATGAAAATAACTGACTCCTTTCTCTCATAAGATTTGTTCATTTGATTCCTTTATGCTGCTGGCTGCAGCTGCCTGATTGCTCACTCACTCTCCAATATTATTGAGTGATGCCAATAAAATCTCAATTTTGCCTGATTTGAGTGGGGCGGGCTTCTGACTAAGCAGCAAGTGCATGCCCTGCAAGACCTGAACACCCCGAATGAACAAATAGCAGAGAGCCATTCAGAATCATTGAACTGAAAGAACTGAACGAACTGAAAAAAATTAAGATTCCAGTTCTTTGGTGAACTGAGAGAGAAAGAAGTAGAGCTTGAACCTGCTGCACTATGTGCATACATGAGATCCTGATAAAAGATTTTAACAAAATATGGGTGCATAATTAATATATTAATTAATATATTAATTAATTATTAATTAATTAATATATTAATAATAATACGCATAAAAAATATGGGCGCTTTCACAAACTGGATTGTATTTGTTTAAATGGGTAATATTAACATCGAGTTGTCCAACCTGATTTGCAGATCTGCTGGTTTAATAAATACATTTATTTAATAAAAGCAACAGTTATGTATTGTTTATATTATTCATTGGCAATGATAGATATGCATTGTTAATTGTGATATATTTGAAAGATTGCAGTAAGTATTTACTTGTTTGCTTCATTGTGTAGCGTAAGATACACTTATAAGTGTTTTTATAGTATCACCTTATCACGAATCCTGGAATCTTGTAGATCTCAATTTCTGTAATAATTGGACACAGACACCAATTCCAAAGATATAAATTGTCAAATGTATTAAAAACAAAGACTAAATGTAGCACTACACTGATTATACAAAAGGGAAAAACTAATTAAAATTCAACTCTAGATCAACAAATCAAAGACAAATCACTTCCGTGACCAAATCAAAGACCATGGGATCACGTATGATATCACACAAATCGTAAAAAAAAAAGGTTATAAACACATCGACTACAATACCGGTTAGTAAGATGAATGTGAGTCTCTCATTAGTATTGTTAGTCAGACATTAAATAACTAAAGCAGGTTAGTATTTATGTCAGGTAACTTCTCGTTATATATATATGTCTCATTTACGTTTAGGTGCCGAGAAAGATCCTATCATTACTTGTTACCACAATTTCCCTTAACTGATAATTATTCAATAATTAAGGATTGGCAGGGCCACCTATAATCTGGTGTCTATTAATTTGTGTGGTTTGGAACAAAGGCAGTCCGGTTCGGCTTTGTCCAAGAACTTCCACTCAGTCGATGCACCTGGAAGTTGGGGTTTTGCGAATGTAGAGTCTATTCCAAACAGATTTTCCACTGTTTGAAGGCTCCAAGGTTGTGCACAAAATCTTCTTTGTAAGCAGGGTTTCCACCGTAGTTACTAGAAGACAAAGTCTTTGAGGAAAGCAGGGCCCTGTTTGGTTCCAAGGGTCAAGTTTCTTAAGACTCAATAGCTATTTAAATGACTGACACTTTCGTATGCAGTCGACTTAGTCAATTGTCCAGCTGTATTCACACCACTGATCAGGTGGGCACAGGCGGGCAGCGCAGTCTGTAAAGTTCTTTATTTGATAAAATCCTTTAAAATAATTCTTTGTACGAATCAATCTCCTTCTCCCAGTTTAACTCTTCTGTTGCCAGCATAGACTAGGTTGGTTTCTGGTTCCGTTTCTGGCAACAGAACTACAGATTGAGCTGTGGCAGCGAGTTTCTGGTTCAGGTGAGAGAGAGCGGGACCGTGTGCTGTTCTTTATACACCTGTCAGATCAATAGACGATTGGTTCTTGAGTTTGTGAGATGGGATTTCGGTTTCAGCCAACAGTGTCCTATTGGAGGGGGGCTTGATTTATGACTGATGTCAATCCATGCCATCTTTTGGAAATGCCGGTTGGCCCGGGTTCGTAGCTTTATGTCGGGATTTTGGCTCTCGTCCATTTCAAAGAATTTTTATTACCTACAGGCCCACCTTCCCCAGACATCTCACCACAGGGATTCTAAGCTATTTGGTCCACTCTCAGTGCCATCCTCCCAAGACTGTCATTTTGATGTAAACCAGTTCCAAGCTGATGAGTTAAGGAAATCTGATAACTTTGGGGGGGGAGAGGTCTTCTTTAGATCAGTGCTTCAGCTCAGAGCTAAAATGCTCTTATCAAAATACACCCATCATAATGCTACAATTGCATACCAGTTTGGATACTTGGTTCAAACTCAAGCCTGGTTAAGACAGACACACCGGGACACAAAAGGAAACACAAGGACACCCATCTCACATTGACCCTTACGTGGCCTTCTTTTGGATTTTGTGTGGCTTGTTCAGCCATCTCAGCAAGCGCACGGAGCCCGTCTCCCTTCCCACAATGTCTTGGGCCCAGACATGGGCAGCGCAGCCCTCAGGGTCATTGAGAGCTTGCTGGATAAATAGCGTCGGCCAATGGGAGAGGACAAGTGCGTAGCAACGCAGGAAATCGCATAGATGTGAAGTGATTAATTAAATAGCTTAACAATAACGTTTTGATTTCTAAGACAAAACTGAAGACAAAACGCCCCAAGAACAAGCAGGAACTAAAGACAGGGAAGAAACCCAGCATCTGGTGATGTCTATGGGTTCCAGACTTCAGGCAGTCATTCACTAGAAAGGACTTGCAACCAAGTATTGAAACTCACAATTTAATTAATGATTATGTTAGTTTGTTCAATTTACTTTTGAACCCCTAAAATGTTTATATACCGTATATAAAAATGGATGTAATACCTACACCGTTCACGCAATTTGTATGTAACTACCCTCAAATTAAAGATCAGTCTACACTTAAAGAACATATTGATTGTTTCCTTTCAAATCCAATATGGTGGCATACAGAGCCAAAATGATTAAAATATTTAACTAATATATACACCGATCAGCCATAACAGCCCTGACCCGTCGAGGCATGGACTCCACTAGACCTCTGAAGGTGTGCTGTGGTATCTGGCACCAAGATGTTGGCAGCAGATCCTTTAAGTCCTGCAAGTTGCGAGGTGGGGCCTCCATGGATCGGACTTGTTTGTCCAGCACATCCCACAGATGTTCGATTGGATTGAGATCTGGGGAATTTGGAGGCCAAGTCAACACCTTGAACTCGTGATTCATCAGACCAGACCACCTTCTTCCATTGCTCTGTTGTCCAGTTCTGATGCTCACGTGCCCATTGTAGGCACTTTCGGCAGTGGACAGGGGTCAGCATGGGCACCCTGACTGGTGTGTGGCTACGCAGCCCCATACGCAACAAAATGCGATGCACTGTGTGTTCTGACACCTTTCTATCAGAACCAGCATTCACTTTTTCAGCAATTTGAGCACATTAACACATTAACTTTGAGGACAAAATGTTCACTTGCTGCCTAATATATCCCACCCACTGACAGGTGCCATGATAATGAGATTATCAGTGTTATTCACTTCACCTGTCAGTGCTCATAATGTTATGGCAGATGGATGTATATGCATTGCTTTTATCACATAAATATTTATTAAACCAGAAAATCAGGTTGGATAACTCGATGTAAATATTGTCTATTTCAATAAATACAATCCTTTTTGTGAAAGCATGACTACATGCTAATATTTTGCTGAAATAGACCATCAGGGTTTCATTCATGTGCATAGCGCAGCAGCACATTCAATATTTTTCTCTTTCTCTTTCAGTTCACCAAAGAACTGGAGACTTAGTTTTTTTCCATTCTTTCAGTTCTTTCGTTTTTTTCGGATCTTTCACTTCTTTCGGTTCACTTACTCATAAGACACGGTTCAGCTATGATTCATTCATTTGGGGCAGGCAGTGGGCACCTGCACCTTTGATAGGCTAATAATGTGAATTCAGCTAACCAGAAGTACTGAACAAATCAAAAGAGTCAAATGAAACAGATCTTTGTACTGAACTGAATAAAAATATCTGGTTCTCTGAAAAGAACCGTAATTCCCATCACTACTCCTCACCATTCTAAATTAAAATACACTTGTCAGCCAACAAAACAGACCTATAAATAGAAAGGAGCTTTACAAAGTAAAAGAGACCATTGATTAGGCACCACCTCCCCAGCGAGGGAGGGAGTGACACATCTCGTTGGGCATGAGTCTTTCTCTCTCATGTGGTGAGAGTTGAAAACAGGAAGGATAGACTCTCATTGGCATCTGGAGTTTGGATTTTTTTTTTCGGACACTACGAAGGCTTTGTTGGGGTAAGGTAGTAAATTAACATCTTCGTTGTATTGAATGTTTGTAAATCGATTGTTCAGATAAGGAGAGATACCTATATTTAATCTTTCCTCTCTAGGTCCAAGTGGATCTAGTGGAAAGTAAAGAAAACAAAGAGAACAGACAGATCTGCAGTTTGGCCAGTAACACAGGCCGCTACAGACAGGACGTCGTGGTGGGGGAGAAGTCTTCTCGATTGGTCCCCTACACCATCATTCCTATGAGGATTGGAAATACAGAGATTGAAGTCAGAGCTAATGTCTACAGGCAATTGACAGGAGATGCAGTGAAGAAGACGCTGCGAATACTGGTGAGAACATTCCTATGTGTGTCTTTGTTCTAATTCAGAACAGCCGATTGGCCCCTCATTAGTAATCTGATGGTCTTTCGGAATAAGGTTCAGCAGAGGTGTCAAGAACAGGTGGAAGATTTTTTTTAATTGTGTTTTAAAATGTTTTTTCTGGTTTGTTTCTCTTCTGTTTTATTCTCCCATTTAGCCAGAAGGGATGTTGAGGCCAATTGAGAATACAGTGCTTTTGAATCCCTCGGCCAAAGGTAAGGAGGCAACAACTGAACAGGTGAATCTGAGTTTTAAGCAAGGGTCATTAGAAGAGTAGTTGGCAGCAGTGGACACAAACTGCATTGCCGGTGACACATTTTTAATATCAATATACCGTTGAAGAATTGTTCCTAAAGAAGCTTGTTCCTAAATTCTTTAAGAAGTAGACAGACTCATCAAATTCACTTTACAAATACTTTACAGTAGAACTACACAAATACAAATAAAAGTAAAAGTAAAATACACAGAAACAGAATAAAACGTAGATTTACAAGAATGATGTGCAAATGATTCCTTTGCAAATGGTTTTTGTATAGTGTTATAAAGTTGCAAAATGTTTTTAAGTGTTATCACATCCCCAGTCTGACAATTCCCCCATGTTAGACTTATTCTCTCCTGATTTCCATTCCAATATTGAATCATTGTTCCTGTCTATTTGCACTAATTACCTCACCAGACCTTTGTAACCTTGCTCTTCACCCCCTCTGTATAAACCCTTTGGGTCAATTGTAATGAACTGAAAGTAGTGTACTAACTGGAGATGACCCTGTGGTTAGTATGCAGTTCCATACTAACCCAGTACTTAAGTTTAATACCAATTGTAATGAATTTGGTGGCTGAAGTTAGTCCCCATTTTGCTAATTTTGCTATACTGATAATTGACCTGCTTTTTTGCTTGCAACAAATTAAGGGCTCAAAGTACATAACTGAAGGCAATAGGCAGCATTGAATACAAATGGTTTTAAAATATTATGTCATTGATAAACAATTAAATGAAAACATCTCTCTGCGTGCAGACTTGTGAATTATGTGCTGCAAGAATATAGACACCTCCGCCTAGGTTAGATTGATGCCATACAACTTAGTTGCCTTATGCAGCCTGTCCGTGAGATCTGGGAGGTAAGACGCATCATGCAGTTTTAAAAAGGATGCTGCAGCCTTCATAAGGTCATATGAGTCTGATTGAAATCTACTGTTCAATTCACTAATCTGGCAGTCCAGGATTTCATTAGCCATAGCGCACAGATCAGTGTACCTGTTCACCCTTCTAGATTTTCAGAAGTTGCAACAAAGCCATCCTCAAGCTGACCGGGGAGCTTTCGTTTGTGCAATGGGTGTGCAACATCCCAGTTTTGAAAGTCATTTTTCTCAATTAGCTCTTGTGATATTTGCATAACCTTTTGGTAGACATAGCTGTCACAAATCACTAAATGACTGCTTAAGCCCTTCAGTTAAATCAATACATTCCATTACAGAGTGGCTGACTGTAAGCCTTTTGTGGCAAAATCAGATAACTCAAATAGTTGTCCAAATAAAACAAGCAAGAAACTGAATTATTTAGTTAATATCTGCTGTAGTAATGACTATGCATCCAGCTGTGTTTTTTCAGCCGCACCCTCTGAATATTCTGTAAAAAAACTATTATGTCAAAAAGGTTGAGCACTTTTCTCACTGAGGTTGACCTTGAGCTCTACCTTGTGTCGCATCCCTGTTCAAGTTCCAGTGGCCTGTGATCAGGATGCATCTCTTTCTGTAGCTCCAGGAACAGGGTGTGTAACTGAGCCCCATTCATGTATGCATGTAGCAAGTTCAGAGTGTCAAAAAAAGTGGTGGTGTCAGCTGACGTCCATGCCATAGCTGATAGCTCCAGATTTAAGCGATGCGAGTGGATGTACATGACATCGATGTATTTGTGTATTAGAATGCCAGTGCCCAGACATGACCGATGCCCCATGAAAGCTGAGACCAACGCATAATTCAGGGTCTAGTTCAAAAGGGTTAACAATCTCTGTTTTTTTTTTCTGCAATGCCCTCCACTGTCATGTTAGCAGTCTCCAGGAAGTCAATAGCCCTCTCTTTGATCTCCCTATTATAACTGCTACCACCTCTCATTTTGAAATGTCCTTACACTCATCAGCTAGGATAGCAAAGTAGGTGCCCTTCTTCTCGTCCAGCTCCTTCTTTATTTTGTGCAGCAAGAGAGTTGCTGCAGAATCAAGTAAATCATTTTGTATTTCATGGCTGGTCATTGTGGCATACTTTGAATCTCTGGATCATATTTGCACAACAGTTTAAATAACTCCCAGAAATTGCCCCTGTTATGAGCATCTTCATTTTCCCTATGTCCTCGAAGAGCAATCTCCTGTTTAGTACACAGCATCACAATATCCAATACGACTTTAATATGCTCCCGATTCATTACTATTAAAAAAAAAAAAAAATCTGAATTTAACTGGTGGAGTTCCTCGATCAGACTCGAGGTTGTGTTTGTAGCCACTATACTTGCTGACCAGTACGGCGTGAGCCTTGCTAGTTTTGTGCTTGTTGCAAGCCATTCGTGTGTGTTTCCAGTCTGTGAAACCATCACGGGTGAAAACATCCTTTCCCAAATTCTACCCAAAATGCTGGCACATTTGACAAAATACAGCATCTTTTGATATGCTATATTCAACCAATGGGATGAAAAGCAGCAGGCCTTACCTGCTCCGCACATTGTATTTGGATAGCGCTTCAGTATTGGTTGGACTGGTGGCTCATCTACAGATGGGTATGGGGCTGGGGCTAGGCCTAGAGCTGAAAAGCTGGCATGGCTGGGTCCCTTGATGGTGGGCAGCGTAATGTCCCTGTTTGTCCCATTATTTTCACCCTTTTGTTCCACCGATTGTGTTTCTAATTCATCATGGACAAGGTATGCTGTGGTGGTGGGGGCAGTATGGGTGGTACTACCTGCACTATCCGCTGCGGCTGTTCCCTCAGGTTGAGGTTGGGAGTGGACTGGCAATGGTTGCTGAATGCATACTCTTTTTACAAATTGAAATAGGCTTGTCTGTTTTGACATCTCGACAATCAGGTTAATATTGTCACAATAGCGCAATTCATAAGAGAATTTGCTTGGTAATATTGATGCTAAATAGGCTGTAACTAAGAAAAGAGCGCTTTTCTAACACATGCTGTAGGTAAATACAATTTGAATATAATGAGTCTACTCTATGATTGGTTAATGGATGCAATGATGTCTGATAGGATGTACTTTACATGTATGTACTGTTTCATTGCAACAGCAAAACAACAAAATGCATTGTTGATTGCAGAGCCGCCAATGAAACCTTGAAACAATAAGTAACAATCAGCAACAATAAGTTCCAAGCATGACAGCATGTACAGTGAGGGAAAAAAGTATTTGATCCCCTGCTGATTTTGTACGTTTGCCCACCGACAAAGAAATGATCAGTCTATAATTTTAATGGTTGGTGTATTTTAACAGTGAGAGACAGAATTACAAAAAAAAAAATCCAGAAAAATGCATTTCAAAAAACTGTTATTGTTAATGTTAATGAGGGAATTAAGTATTTGATCCCTATCAATCAGCAAGATTTCTGGCTCCCAGGTGTCTTTTATACAGGTAACGAGATGAGATTAGGAGCACTCTCTTAAAGGGACTGCTCCTAATCTCAGCTCGTTACCTGTATAAAAGACACCTGTCCACAAAAGCAATCAATCAATCAGATCAAACTCTCCACCATGGCCAAGACCAAAGAGCTGTCCAAGGATATCAGGGACAAGATTGTAGACCTACACAAGGCTGGAATGGGCTACAAGACCATCGCCAAGCAGCTTGGTGAGAAAGTGACAACAGTTGGTGCGATTATTCGCAAATGGAAGAAACACAAAATAACTGTCAGTCTCCCTCGGTCTGGGGCTCCATGCAAGATCTCACCTCGTGGAGTTTCAATGATCATGAGACCGGTGAGGAATCAGCCCAGAACTACACGGGAGGATCTTGTTAATGATCTCAAGGCAGCTGGGACCATAGTCACCAAGAAAACAATTGGTAACACACTACGCCATGAAGGACTGAAATCCTGCAGTGCCCGCAAGATCCCCCTGCTCAAGAAAGCACATGTACAGGCCCGTCTGAAGTTTGCCAATGAACATCTGAATGATTCAGAGGAGAACTGGGTGAAAGTGTTGTGGTCAGATGAGACCAAAATCGAGCTCTTTGGCATCAACTCAACTCGCTGTGTTTGGAGGAGGAGGAATGACCCCAAGAACACCATCCCCTCCGTCAAACTTGGAGGTGGAAACATTATGCTTTGGGGGTGTTTTTCTGCTAAGGGGACAGGACAACTGCACCGCATCAAAGGGACGATGGACGGGGCCATGTACTGTCAAATCTTGGGTGAGAACCTCCTTCCCTCAGCCAGGGCATTGAAAATGGGTCTTGGATGGGTATTCCAGCATGACAATGACCCAAAACACACAGCCAAGGCAACAAAGGAGTGGCTCAAGAAGAAGCACATTAAGGTCCTGGAGTGACCTAGCCAGTCTCCAGACCTTAATCCCATAGAAAATCTGTGGAGGGAGCTGAAGGTTCGAGTTGCCAAATGTCAGCCTCGAAACCTTAATGACTTGGAGAGGATCTGCAAAGAGGAGTGGGACAAAATTCCTCCTGAGATGTGTGCAACCCTGGTGGCCAACTACAAGAAACGTCTGACCTCTGTGATTGCCAACAAGGGTTTTGCCACCAAGTACTAAGTCGAAGGGGTCAAATACTTATTTCCCTCATTAACATGCAAATCAATTTATAAGTTTTTTGAAATGCGTTTTTCTGGATTTTTTTTGTTGTTATTCTGTCTCTCACTGTTAAAATACACTTACCATTAAAATTATAGACTGATCATTTCTTTGTCAGTGGGCAAATGTACAAAATCAGCAGGGGATCAAGTACTTTTTTCCTTCACTGTATCTGCCTTCATTAGGGGCCCTAAAGAAGGCAGATACATGCTCTAGGTCAGTAAAGTCAACTTCCCATTCACTGCACCACAGTCACACTTCCTGTCACTCTCTCTCCCCTCAGGTGGGAAGCAAATCATACAGTTTCAGAAAGAAAACTTGGACTCCTTGGTTCCAGGCACAACCCCACTGAGGTTCATCACAGCTACAGGTAATCACTCTGTCTTTGTATCTGGGTGGGTTCACAGGGGATAACAAGTTCATCCAGCTAAACACATAATGTGAAAGTTGTTATTTTTTATTAAATAATTGATTATTCTTCCAAATGATTTTACTCTGTGTCTGTGTGTGTGCCCATTTAATTCTGACAGGGGATGTGCTGACAGACACTATTAGGAATGCCATCAGCGGGTCTGCCCTGACGACGCTCATTCGCATGCCTGGCGGTTGTGTGGAGCAGAACGTGGCCTCCATGGTGTTCCCGGTCATAGCCACACACTACCTGGACAGATCAGGGGACTGGGAGAGAGTCGGAGTGGGCCGACGGCAGGAAGCTATTGAATACATTGACAAAGGTGAGACAATTGGGCTGTGGGGTTTGCAAAGGTGTGTGTTTCTAGGAGGCTGTGGGGTTCAGTAATGCAAAATAACCTAATTGAAATTAAACGATGCAGTATAACAGGAGTGCAACTAATATTTCCTGCTTTCTGTCCCTCCAGGTTATGCCAGACAGATGTCTTATCGCAACTCAGATGACTCCTATCCACCTTACAATAAACAGGCTTCAAGTACCTGGTAATAAACTAAGATAGAGTTCTTGATACTGATTCAACAGAAAATGCAGCTGTTAAAATTCTGTGTTTTTTTTAAACATACAGCATTATTAGTTGTCAAATTTGTTTTATTATTTTATTGTATAGAAATAGGTGTGATTCAATCACAGATACAGATACCTATGTAGGCTTCTGTATATTATACACCGATCAGCCATAACATTATGAGCACTGACAGGTGAAGTGAATAACACTGATAATCTCGTTATCATGGCACCTGTCAGTGGGTGGGATATATTAGGCAGCAAGTGAACAGTTTGTCCTCAAAGTTAATGTGTTAGAAGCAGGAAAAATGGGCAGCGTGAGGATCTGAGCGACTTTGACAAGGGCCAAATGATGGCTAGACGAATGGGTCAGAGCATCTCCAAAACTGCAGCTCTTGTGGGGTGTTCCCAGTCTGCAGTGGTCAGTACCTATCAAAAGTGGTCCAAGGAAGGAAAAGTGGTGAACCGGCGACAGGGTCATGGGCAGCCAAGGCTCATTGATACACGTGGGGAGCGAAGGCTGGGCCGTGTGGTCCGATCCAACAGACGAGCTACTGTAGCTCAAATTGCTGAAAAAGTTCATGCTGGTTCTGATAGAAAGGTGTCAGAACACACAGTGCATCGCAGTTTGTTGCATATGGGGCTGCGTAGCTGCAGACCAGTCAGGGTGCCCATGCTGACCCCTGTCCACTGCTGAAAACACCTACAATGGGCACGTGAGCATTAGAACTGGACCACGGAGCAATGGAAGAAGGTGGTCTGGTCTGATGAATCACGGGTTCAAGGTGTTGACTTGGCCTCCAAATTCCCCAGATCTCAATCCAATCGAACATCTGTGGGATGTGATGGACAAACAAGTCCGATCCATGGAGGCCCCACCTCGCAACTTACAGGACTTAAAGGATCTGCTGCCAACGTCTTGGTGCCAGATACCACAGCACATCTTCAGAGGTCTAGTGGAGTTCATGCCTCTACGGGTCAGGGCTGTTTTGGCAGAAAAAGGGGGACTTACACAATATTAGGCCTGCGGTCATAATGTAATGGCCGATCGGTGTATATGCTAGTGCCCTAGGTTTTCCCAAAAATACACAACCAAAATATCCTTGTTAGAAAGGGGGAATGTCGTGGGCTGTTGTGGTTGTTTTGTGCCAGACTTCAGCTCCTTGCTGGAGGAAAGTGAATTTCTCTTTGGTTTGTTTTCAGGCTGACTGCATTTGTTGCCAAGGTGTTTGCCTTAGCTTACCCCTTGACACATATAGATGACGACAGACTGTGTAACTCAGTGAGATTCCTGATTCAATACAAACAGCTGCCTGATGGGTCTTTCACAGAGGACGCCCCTGTTGTTTTTCCTTATTATACGGTACATACAGTATTATTATTAGTAGTAGTAGTCGTAAAAATAACAAAATATTTTTATTATTGTGGTTACTAAATTTAGGTTACTAAACCTTGACAGTTACAGTGTACAATGGCTTTACAATAACAACATCAAATCATATTTAAACTGAAGCAAAACTACAAGGTACAGTGAGGGAAAAAGTATTTGATCCCCTGCTGATTTTGTACGTTTTCCCACTGACAGAAATGATCAGTCTATAATTTTAATGGTAGGTGTATTTTAACAGTGAAAGACAGAATAACAACCATGGGACCATAGGCACCAAGAAAACAATTGGTAACACACTACGCCGTGAAGGACTGGAATCCTGCAGCGCCCGCAAGGTCCCCCTGCTCAAGAAAGCACATGTACAGGCCTGTCTGAAGTTTGTCAATGAACATCTGAATGATTCAGAGGAGAACTGGGTGAAAGTGTTGTGGTCAGATGAGACCAAAATCAAGCTGTGTTTGGAGGAGGAGGAATGACCCCAAGAACACCATCCCCTCCGTCAAACATGGAGGTGGAAACATTATGCTTTGGGGGTGTTTTTCTACTAAGGGGACAGGACAACTGCACCGCATCAAAGGGACGATGGACGGGGCCATGTACCATCAAATCTTGGGTGAGAACCTCCTTCCCTCAGCCAGGGCATTGAAAATGGGTCTTGGATGGGTATTCCAGCATGACAATGACCCAAAACACACAGCCAAGGCAACAAAGGAGTGGCTCAAGAAGAAGCACATCAAGGTCCTGGAGTGGCCTAGGCAGTCTCCAGACCTTAATCCCAGAGAAAATCTGTGGAGGGAGCTGAAGGTTGGACTTGGAGAGGATCTGCAAAGAGGAGTGGGACAAAATCCCTCCTGAGATGTGTGCAAACCTGGTGGCCAACTATATGAAACGTCTGACCTCTGTGATTGTCAACAAGGGTTTTGCCACCAAGTACTAAGTCGAAGGGGTCAAATACTTATTTCCCTCATTAACATGCAAATCAATTTATAACTGGTACTAGAAATAGCTATTATTTCATATTGTACCATGTCCAGGTGTTATACTTCTGCTTTTTGTCTTTTTTGGCCTTCAGGGAGGGTTACAAGGAGGGGATGGCAAAGCAACGTTGACTGCTTTTGTTCTAATTGCAATGGCTGATGCTAAAAGTTTCTGTTCGTCAATACAGACTGTGAGTATGACATCTCGTTTTAATTCAGACTGTGGTGCTTGAGGGTTGTGGCTCATGCCTCCCCACACACGCATCCAGGGTTCCCACGCATCCTGGAAAACCTTGAAAACCTTGAATTTAAAAGTCATTTTCAAGGCATGGAAAACAGCTGGAAAATTAGGTTGTGATATCGCACATGATGAATATAAGGAGTTGTTTGTGATGGATACATATTTGATGGCACATGCTTGTTGACAAAAATAGCTAAAATGCAATTCATTGTTGTGCTATCTCTAAGTGCAGCCATAGCTCTGTAGCTGACTGTAGTGCTTGACTGACTGATGGCAGAAACAAGTTCAGGCACAACGATGCACACACAGAACTTAAGAACTGTTTGAGCCGAGCATGCACAAGCTTGCTTTGGTCTAATGTCGACATGGTCAGGACATGAACTGCAGTAAGATCTAATACAGTAACATTATTTTACTAACATATAGGTATTTGTTGTTTTAAAATGGTCAGTTGACATCTAAGGAACTTAATAAAAAATAAACAAAGAAGCGAAAGTGTGTGGCTGAAAAGTATTTCCCCCTCAGAATACACCAGCATACATTCAAGGTGAGTGACTATCCAAAGAAACGAGGATTCATCTCATCAAGAAACAAAAACACAAGGCGAGCTGCCACTAGAAATAAAACTATAAAATATTGAAAGGAATTAGCACAACAATTGCTAAATGTTTTAAAACATGTTGTATTACTTAAACATTAAGAAAGTAAAATTATTAAAATCAATTTTCATCCGAAGTGGTGGTGTTCATCATTATTGTAATCAAACAAGTTTTTAAAATGAGAACGAGTGTTGCGTTAATTATTTTCAATGAGTGGATAGCTACACATGTCTCTGCCCAAGCCAAACACCAGTAAGAAGAAAAATATAAGTATGTTACAAAAATTTTAGATTTTAACGAATGCACATGAAATTGATGCAGTTAGATAGAGGGTTAAATACATTAAATTTTATTGGCAAATAAATTAGTTATTTGAATGTGTATATGTGGATTTATATTTGTTTTTCTGTATTAATATAGTATTTTAGGGAAGAGCTGATGAGAAACGCTGTCTCTACTGTTCTCACTGTCACTGATGTGTATACTAGAGTATCCAGACCAGTATGGGCAAAGCAGGGAGGTATTTGAAGAGTCAGCTTCCCAGTCTCAGCAGACCCTACTCTGTGGCCATTTTGTCCTACGCCCTGGCCTTGATGGACAACCCTGACAAGAGCTTTCTGGAGAGATACCTTGGGAACTCTGGGTCAGAAGGTACAACTACTGCTGTTTGGGATATTAATAAGGACTAGGTGTATTGACACAGCTGTTCTAATAAAATAAACTGTCCATGTTCTCTCTGCTTAACATCCAGGCCCGTGCACAGGGATTGGGGAGGGGGTGTGGGGGTTGCTAACTAATTGTTCACTGGGGACTGGGCGGACAACTTGATGACTTAGGGGGCACCGCCTCTTTCACCCCCCACCTATGCACATGCCTGTTAACATCTAATTCCCATGCGGTACTGTACAGAAAAAAGTCCATCTCACTCAATTTTGATTTTGTTAATCACCTCATCTTTGTTTCCAGTTAGGATGGGTTTCTCACTGCTGCACACTTTGACCCCCCTTCAGAGAAAGTGATTGGCTTTTCTGATTCTGTGAAATTTTGTTTTTTGATTGTGTAAATGGAAGGATATAGCAATCACATACAGCACAAGAGATACAAAAAAACTAAAACAAACTGATGACTTGAAACTTTTACTGCATAAATAAGTAAATTAGTAATGAAAGAAATACATAAAGAAAGGAAAGGAATTATGGACAGTTGAAGGTTGTTAAATACAATAAGAAAGAAAATGTTAATAAGGATGATGTTCTATTTTCCAGAACTCCCCTTTGTCCCTATTTAAATAACCTTCAGTTGTCCAGTTGTCAGTTCCTGTGCTGCAGGGTGGCCTGGGACTGAGGTACTGGGAACTCCACTGGCATTCTCTTTGTGTATCTTATGCAGGTGGCACACAGTGGAGAGATGAGTACAAATCAAACACGTTAGAAGCTACGGGTTACGCACTGCTGGCCTACCTGAAGATGGGCAGAATGGATCGGGCGACTCCCATTTATGAGTGGCTAGTCCGTCAGGGTGATGCCAACGGTGGATATGGATCAACACAGGTACAGTCGCTGAGACCTCCCAGGCCGCCCATATGCTGAGCAGCCTGTAAGGCACAGCACACACACGGGCATGGGATAAGTTTCAGGATTTGGGGGGATGGTTAGTGCAGCGGTGGGAGACGGGGGTGCTGGCACAAGTGCCCGAAAACAGCATCCACATGGTCCTAAAGCCTGCATGATAGTTCTTCTGCTTATAGATGGATTTAAAAGTTGTTTGATCATAATGTTTTCAGAGGCACTGAGAGAAAATGAATACAGTCTAGATATGTCACTTTCTGAAACATTTCTGTTATAAATTACACATGTAATTTGGGGAAAATAATAAAACAACAATTGAAGTTAACAAATGTTCCCAAATAGAAATGTATAGGAAATAAAAAGGTATGATGACGTCCATGTCCATGTCTCTCTGTCTCCACCCTGCTTTAGTCCACCATGGTAGTTTTCCAGGCCCTGGCGGAGTACGTGATCCATGAGCCTCCGATTGAAAATCCGGAATTAAACCTGGATCTCTATATATCTGGCCGGAGTACCATTCTCAAATGGCGCATGGAGAAAGGCAACTATCATGTGACTAAATCACAGAAGGTAAGAGAGACACTACACTGCTCACGTGAAAGAAAAATTACTTTGATAGTGTTAAAAAAAACAGAATTGTATCTTGCCTTGTGCACATGTCTATACTTGTTAATGTGCATTGGGGTGGACATTTTTTTTGGGGTGCCCATAAAAAGTAAGCTGTGTTACTTTGTTCTTTTGTTTTGTGGTAGATAAACATCAATCAGAACTTCACGGTAGAGGCCACTGGAAGCGGATCCGGGAAGCTCATAGTAAGCAGCTTTCTTTCATTTCTGAGAAACCCTATGCTATAGGCCTCCAAAGATACAGGTTAGACTTGCATTCCTCACCTTCAATACCCAGCTTGCATGGGGTAAATCATTCCCTAGGACACTCCTGAACCCCACACACACACACAGAGTAAATTTTAAACTTGCAGTGGAGTTTCAAGCTTAAAGACACAAGAGTTCAACACTTCACAAGGGTAACAGCATCTTGAACTTAACAGCATCCTGAGGGTAATAGCATCAGTGTAAAACATCAACAGCACATCTGTGGTGGAACTAGCTTTTCATGCCAGGGGGGCAAATCATACTCTAGGGGGACCCTTATTGATAAGAGTTGTTTAATTTGCTGGTTTACACAAAGGCTTATGTTTTCATTGTATTCAGTTCTCAACTCCCCTCTCTGACATGTTGTAGGCATACACAATTAGTCAACAAATACATTAACCATAGAGAAAAACAAATACAAATGCAGAATAATTCATTTTTTAAATACAAGTCTGTATGTCAACAACTAAAGGTCCTTTTTTCTTTGTTTCATGCAAATGAATTTGTTTATGACAGTTACATGACACTGGTCTACAATATTTTAAAAGTTGTCTGCTTCAGAAATAAAATGTTCTGGATTTTGATCTACTGAATTAAAATATCATGATTAAAACAACTGTTCCCAAGATATTTAAGTTTTTTTAATGTAAATCTAGGTCTTTTCATGTGTTTATGGGCTTACAGGTATAGTTAAAAAGTCTGAAACACAATTCACAAGTTGAGGAATACATGTTGCATGTCATTAGCAATTAGTAAAGGGATAATTAGTTCAGAGACTTGCATCATCACTCTGAACTCACCGTAAGTTGAGAAGATTTTCCATACAAATGCAATGTTAAAATAGGCAGAGTGGTCCCAGACAATGAATTTTGGCCAAAAAATAAATATATATATATATACTTTATATCAGGGCATCCCAACCTTTTTCATCCCAAGGCCCACTTGATCAACATTATAAACTTTTGAAGCCCCCTACCCACACAATCCGTTCAAAAACATTTTTTTAATACATTTTAATACATTAGATACATTAGCATAATGTGCTGATGACATCACATTAGCTAGTAAGTGTCTACACTTGAATTACATGTTTTGGTTCTGCTTAAGAGATAATCTATCTAAACAAAATAAAACATGTCCTTATACTTTAAAATAATAATAATCAAAATCAAATAATACATTCTCGAACAGTAGTTAAAATTTATTTTTACAACCGCACGCATATATAGGTAGGCTATTGATTTAACTTGCATGAAACATGTTAACTTTTCAGTAAAAACACTTAACTCATTATATACTGTATGTGCAGTGACATATGCATGCTAACTTTAATTAGTATTTTATTCAATAAATGTTGTCAGAAATAAGGAGTTGGTGTAAAACCCATGATGAATATACCCCAGTGTTCAGTAACATTAAAAAATCTATACTAAAATACTAAAGACACTGGGACACAGTAACCTTAATAGTTAACTATAAGAAACAGACTCCCTTTTACAGTTTTTGTCAACATTATGTATTTTTCTCTATATAATCATAATAATAATAATAATAATGGATAAATTGCAACAAACTTAGTATGGAGCTGCCTACTAAACATGGGATCATCTCCAGTTAGTGTGCAGCGTTTGTTGCAATTGACCCATTAAACCTAATAAAAAGAAAAATGCATAAAAATGTAAACTTAAATTGATAAAATAATCCCGGAGATTGGTTGTTCGTCTGCGATATACACTGTGTGTGTGTTTACCCCCCCCCCGGCCTCTGAATTACTGATGGCGGGCGACACAGAAACTGTAAATCTGATGTGAATTAAATGCACTGGTAGCCAAGACAATAAGCTTTCAAACGATGTGCACATTGTAGTAATACAGTGTAACTGCTATACACAGGAGCCGTGTGTAACACTGCCAAATAATGCTTAAGAGGGTGTAGTAACACAGTATATAACTCTGAAATGTACATTACATTCAGTGTACATTCAAATGTACATTCAGGTTTTGGTAACCACATTTTTTTTTTTTTTTTTTTTTTACCTCTGGCAGTTTACTGCTTACCCTTGTACCATTTCAGTTTATTCACTGGACTTGAACTGCATAAATGTCAATAAAAACTGGAAAAATGGGGGTGTTCTAAAACTTTTGACCGGTAGAGTATATTCTTGCGGCCCACCTGTAGTAGCAGGGAGATGATTTTGACTGTAGTGCTGACTGTAGATTGAAGCTCTGGGCAGTGCTGCTAGAAATGGAATGCATTCGTAGCCCAAAATCTATAAAATTGAAGCATAATACTTGCTAAATAATACTCACACACTGCATTCTTGTTGATCATTCTTTGCAGAAACAAACCAATTGCCATGCGTTCAAAGAAAACGTGTTGAGAAGGTCATTGGTGACATTAGTCAGATGCTGCACAGAATCTGAGATTTGAAGATTTAGGTCACGTTTGTGTAACGCAGATCTCCACAGTTCTTTGTGGATCTGCAAGGCTCCACCAATGTGATCAGAGGATTATGTAGGTCTGTGTAGAACTGCGGAAATATGCATGCTGCTGCTCAGTGCAATCTTGCCAACATAAGTGCAGAACAACATAAGATGAAAAGACGTAAGTCGGGAGATGACTGTAAATCACTACAAAAGACGAGTATTCAGCAGCCACGTCATTTGCTACTACTACTACTAATAATACAATGTATTTTATATAGTGCAATTCATTACAGGAATCTCAAAGTGCTTAATAGTATAAAACAATAAAATACATAAACACATTAGCAATAATTTTTTTACATTCCAATTCATGAAAATGTGTTTTAAGTAGTGCTGAGGGAATTCATGCGTTAATCTTTGCTATTAATTTGAAATGTTTAACACAAAAAAAAAAAACGCAATTGACTCTGCACTTTTTTTTACCTCTGCTTTAATGATTTCCTGTTGTGGCGGCTATGGTGAGTGTGTCAAAACAAGTAATCCTTGCATGATAGGACAAGGGGGGAGTTTTAGGAGGAATGTTTACATTTAAAAAGTTTCCTGATGGCGCTTTTGACAAAACAAAGGTGGTGTGTACAAGTTGCAAAGCCGAATTCAAATACCATAGAAGCAATTCATCTTTAGTATACCATATAAAAGCAAAACACCCAGGTACTAGCTACGTAACTAGCGAGGTTACAAGAGGGCCTGGCCAATCCACGTTGCTGCAGTACGGTAATCAGTAGGCAAAATATTGGGGTGAAAAATATTCAACATTCTCCTTTTGTTATTCATATTGCAAAGACTGTTATGTACCTTTTTGAAATTCAACTGGGCACTTTAACATTTTTATATTGTTGGTGCATATGAAGAAATTGCCTTAAGTTCTAAGCTGATCCAGCCCTTCAGATAACCTTGATGGTTTTAATATTCAACTTGCACTTAAACACTGCGTTTATAATGTTGCTGCTTGCAATATATTTGATGGGAATGACTACACTATAGTTCTGAGGAGAGCCTGTTTACAGTTCACAAGATGTCATTAAAAATATTATTTAAAATATACTTCCTTTGTGTTGATTAATTTAATTAGATGATTCTACGTTTAAATATTGATGATTACAAGCTTGGGGGAAAATGCGAATAATTGCGATTAATTACAGCAAATTGTGTGATTAATTAGTTAATTGTTTTTAAGCCCTAGTTTTAAGATGAGGTTTAAAATGTCAAGGGTGTAACAGGCTTTTATATAGGGAGTGATATTCCATACACAAGGTGCTACTACAGAGAAGGCCCGGTCCCCTAAAGTACTGTGCTTTGTCCTGGGGACTCGGAGAAGGTCCAGTTCAGAAAAGCGTAGGGTGCGGTGGTGCACAGCTGCACAGGAGGTCTTGGATATATTTAAAGCCTTAAAAGTAAGCAACAAAACCTTATTATCCATCTGTTATTTAACCAGCATCCAATGAAGATTTCTGAAACTGGAGTTGTGGTCAAACTTTCTGCAACCAGTCAGTACCCAAGCAGCACTACTTGTAGATTGTGAATTAGTTTGTTTGCAATTTATTTTTGTCCCTGTGAGTGGAGTACACGACGATGCTGTAGAAATTAACACCTTTTACACCTTTTAACCTGGTTAATTTCTAATGGTTGTAGTCACAAGTTCTTCCGAAATACATAGAAGTGCAACAAAAAACGAAATTAGGTACAGTAATTTAGCAACCATTTATAATTTTTAAAGATTTTTTACAACCTTTATTAAGAAAATAATGGCAAGTATGTGCTGAACACCGCTCAAATGGCCCTCAACCTTCATATTTTGGCCTGGGGGGGTGACCACCACCTCTGACTCCCTTTGGCTCTGCTACTGTTGAACATCCCAGTGACTGCAATTGACGCACAAGAGGAGGTCAGACTGTTTTGCAGGTGTTAATCTAATTGAGCGATGTGATGAGAAAAACAACAGGATCAAGGGCTAGGATTAACATGTCCCAGAATTTAATTTTTATTATAATTATTTACCATTATTTTTTAACATAGTTATGGTGCTTTAGTTTCTGCTGGAAGCTCCGACTCCACAGTGTTTCTCATGCGCGGCACAACATGTACACTGCTGAGCACCATGGTGAAACAAACTGAGAAACACAGGGCTCATAATCCAATAAACGTGTTTTGCAAAATCCCTCATAACCAACAGAAAGTGTTTTTGAAAGCCGTGCTGCATTTGAGTATCCATGGTTTTATTTTACTGAAGATTACCGTATAAGATGGCATAGAGGTGCATTCGTACTTAAACGTTAATTAAATCACTTTTCAAAATACACAGTAGAAATTAAAATATAGAAAAACAGTAAATGTTCGCTGCCGATGTTGACTTGGATATCAGCAAACAAAAACTGTCTCCAAATGACAAGCAAGCTCAGATCACAGTAAAACCTCTAATGAAAATTAGTAAAAAACACGCCTCCCAGACAATGTTGGATAGAACTGAAACTATACATGATATTTATAAAACTGTTTAAAATCCTACATCATGTTTTGGCTGTGGTTTGTATTGAAATACGTTTAACATATGTATTAAATAAGTTACACTTTCCAAAACAAATGCAGCTGTGCTGTGTGGCCTGCAATATAACCAGCCCCTGTGTGATCGGCAGTATTGAGCACTGCAAATATAAGCTAGATCAGCACTGAACACTATCATTATTTGCTCTAATGTTTAGAAAATGCATTTTTTTCTATTTGTGTGTGAAATTGCTCATATAGCTTGGTCTTTGTTCTAATGTATAGAACATGCATTTTTCCTTTATTCTCCCTTAATCTAACTTATTTAATGTATTTGTACAATGTTTGATTTGTGGTTGATATTTATGATGAAAATTAATGTTAAGTTTATAATGTAAAATGTAAAAATGAAAAAATCCTGCCTTCAGTGCATATTTGACACAATTTCTCTCTGACAGAGAGATTTGAGGGATCAATGCTACACAATGTCTGTTTTGCATGCTAACTAAAAGAAAAGTAAATATTGGCAGATATATCGGTAATTGGGAAATTTTGCTTCCCAATTATCGTTATCAGTATTGGACCCAAAAAACCTGTATCGGTCGTGCTCTTAAATAAATGCACAGAAGTGGGCAAGCAGTAGAATGGTTCCTCTGACATTGCACACATTATTACTTTGTTCCCCCTGCAGGTGGTAACACAATATAATGCTCTCCAGAAAGCAGAGGAACAGAAGAAATGTAAAATGTATGAGTTGGAGGTGAACATTGATGAAGGTGAGAGGCAGCAATCCCTGGGCATCATGTTAAACAGTAAATTTAAAAAACCCAGAGGCCAAATAAAAAGTTGCACCCTATTGGCAGTAATCACAATAATGTCAGATCTCTATTTAATTTGTCAAAAAACACTTTCTGCTAATTCAAATTGAAGATGTGATAGGGTTACAGGTTTGTGCATTGTGGGCAGCTCAATGTTTTAATTTGGTCTGGGCCAAAGTGTGTGAAAATGCTCCTCCAGCTGGAGCAATGGAGACATCAAGAGTCACGTCTGTCATTTTCTCTCCCTTCAACAGCTGTGGCGCCACCAGGGACGAACAAAGCCTACACCCTGGACATCTATATGAAGTAAGTCATGCAGACGAGGTTTGAGAGGGTTTATTAGATGTTAGATTTTGTAAAGCAGCATTTTAAATCAATGAATGAAATATAATTATATAATTAATATAATTAATTTAATATATAGTAATGCGGGGAGTTTGTCAAACTCACACGAAGTAAACGTCTTCTCTGCTCTCCCCCCCAGGTACCTTGATGACCACGATGGTAGAATGACCATACTGGACATCTCTCTGCCCACAGGCTGCGTGCCCCTTCTGTCCAGCCTGGAAAATGTAAACTGACACAATGTCTGCATGTTTCACCCCCAAATTTCCAATCCATAGTCGGGATCTTATTTTCTGAGTGTTTATCTTTAATTATTGGCCTTGCTCATCGAGGGGGCTTAAGTCAGTCAGGCTTCTTTGTCACACTGCATGCATCTGAAACGTATTTTTCTTTCGCATGATGGATTCATTGATTCTTTGATTCCCATCAAGCTTAAAAACAGAGTGGACCAGTACATTCAGTACTACAATATGGATAAACAACTGAGCGAAAGAGGATCTCTCATGATTCATTTGTACAAGGTATGTTCCTTAGCTTCACAGAATAAAACTCTCCCATCTGCCCTTTGTTAATCACAGGCCCTCTTTCTAAAGCCCATTTAATTTCTCTCACAAAATGCCAACAGGTGTTGAACACAAGACAGCATCTCTCAATCACGCTGATCCAGGAGATGCAAGTGGGTCTGATGCAGCCTGCAGCAGTGACGATCTATGACTACTACGCCAGTGGTAAGATACAGTCCATGCACCGCCGATCCTGAGCTGCAAATAAAGACTGAAGGTATCGCCTCTTTCATTGCTTTTAGTAAGATGGCAGTTTCACATTTCATTCTTTTTGTTATCATTACACCGTTGCTGATGGTTTGCAGATGTACGTGTGGGTTTGTTGTGTGTCACGTTAGCCTACGCCTCTCCTTGCAGCCAAGTGAGAGTGTGTGCTGTACTGTCTTTCAGAGAACCGCTGCACCAAGTTCTATCACCCGAATAAGAAGCACGCAGAACTGGGACGCATCTGCAGGGGCGACCTGTGTCACTGTGCCGAAGGTGAGAATATTTTAAATTTACTGGTCAATAAAAACATAGAGGCCAGATGAAGAATCAAAATAGAATACCCAACCGTGTAAAAACAAACATCAAAGCAGCATCAATATAAACTATATTATTTATACTATACATTGTATACTATTATTGTCATTATTATACCTGTTCAACATATCATCAGCTAATAAACCTTTAACGGAATCCTCTCTCCACAGAAAGCTGCAGTGCCTTGAAGAAATACACAAAGGAGATCACTCTTCAGACTCGGATGGAGGAGGCCTGTAAGGGTGTCAGCTATGGTACGGTGTGTCCCTGGCCCTCTCTCATCCACACCACGGTGTCCTGCAACCACTGAGGGGGCAAAATGGGGTGGGACGTTAACAATACTCTAACTATACCATTACAATAACAGATGCACAGCAATGTAGACCTGTATGGTCCTGTACTACACTTTGAGTTTATGTATTCATTTTGGAGACACCTGTACTCAGGGCTCATGCCAGTTATCAATTTTAGTGTGAACATTTTTGGAAGTATTACAAAGTGCAGTAAGTACAAAAAGTGCAAAATACTGTATAAAATAAACATGTGAAGTGGGTGCTGTAAGGGCAAGTGGAGCCCCACACGAATTAATTAACAGTTGTAGTTGTGACTATGCCACCTATTGGATATAGGGCACTAGGACCCAGAAAGAAACCTCAATTTATCAGAATTAGGCCAAGTCTATACTCCTCACCTTGAGATTGAAAAAACCCAAGTCATACCTCTGAGACAGAACCACAATAAGACACCATGCAAGGCACAGACACCACTTTAAAAGCAATAATTGACGATGTATTAATACAACATAATAAAACAGGAGAGTCCTTGGGGGTGCCAAAGTCCACAATGATGCTGGACATCTAACAGAACACTTGGAGTATTGGTAGCCGTCCTTAATCTTCCACAAAAGGGAGGGTGAGAACAAACAGAACTCAGGAAAACTACAGGAGAAAAACAGGTGTGCCACTAAACACTATTCTGTAACAGATGTTCAGGTCCTAGATTCTAGCATACTCACAATATCACAAAATCATTTCCCAAATAGACTAGGCTGAAACCCTGATTCCCAAGTCCAATTTACAGAGCACTGTAAAATGATTCATTTTTCCCCACTAAGAAGTCTAAAATATTGTAGCTAGACTGACTTTTCTGCCCCTCATCATGGTTCTGCCACACTATGCAGCAATAATGGAGAAGGCGCAGGGTCAAATCAGGAACTTTATTACAGGAACGGAAGCACAGGTTTAACTGGAATTGACTGACTAAACTGACTATGACTCTCTTAAACTCCCACTGAATGCTATATTGTAAAACTACACCAATCTCTGTTGAATCTGTTCTCTAATCTAACTTGCAGGAACAGGGCACCCCTATGTAATAAATCATACCCGTGACTGGCTCACCCAATCATGGCGCAGGCTGTGTTCCCGCGTCGGGGCAACCCCTGACCCCAGAAGTAACTTAACCCACTAACAGTTACACAAGAATAACATGCACAGAACATGTGAACACATACCCCACTCTGTGCGGACTCCTGTCCTGATCTGGTGTGCCGCACAAACCCATCTGCTCTAGTGGTGTGCAGTTTGTGCACAGCAGCGCGGTGCTCAGGAGTCGGGTTACCAGCCTATCAACATCATTCAATGATTCCCAGGCTCTCAAGTCTGGCTATGAGTGCTATGAAACTAAATTGAAAAGACCACTTAACATTGATTTGTGAACTTGGAGTGGTCTCTTAATTTTTTCCAGAGCTGTATGTGTGTGTGTGTATTAGAGTTCGTATTTACTATGTAGGTAATCGTGGGTAGGCCTACATCTGCCCAACAAGTAATACATCACAATGAGGTCTGTTTTTGTTTCATACACATACAAAATATTTTTAACAAGTAACTATTTTGCACAATGTATTAATACTTGCAGGTCATCTTGAGTAAAATCAACCAAATGAAAAAAGAAATTATAATAATAATTAAAAACAATATATATATATATATATATATATATATATATATATATATATATATATATATATATATATTAATAATAATAAGAGATACACCTATGTGTATGAAATTTAATTAGATAAATTGTGTTGGCTAAATAATGTTAACGCTTCAAACTGTATTATCTCCAGGACTCTAAACATATATTCATCACAACTGTATTTAATTTAACTTAATTTAACCCAGTGCCATTGGCTCTGTTTCTTTTAAAAGGCACTTGAAATATAATTAAAACAAACATGGGTCATTCAAGTGTCTCATTCGTGGGCTTGCAAATTAGTCTAATTGCTTTCCCATCTGAAAACTCAGAAACGATTGTTTGTATTTTTCAGCAGCTGTTCTAGCAATGGTGTTACCTGAAAAGCTGTCTGGGCGGAAACCAGTCATGAGTTTATTACCTCTCAACCAGTCCAGAGTGAAAAATAAAACACAAAAATAGTGATAAGTGATAATAACAATAACAATAATAAATATAGCTTAACCAATACTCAAAGAAAAAAATAAATAAATCCATTATAATAAGGAAAAGAACCACATTAGTGACCCACGTGACACATATATCAATGTTTTCCTCAGAAATTTGCATATGCAAGGCAGTCCTAAATATTCTCTATTTAAACAAGATATTCAACGCCGCCTATTTATCATTGGAACATCTGCCTTACCCGACACGGTGCATTATGGGAGTAACAAAGAGTTCCTGTGTCGCTTGTTCAGACTATGTGAAAACGCTGCTGGTTGAAATAATAACTCGTACTGTTGTCTGTCATGCAATCCAGGTGCATCGTGTTCAAAAATGCATTTTTTTAAATAGAAAACATTGAATATGATATGAGGCAGGCTTTCCATTATATAGATGGGGAGAAAAGCCCCACTGAAACTCTGTGCTACTTCCATAATGCATTGTGGCTCAATTGTGGGTACAATATTGACGGGTCTTGTTGACGGGTGGGTGGGTTGTTTGTGGTTCGATGACCAGAGGAGGTTGGGAAGGGGAGTACAAGTGCAATGTTGAACGGGGTAGGGCTGGGGGTGCAGTAAGTCTTCTGGCGCCAGAGGACATCGAAGTCTAAGAAGAGATGAGGTGAGAGTCTTTAGGTAGCTATGTGTAGACAGGTTACAGTAACAATAGGGGAGAACCAAAGCCAGAGGAGGGAGTGGAGTAGCTTGTGCAAATCGAGGCAGATGACCATATAAGTAGCCGAGTTTTGGAAGAGCTGGAGAGGGTGGGTAGCAGATGTAGGTCAGCCAGGAAGGAGTTGTAGTAATCCAGGCAGGAGAGAACCAGGGTCTGGATGAACAGTTGAGTTGAGTAGTTGGTGAAGATGGGCTGCATTCTGTGGATGTACAAGTGTGAGTCAGGATGGAGATGTGCTTTGAGCAATAGTCACATCAAGGGTAACTCCTAGATTCTTAGTGGCAGAGAAGGGGGAGAATGTGATAGATTCCAGTGGAATGGAAATGGGGAGATCAGAAATGGGGGGGAAGGAGGAGGAGGGAAAAAAGAGAAAAATGACCAGAGGGAGAACCAGAAATTACCAGAAATACAGCTCTGAAAAAAATTGAGACCACTTAACATTGATTTCTGAAATTGGAACTTTTTCCAGAGTTGTAGAGGAAAGAATGAACGAGAGGTTACGCACTCTGGAGATCTGTTTATGTTGAGTGTGCAAAGGGTCTAAGGATATATAACAAACAGTCCCAGTAACAATTTTCTCAAATTACCACACCACCCTCTGTTTAAGTGAGGGACCTCAATAAATTCCTGTGAGTTTAATAAAATTGCAGGTGAGCACCAAGTACAGCAAGTTGCAGTATGAGTATTTACTAGATCTTTAAAAAAAAAAAAACGCAAAGTTCTCACACATGGGAAGGTACATATAGCCCCAAATGCATAGGAAAGTAATTACTCATTTGATTCATACTTTGTTCATAAATACAAGTAAACTGCCAACAGGCATCCACACAAATATTACAGAATAAAATAAAATAAGAGCGGTTCAAAAACAACCTTGTGTTCTAAATTCAGCAAATCAACCCAAGCAAAATTAAAATAGACAGTAGACACTTCCTTCTTCTTAAAACATTCCATACAAACCCTGACTCAACCCTTTATCCCATATAGCAATCAATACAATATCTAGTATAAAATACACATAGCATAAACATCAACACTTTCTTTAAAAATACCAGTTAAAAAGAATAGTATACGAGGTGGGAGGAATGGCACATAACACAAATTTGTCTAAATGTATAGGCCTACTTCTCACCCAGCTCCACAATACTACAGTTGGAGTGAATTCAGCAGTCAGCTTTAAACCTCTTAGTGTCAGTACGTTTTTAAGTTTCGGTTTGGTTTCAGTTTCCTTCTCCGTGAGTTGCTCTCCCAGCTCGCAACCTCTTCAGCAGGGTTCCTCTGTCCTCATCCCATCTACATATAAAGGGACGCATTTCCATGGCAATGGTAGCACGGAAGCACATAAATATAAAGAGTTTAAACCGAGACAGCCCTAAAACACATTCTGATAAAACAGAAATAAATAATCATACCAATAGTAATAAAAAGCATTAAAACCAATCAGTTACAAGTGCTATACCACATCCAAATAGAACTGAATTTGTGTGCAGTCATACCAACTTTCTGAACAATCCCTCTTCAATGTGTGACTGACAGATGGACAGGAGGGCTGGTATGAACCTGATCATTGTGTTTACCTTCTCAAAAAATTGAATTATTAGAATGTATGACTGTGTCAGGAGTATAGGTGTTATCATTTCTGATTTTTTATTATGTGATTCCTTGCAGTTTATAAAGTCCAGGTTTCTGAGATCGTCCTAAGGCAGGACTATGATGACTACATTGTGGTGATCAAACAGGTCATTAAGCAAGGTATGGGTTTTTTCTCCCACATGACTTACAATTACCCATTTGTTTATATTCCTGTGCTTCATTTGACTCACTATGCGATTACTTGTTGTAATGTTTATTCTAGGTTTCATGTATCTGTATCTGAAACATATCATAATACAGGACTGTAACTACCATGTGATTACAACAAATGTAACCAATGTTACTAAATTAGATTAGATGTAGCTGTAGGTGAAGTACCAGTATGGAACATGGAAGTACAGCGGATGCTTCTCTTCTTCGATGTAAGCTTGTGGTGAAATTCTAACCATAATAGTGTTTTATCTGTAAACTGCACATTGTACCTTTTGTGTACAAACCCTTGCTAAAATGTATCTGTATTTTAGTTGAAGGCCCTGTGGCATAACTTGTTTCTGTATGGTGACTTGTGTGTTTGCAGGAGAAGGTGAGGTCAGTGAAAATGAGAAGAGGACGTTCCTCTCCCACGTGTCCTGCAGAGAAAGCCTGAACGTCAGGAAAGGCGAGGAGTACTTGTTCATAGGACGACCAGAAGACACAATGTCCTCTAACACACATGGCGAACCGTGAGTCTGAATCCATGTGACCAATGTGTGCTGCTTTAACATCCCCTTCCTCTGTATTCAGGCACTGTTGTTGGTTTATTCATTCATTCCTTGGTTTTGTTATTCAGTTTCTAAGGACTGTAATCACTGCACTGAATGATTTGAGATTCCAGCGCTTTTGATTGTCCATCACAATGCCCACACCTCTATCTGACAGACAAGAGCTTCTGTATGCAGGAGGGCTCCAGTAGCCCCCAGAGAAGCTGAAGCACCTCCACCATGTTTTCAAAGTCAACAGGCTGATTTGCAGAGTACTGTTTGCGGGGGCTGTGAATTCTGTATATGAAACTCTAATCCAACATCACACATTTAGAAATGGATGCAACTGTACTGATACTAATACAATGCTCTACTTTCACCTGCATTTCACATCGATGTCTCTCAGAGACTACTGCATCTTTATACATTTCATCTTCATCATCATCATCATCATAGACCTTGCTTAATCCATTACTGTATATATAGTGTTCATTATTCAAGTAATTAGTTATTATGGATTAGGCTACTTTGCAGACTTGTCTCTTATCTTTAATGTAGGGCGATGCATATCCTGGGGTCTGAGACATGGCTGGAGTGGTGGCCCCACGATCAAGACTGTCAGACTGAAGAGAAGCAGGAGACCTGTGAGGTCTTGGCAGCCTTTGATGATGAGCTGCGCAATTATGGCTGTCCTAACTAAACCCCTCATATAAACAGACACTGGCATTCGTCATTACTGTGTATTGCACACAGATGTTATGATTTAATATGTTATACTTCAAATACTAAATAAAATCAGTAAATGGTTACTTGATTGTGTTTTAATTATTTCCTTGATACAGGCATGGCCAAAACCACTATTGATGAAAGACTAGATTAAATGATTGAAACCTAGGCAAAGAACTAACACACACCACTATGAAATGATAGGTTGCATATGCAACCCTGGTTATCTGAAAAAGGAAGCACTGCCCAAGGGGAAGGGGTTCCTGCACGCTGCCATAGGAAACCGAGCGAAACGTCACTCTTATCAAAGATGCCATTGGCCCCTGTGCACATCACTCATAACAGGTCCCTTCCCCACTTCCTGTTCTATAAAACGTGACGTCAGCGCAGATTCATCCTCTTTTGCCGGGAGCAGGACTCCCACGAAACCTTCAACCCTTGGGCAGTGCTTCCTTTTTCAGATGACGGGGGTTGCATTCCCAACCTATCATTATCTTTCAAGTCGGAAGCACTGCCCAAGGGGGAGGGGTTACTGTATAACAAAGCCTTGCAAGGGAAGAGGCAGCAAGCTGATAAGGGAGTCTGCCCTGAGGTGACCACCAGGGGGCCCTACGAGTGAGGCCACACCAGCTCTACAAATGGCATTTAAACGATGCCCAATTGGGACTAAGGGGCCTAAAGTGTGCCAAGAAAACATCCCCCACACCATTACACCACCACCACCAGCCTGCACAGTGGTAACAAGGCATGATGGATCCATGTTCTCATTCTGTTTACGCCAAATTCTGACTCTACCATCTGAATGTCTCAACAGAAATCGAGACTCATCAGACCATGCAACATTTTTCCAGTCTTCAACTGTCCAATTTTGGTGAGCTTGTGCAAATTGTAGCCTCTTTTTCCTATTTGTAGTGGAGATGAGTGGTACCCGGTGGGGTCTTCTGCTGTTGTAGCCTATCCGCCTCAAGGTTGTACGTGTTGTGGCTTCACAAATGCTTTGCTGCATACCTTGGTTGTAACGAGTGGTTATTTCAGTCAAAGTTGCTCTTCTATCAGCTTGAATCAGTCGGCCCATTCTCCTCTGACCTCTAGCATTAACAAGGCATTTCTGCCCACAGGACTGCCGCATACTGGATGTTTTTCCCTTTTCACACCATTCTTTGTAAACCCTAGAAATGGTTGTGCATGAAAATCCCAGTAACTGAGCAGATTGTGCAATACTCAGACCGGCCCGTCTGGCACCAACAACCATGCCACGCTCAAAATTGCTTAAATCACCTTTCTTTCCCATTCAGACATTCAGTTTGGAGTTCAGGAGATTGTCTTGACCAGGACCACACCCCTAAATGCATTGAAGCAACTGCCATGTGATTGGTTGATTAGATAATTGCATTAATGAGAAATTGAACAGGTGTTCCTATTAATCCTTTAGGTGAGTGTATATCGAGTAGTAGCAGGAACATTCATGCTGCCTCTGCACAGCACAGGAGCATCCAGCTCAACTGAATAGTACAGAGTCGAAGACCAGCTAACGCAGGGCAACATTAGCTCTACTGTGTTGACAAATGAACTATATACACAGCGAGGAACCAGAGTCCATAGGCTACTGGGGTTCGACTGCAGCCAGCACCGGGTTCCATCACGTCCAACCTGTAGAACCAGGCAAATGTAAGCGGCGAGCCTCAAGCTGCAGCTGCATAAATGTCTGCCAAGGGGGCACCTTGAAAAAGGGCCCAAGATGTGGCAACACCTCAAGTCGAGTTGGCCACCAGGTGTTCAGGCACTGGGGTCCCGGTGGACTCGTAGGCCATGGTAATAATGTCCACAATCCAATGCGAGAGGCGCTGCTTTGAAAGCGCCTGGCCCTGTGTGCACGCTCCATAAGACACATCAGTTGGTCTGAGCACTGAATATCCTTAGTGCGTTCCAAATAGCACCTGAGGGCCCACACAGGGCAGAGCAGGTGAAGCCGACACTCCTGCTCTGAAGTAAGGGGAGGAAGATGAAAAGCCATCAACTCAATAGACCTGTTGATAGGGAACGGAGACAGCACTTTCGGGAGGAACGCAGGGTTAGGTCGTATTGTGACCCTGGAGCCATCTCCCGCAAAACGGACACAAGATGGATGTACGGACAGTGTAACTCAGAGTGTGTAGCTCAATCGTTTTGCAGATTTGATTGCCAGCGCAGGTGCCAATGCATGCCCTGCACCTGGGACAACAAGTCCGCTCCGCTATCAGCAGAAATGTCACTCGTTCTCTCTTACCTTCTCCAGGACCACCAGAAGGGGGAATGGTGGAAATGCGTTAAGTAGACAGCACGGCCATGTGTGGGCTAGTGTGTCAATCCCTAGGGTTCCTGAGCGGTCTCGGATGGAGAAACATAGTGGGCAGTGTGTGGCCTCTGCCCTGACGTCCATCCTGCCAAACCGGCTCCACATTTGTTGTATCACAAATGGGTGGAGGCACCATTCCGAGGCCAGGGGGTCTCCCTGAGAGAGGAGGTCCGCTGCCATGTTGGCCAGGCCTGGAAGGTGAACTGCTCTGATGGAGTGGAACCATGGCTGCGCCCACAGAAGCAGACGGCATGCTAGGCAGTACAGTCTGCATGACCAGAGACCTCCTTGCTTGTTGATATACAGTGAGGGAAAAAAGTATTTGATCACCTGCTAATTTTGTACGTTTGCCCTCTGACAAAGAAATGATCAGTCTATAATTTTAATGGTAGGTGTATTTTAACAGTGAGAGACAGAATAACAACAAAAAAGTCCAGAAAAAAAGGCATTTCAAACAAGTTATAAATTGATTTGCATGTTAATGAGGGAAATAAGTATTTGATCCCCTATCAATCAGCAAGATTTCTGGCTCCCAGGTGTCTTTTATACAGGTAACGAGCTGAGATTAGGAGCACTCTCTTAAAGGGACTCTCCTAATCTCAGCTCGTTACCTGTATAAAAGACACCTGTCCACAGAAGCAATCAATCATTCAGATTCGAAACTCTCCACCATGGCCAAGACCAAAGAGCTGTCCAAGGATGTCAGGGACAAGATTGTAGACCTACACAAGGCTGGAATGGGCTACAAGACCATCGCCAAGCAGCTTGGTGAGAAGGTGTCAACAGTTGATGCGATTATTCGCAAATGGAAGAAACACCATCGCCAAGCAGCTTGGTGAGAAGGTGACAACAGCTGGTGCGATTATTCGCAAATGGAAGAAACACAGAATAACTGTCAGTCTCCCTCGGTCTGGGGCTCCATGCAAGATCTCACCTCGTGGAGTTTCAATGATCATGAGACCGGTGAGGAATCAGCCCAGAACTACACGGGAGGATCTTGTTAATGATCTCAAGGCAGCTGGCACCATAGTCACCAAGAAAACAATTGGTAACACACTACGCCGTGAAGGACTGAAATCCTGCAGCGCCCGCAAGGTCCCCCTGCTCAAGAAAGCACATGTACAGGCCCGTCTGAAGTTTGCCAGTGAATATCTGAATGATTCAGAGGAGAACTGGGTGAAAGTGTTGTGATCAGATGAGACCAAAATCGAGCTCTTTGGCATCAACTCAACTCGCCGTGTTTGGAGGAGGAGGAATGCTGCCTATGACCCCAAGAACACCATCCCCACCGTCAAACATGGAGGTGGAAACATTATGCTTTGGGGGTGTTTTTCTGCTAAGGGGACAGGACAACTGCACCGCATCAAAGGGACAATGGACGGGGCCATGTACCATCAAATCTGGGTGAGAACCTCCTTCCCTGAGCCAGGGCATTGAGAATGGGTCATGGATGAGTATTCCAGCTTGACAATGACAATTATAGACTGATCTTTTCTTTGTCAATGGGCAAACGTACAAAATCAGCAGGGGATCAAATATTTTTTTCCCTCACTGTAGGCACCAACCGCTGTGCTGTTCTGTTTGACCCAGCACGTCTCTCCAGTAGGACTGGCAGGAAATGATACAGTCCAAGGAGTACTGCTTGTAACTCCAGGACAGTAATATGGAGGGCCATTGCTTGATCCGTCCACCTGCCTCATACTCCACGTCCATCGCAGACTGCTCCCCAACCCTGCTTGGAGGTGTCTGTCGTTATGACTGCTCGGTGATAGACTGGCCCCAGGGACACACTGAGGGTCAAATTGTGAGGGCTCCACCACCAACGGAGTGCCTTCCAGCACGCCGGAGTGACTTTTACTCAGTGTGCTCGATCGCGGCAAGAGTTCATCTTGAGAGACCTGAACCACCACTGCAGCAGCCTCAATTGGAGGAGGCCTAGGGGGAGGGTCTGTCATGCAGCCACTAGGAAGCCCAGCAGCCTCTGGCAAAGGGACACCCTGACACGAGCTCTCAGTCGGAAGAGGGAGACATGTGCGTATGGAGGTAACTCTCTCTGGCACCAGCGTGGCGAGCATGGCAACGGAATCGAGGTGCAGTCTGAGGAACTGTGCCTGCTGAGTTGGCATCAGGAAGCTCTTCTCTCGAATTTATCCGGAGGCCCAATTCAGAGAGGTGGCCTAAAATTAGGTTTGTGTGTTTCTGAACCTGTTCCCTCGAGTAAGAAAAAAACAGCCAGTCATCTAGATAGTTGAGGACGTGGACCCCCTGACAATGCAAGTGGGGTAAAACGACATCCATGCACTTGGAAAAAGTGTGTGGGGCTAGCGACAGGCCAAAGGGGAGAACAGAGAATTTTGGGTATTTTACAAAGTTCGTTCCCATCAGTCATTAACGTCATTTCATTGCTACTCTCTCCCTCAGTTGTGCTGCTTCCAATGCAGCTCATGTAAATTAGGGCTTTTATCCAATCAGATTTTCCGCCTGTGTTGTCTCCGGGTGAATCTACTCTGAGGCCTTCAGAATTCAGAGTGAATGCCCTCTGCTGTTGAAGCAAATGGGGACGATTTTGTTGATTATCATGTTCTTTAACCAATCAGATTTAGAGTTTGAAATGTTGGGCATATTTTTTGACACGCCGGAGACTTCTAGCTGGCCTAGCAGCTTATGTCATAATTTTTCATGTGGCGTGATCAGAGGGCCAGTTACCTAACTGACGTAAAACTAGCTAGCACATAACGTAGCATCATCTAAGATTGATTCAAATTTTCTGTCATGACATTTAGATTTTTAGATGTAGTGCTTTACATTTTTTGTTTCACTTTTTACTTAGCCCTGTTGTTTTACACACAATGGCTGAAGGAGTTGAAATGGATTTGGTGGTGGATTTACTGGTAAAGCCTTTTTTGAGAAGGACCTTTCAAGAAAACCCAGAACTGGGGAGAAGGGTTGACCAACCCCCGCAGCTAGCAGCCCTGTCCCAGTCAGGGAAAGGATTTGTGCGACACTTTAATTCGAGCAGCTACGAATGGTACACCTGGCTTACAGCCTCAAAGGAACATTGCAAATTGTAACAGGCTGGGAATGCCAGTTATTTGCAACTGACTGATATGGTGTTTGAAGCCATGCTGGGTTTGCAAACCTAAATTTCCTAATCAAGGCAGCAACGAAACACCAAAGGATGGCAGGGCACTTGCAAGCAACAGGGCTATTGAAAATGATCGACACCCAAGTGGATCTCAACGAAAAGGCAAACGGAGCTCCACAATGAAAAAGTCAAGAAAATTGGGAAATACTGAAAATACTGATCGATTGTGTCATCTTTCTGGGTAAACAAGAGCTTTCATTTAGGGGACACGATGAAAGCAAGGAGTCCACAAATAGGGGTAACTATTGCCCCATTTCCACTAGCCATGTTTAGCTGCACCTCAGCATGGCTGTGCAGGTCCAGGGGGTTTCCACTAGGGCTCAGCTGCACCTTCACCTGTGCCCGAGCTAGTTTCAGGAGCATAGTTTCACACATCGTACCGGCTGAGTCCCAAACTGGTCCGGGTCAGTACTGTGACGTCCTGACGCAGTGCACTGCATCTGGAAATTGTAAGTACAGTAATGGCTGCCGCTCTCGATGCAAGAGATGCAGTAGAAACCTTTCCAAAGAAGGAATATGTGTGTTTACCTTGGATAAATTATTAATCTGGAGCAGTTATTAATTTACAGTGGAAAAGTGCCACACAGGATGTATTGCTTGGAGCAGAAAGACATTTAATCTTAAAACTATTAAAATGTTTAAAACCGAGGCTAGTTTTGAATTACTGACTTCACCGCATCTTCGCTCCAAAAATAATCAGATTGAGGTATAAATTGGCCTATGAGTTTTCAATTAATTGGATTAGCACAACAAAATCCTCTTACATTATGTGTAATATGTATAATATTTTAAAGGTATGGCAGTAGCAGTAAAATGTCCTAGACCGATAATTAGGGGACGTCATACTGTATATTTTTATATAGGCAAAACAATCACCATTCAGCAGCACAACACTGATTAAAATATAAAATATAAAAGTATAGCAGCATATTGTTGTGTTCAATAACTGCATACAGTATGTTTAAATATTGCCTGCATTCACAATGCAGGCTATCATCATAAATTGTGAAAATAAATCTTTTTGCTAGTCAGATCTGCGCAGATTCATGAAATTTAGCAAAACGTGGACACACCATATATTTGGCTGTATCATAAGTAGTCTGTCAAATGTGTTTCGTGGACTACTGTATGTAGTTACTTTATTACTATAGACAGCTCTGGAAAAAATTAAGAGACCACTCCAAATTCAGAAATCAATGTTAAGTGGTCTCTTAATTTTTTTCTGAGCTGTATATGTGTTATTGTACATGTTATGCTGCCATTTCTTATATGCACTAATCATGTCAAATGTATTTTATTACAAAACAAACTGATTTCACTTGATTATTGCAATGTGAACATAAGTGATCTGAGTCCTGAGAAAACACAAAAGTGAATCACGAAAATGAACCCCAGTTCATTTCCAAAACATAGCCCACACAAAGTTGCCTAAAGTTAATCCTTTTAGGTAATAGTAGCCTATACTGACACGTTTTCACATTTAGTTGTGGTTCGTTTCAGTAATTGGTAGCAAGTTGGTGTGCAGTACTTTCAACCCCTTGCCCACCCTGTTTTAACCAGGCCCACCCCCTACACAATTTCTGGCTTCACCCCTGCTTTAGACATGTGTACAGTTTGTACAACTAATGTTAACTTGACTAGCCACCTACAGTTACTGGTAAACTAGAAGTTCACTAGGATTTACATAAGAATTGTGGGAAAGAGGTCTTCACAGTGGCAGCACAAATAAGTTGCAGGGCCAAATCATAATACGTTCATGTTAAATTAAGAAAATGTACTGTACTGCTGTTTCTGCAGCCACTCAACTCTCTTCAATGGAATCCGAGGCTCCTTTAATAGGGTGTTATGCCGCCCAGGGAAAATTGACTGATTAGCCAACCATACATGTCAGTCAATTACATCTCCCAAGCTCCAACAGGCTCTGGTCAGGAGCCCGTCTCTTAAAGTGGCAGGGTGCTCTCTCCTGCCACACAAGCTTAACATTGTAAACATCTAGACAAGTGGTTCCCAATCCTGGTCCCAGGCACCCGATATCTTTGTTCTCTCTATTCCTTAATTTAACTAATAATTGGCCTAATTAAAGTTTAGTCATCATTGTGAACCATTGGAGACATCAGGATAAATATACAAGTATGTAAGGCACCCATATTCTCCAAAGTTTTGTTATTTAAAATGCTTCCCTTCACACCCCACCACCCGCTGCTTCCTCCCACATACATCAAAATAACAACAACAAAAAATGTTCAACAAACAATATAAATAATTAAATAAAATGACATCAGACATGGTTTTGTACCTTTAGCTGAACGTGACGTATTTTGACTTGTGTTTGTGTAACTGTGGTCAATCAACTTGAAATTGGTCCATTTAATTCCACATAAGCTTTGACTATGAACTATAAACCTTCCAAGCCCTTGTTTGAAGAATTTGCTCAAACACAGATACTGTCAATATTGACCTGTTTGCTTACTGGAAGAAGAGGTTGTTGCCTGCTGTAATGCTGGTACATCACATGGTCAGGTGCAATGGTCTATATACAGACTTTGACAGCATCTTATGACATTATGGGTAAACAAACAAATAATATGGAGTTCCAATGAAAAGGAATGGAAAGAAAATATATAAAAATGTGATCTCACATAACATTTACATTCTTGTAAAATACACACAACCTTAAAAAAATGTCAAAACAAAGACAATAAGAGTGCATTGACCTCTTAAGCTGACAGCCAAAATGGGAATTTCCTGCTAAAAGATCAGGCTCAATTTCAAAAGCCCATAACTCTCTAAATGTTTGCATCACATGCATATAGTATCTTTGATAGAAAATCAATTAAATTTCCTTTATATCTTTTATGCTCAGACCATAGCTTGGAGGATCACAATATGCAGTCAAGTTTCACATCATGTGGGGCACATCATGTTTCACGGGGTAAATTAGACACAGACCCTCCTCTAATTGGTTGAAAGTTGACATCAAAGAAACAGATGGACTAATAATGAGTGAGAGAGAGACAGAGAAAGGAAACAAAGCACAAACAAAAGAAAAACAACAACAACACCACACAGACTACACAACAGTCACCTTTACAGTGCTTGGCAGAAAAGGGAAAGGTGACACCTGCCCATCATTGTAACATACATGCTACCAAATAGTACTGCTGACTCCCTTTCCCATTATCATTTCCAGAACTTCAGATCATTGGCTTCAGAAGCAGACCTCCTGCCAATGACAATACCTCCTTATTGCGATATAATATTCCTGTAAATCACCTACTGCATTCTCTCACTGGACGGTGTGGAAGAACAATCATCTTCAATCAGGTTGGAACGTTAGTTGCAATGCCTTTAATACACGCAGCATGGAGAAGAACAGTGCATCAAGAAGATGCCAAAGTAGCTCTGCCTTCATTTTAACAGTCAGAGCTTTTATACACAGAAATCAAAGATCTGGTTATAATCAGAAAGTCATTACTATGTTATCTTAAAAGTTAGCTAAGCAGAATTTATATCATTATAGGACAGAGTTCATAGATCAACACATGGATTAGGGAGCAGGCACTTCAATCATACTGTTTGACATTGTCGTAAATAACAAACCGAAATCAAGCTACCTTCTGGCCTGTCCTTCTAGCTTGACCTTATCTTTCTTAAGTATACAAGAGAGAAAAACAGGTATTAGAAAAATAATTTCTAACTTTCCTTCCACAACAGTATTTTCCAAGGTCGCCCCCCACCCGGAACTCTCCAATGGAACTGCTCAGCTTTTCGTTACTCCTTCAGCATCTCCTTCCCCTTTTTCGACCTACTAACAATATCATCCCACATCAGCTTCCTACACTGCAACTCGCATCTCGCATGGAGTCTCCTCCATCAAATTTCACCTTTTGGGCATCTATTTTTTCTACAAAACTAATCTCTTACCCCCACATAAAACACACCCCCCAACACACCCATCAGGACCGACACACACTCACATACTGTATCATGAAATCAAAACGGATACCACTCATCTGCCACAGATTTAACGCTCCAAGCCATGTTCACACTAGCTTTCTTTGTTTTTCTGAGATGCTCTGAATTCACTGCTTCCACCTCTCATTTCAACCCCACAGACCTTCTTCCCCACTCCCCACTTAATATTCCACCTCAAACAAAGTGATATGGCAACTCTGTTACTCCCAAGGAGCCACACTCACAGACCTGTAAACAAAAAAGGACATGTCATAACAGGAGGGGTTTCGCCTGAGGTGTTGGGCAGCTGCAAGGAGCGCAGCAGTATTAGAACATAAGAACATAAGAAAGTTTACAAACGAGAGGAGGCCATTCGACCCTTCGTGGTGGTTTGATGTATTGAACGCTATGTATTCATTGATTCACTCGGTATAACAGCCTGTCCTGATGTATAATTCTGTCTGAAGACAGAGAAACCAAACAGGAATACGCTGCTTTTGTTGTTAAATACATTTTGTGAAAGAAATTGTCATGAGCATTGGTAATATGATCGAATTGAACAGCAAAATCATAAAATATACATTCTTACCAACAAAAGAGAACAAAGCAAACATATTCCAAGAAACTGACAGTTCTACTTTGCTTTGTCAGCAGTTTTCCCTAGTTATGAATGAGTGTTTAAAAAGACTCATACAGAATATTATTGAAAATAAAGTATACTTTAGTGAACAGTATTATGTAAACAGAATTAACCACATTGTTTCAAATAAAAATGTGAAAACCTTTGAGTACTAATCTGTATCTAAATAGTTTTGCTGCAATGCAGATATATGTATCTTTTCAGTAGTGAAGGAGACACAGCAGTGCAGTGCTGGCAGTCTGGGGGTCTATTATGCTTAGTTACAGGTTAACAGATGATTGACATGTGCAGCCTTTAGCAGGAGTTGTGATGGTGAGGCAGTCAGCGTCAGCCTGCCAGACTGACAGGATGGTGACTGCCTGGTTTAACCTTGTCCTGTTTGCTTCATTTCTTTGTCTTGGCCAGCCTTTCTAAGTACTGACCAATTCCTTTCCTCTTTTTGTGTAAAAGCATTACAATTTTGTGAGATCAGTGGATGGGTCAGAGTCAAATTCTCCGCAGTTCTGAACCAGGCATTTGGATTGTGCTGCTTAAGTGTGGGATTGGAGGCTGTATCATTGTTTGCAGAGCTATAGTTTATCTGAGCATGAAACTGTGTTATAGCATATTTTCAAATTATGAGATAAGACGGAATCAATGCAAACACCGGGTTGTGAAAAATCTGATGATAAAATAAAGTGGCTCAGTTGGTAACAGTGCAGACTGAGCCCTATGAGCTGTGGTTTGCCAGTTCAATCCCAGCTCATGTAATTTGGTGATTTTGACTGAGAGGACCGAGGATCCCAGTTGCACTTCCTCACGCTCCCCAAGTGTAATTCCCAGGGATGTGGTGACGAGCCAAGATGCATTAGCACAACTGGTGATACAAAACTTAGGGGAAAGAAATAAAAAAGGCGATTCCATATTTATATAAAAAAGAACTAAATGCATAAAAACTTTGAATGTATCAAGAATGATTCTTGAATCTCCTTCATTGCAGGTATGTTCTTCTGGCTCCAAACCTCTTGAGGATTGACAGTTCAGAGAATGTGTTTGTTGAGGCACAAGGAGTGAGCGACCCCATTCAAGTGACAATCAGACTTCAAGCCTTTTCCACCCGGAAAGTACTGTTTGAAACTATAATCACACTCGATCAGAATAACAAACATCAGGCTCTCATACCCGTAAAGGTAAGATCTGAATGGGGCACACTGATATCTCCCCTGTTCTGGTGAAGTGGCCAATGCAAATTAACTGGGGTTGGAATAGAAAGTAATCAGAAAGAGCTGCAGTATTATTTCCCCTCATTGTTCCACAGAGAAAAGTACTTGGGTACATTAGACTTTAGGCTCAAAGCTGCGGAGGGGCAGTTTATGTAAAAGGGTTATTGATCTCAGCAGAATCCAGGAACTTAACATTTCTACAAAGGTGATAGAGAGGCCTTTGGCAGTGAAGTCTTTATGTGGAAATAATACTTTGATGCCCAAAGTTGTGACATTGTGTGCTCAGATTAGAGCTGTGTAAACATGCATCCTGAATTATATCTCTCTCTCAAAATTGTTTCTCTCTCTGTGTTCTAGATCAAGTCTAAGGATCTTGCAGAGAATCAAAAAACCAAGTATAATGCTTATCTGATAGCAGAGTTTCAGGGCTCATCCACATTGGAATCCACTGTACTGCTGTCTGCCCACTCTGGGTACATATTTGTGCAGATGGACAAACCCATATACAATCCTACTGATACTAGTAAGTTCCCTCTCTTTCTTTCACTCCCCCTCCATCTCTCTAATTCATTCTTTCTTGTTTTCTTGAATTGCTTATAACTCTGTATAGGTGTTTTATCCCTGATTAACTAGTATCTTGCTGAATCTTCAATGGTTACCACAATACCTTACTAATATGAACTCAGATTAGCTGGGGATGATCCCGTGCCTACTACAAAGATCCTTACTAAACTAGTACACAAGTTAAATATTCATTGACACGTACTTGGCGGCTGAAGTTAGTCCCTGGCTGTGGAGTAAAAAAAGTCTCCATTGAAACAAACTCTGCTGCCCTCTAGGGGAGACTATGTATGGGACTAACTGGGTCCATTACAATTTGTCCCCATCAATTCGTGAAAATTAATCCCAACAACAATTCACCCCTATAACAATTCATCCCCATTTTAGCCCCATCATACGTTCTCCGCTTGAGCATTTGTAACCAAGAGTAACACATATACATATACATAGATATGATGGCTATATATATATATATATATATATATATATATATATATATATATACACTCACCTAAAGGATTATTAGGAACACCTGTTCAATTTCTCATTAATGCAATTCAACCGATCACATGGCAGTTGCTTCAATGCATTTAGGGGTGTGGTCTTGGTCAAGACAATCTCCTGAACTCCAAACTGAATGTCTGAATGGGAAAGAAAGGTGATTTAAGCAATTTTGAGCGTGGCATGGTTGTTGGTGCCAGACAGGCCGGTCTGAGTATTTCACAATCTGCTCAGTTACTGGGATTTTCACGCACAACCATTTCTAGGGTTTACAAAGAATGGTGTGAAAAGGGAAAAACATCCAGTATGCGGCAGTCCTGTGGGCGAAAATGCCTTGTTGATGCTAGAGGTCAGAGGAGAATGGGCCGACTGATTCAAGCTGATAGAAGAGCAACTTTGACTGAAATAACCACTCGTTACAACCGAGGTATGCAGCAAAGCATTTGTGAAGCCACAACACGTACAACCGTGAGGTGGATGGGCTACAACAGCAGAAGACCCCACCGGGTACCACTCATCTCCACTACAAATAGGAAAAAGAGGCTACAATTTGCACAAGCTCACCAAAATTGGACAGTTGAAGACTGGAAAAATGTTGCCTGGTCTGATGAGTCTCGATTTCTGTTGAGACATTCAGATGGTAGAGTCAGAATTTGGCGTAAACAGAATGAGAACATGGATCCATCATGCCTTGTTACCACTGTGCAGGCTGGTGGTGGTGGTGTAATGGTGTGGGGGATGTTTTCTTGGCACACTTTAGGCCCCTTAGTGCCAATTGGGCATCGTTTAAATGCCACGGCCTACCTGAGCATTGTTTCTGACCATGTCCATCCCTTTATGACCACCATGTACCCATCCTCTGATGGCTACTTCCAGCAGGATAATGCACCATGTCACAAAGGTCGAATCATTTCAAATTGGTTTCTTGAACATGACAATGAGTTCACTGTACTAAACTGGCCCCCACAGTCACCAGATCTCAACCCAATAGAGCATCTTTGGGATGTGGTGGAACGGGAGCTTCGTGCCCTGGATGTGCATCCCACAAATCTCCATCAACTGCAAGATGCTATCCTATCAATATGGGCCAACATTTCTAAAGAATGCTTTCAGCACCTTGTTGAATCAATGCCACGTAGAATTAAGGCAGTTCTGAAGGCGAAAGGGGGTCAAACACAGTATTAGTATGGTGTTCCTAATAATCCTTTAGGTGAGTGTATATATACACACATTTTGTTGAATTATTTATTAGAATGTTTTCTTTTTCTTAATTGATAAATTAATTTGAGACTATAACTCCAATAAGTCATTCATATACAACTAATCAGGACAGTTGAAAACAGGTTTTCAATGAAAGCTGGTATCTCAGCTGGCATAGTGATTAAGGCAGGTCACTGTGAGCCTGGTGTTGTGTGTTTGATTCCTGATGTGCAGATGTTGATTTCCAAACTTTGCAACAACTGAAATTAAACTGTAAGGCAGTGGTTCCCAACCTTTTCAATGCCACGGCACACTTTGCTAAGACCAAAAACCTCACGGCACACCAACATGAAAAAGAAAGAGAATTTACTAGGTATTATCTTACCTGAATGGCAACAGGTTGCTAAAACTATTATCACATGCACATGGCATGTTAAAATATGTCAGTAGAAGAGTAATTAAAAGGGAAAATGTGTGAAGTGCAAGGAGTGGCTTTTAGTGTTATGGTAAAAAGTAGACAGACATACTAAATAATTACTTAATACAAATCATTTATTTAGTGCAGGAAGACCAAACCAGACACTAAAAACTATTCACAGTAAATATAAGTTAACAGCAAAATATGTTCAGTTCACAATATCTTATAACAAGTTAATTCAATGGCATTGCAACTGTTGAAAAACAATAGCACATGGATCATACATGCTATCTGTTCTGTTTTATTGTATTTGATTAAACATTTCACAACTGAAATGTTTTTGTTTGTGAACTGAATGCACACCTGAGTGCGATAAAAATATATCCACAGTTAATTTAAGCAGTTTCATATCAAATAAACAAGCCTACCAAAAGGGCAAGGACAAACATATTAAATAATATGTATTAAATCTATTTTGTCCACAAGTCCAACCTAAAAAAAAGCAGAGTGCAAGATAAAAACGAATTCAACATCTGTGCATTTTCTCAATTGCGTTTCAGTACCACTGATAGCACTGCAACTCATTGCAGGTGTGCATTTTGTCACAACCAGTGCGACCCGACACAGTTCTCCTTTCATTTCTGTTTAGAAATCAACTTCAGTTGGATATATCATTTAAAAAAGTCTAAAGTAGATGTTTAAGTTGCCCAAAAAAATTACATAATATTTTTGAGGGGATAAAAATCTCACAGCACACTTGGGGAGTCCTCATGGCACACCATTGTGCCGTGGCACACGGGTTGAAAACCACTGCTCTAAGGTGTCCCTGTGTAAAACTGTATTAAATGTATGCATATTTATATATTCTGTTGCAGTAAATTACAGAGCCTTTCCAACCACAACCGGAGCCTACTCCACTAACAGTTCAGTTATTATAGAGTTTAAGGTAAGCAAAACTGACAGAGGCCCTTTCAGCAGAGCACAACTTCACACCCACTTCAGAGCAAAAAATAAATACATTTACTAACAAGGCCCAGAGGCCTAGTGTCAATTAAGACTGAGACACTCTTTTAATGAGTCTATATTTTCACTTCATGAATTACATCATGGCACACTGATTGATGATATTCCAGTCCACTCCAGCTCTTAGCTATAACCGTTCTAATTAAATGATTGCAGCTTGGTTAGGTAGCATGATTTGTGGTGAATGGTGTGCACTGCATGAAATTAATGGTTTACAAATGCATTTGTCAATCATTTGAAAACCTGGTTATGGTAAATTATTTGAAAACCTTATATATACAATAGGTTTACACATAACTAAGTAACTGAGTAAGTGGGTTGTTTACAATGTTTACACTATATATGTAAACTTTCATCTAAATACTGATGGTTTACACACATTTCACAGATCACTGCATGAAATTAATGGTTTACAAATGCAATACATGTGTATTCAAGTTGAAAAATGTAAATGGTCATGGTCAGTTATTTGAAGATATTTGAAGAGTAATTTTTAATACTGCTAGAGAAACAAATAAATATAAATTCTCACTTTAATTATGCTTGCATTTATTTGAATCTTTACAATTAGTTTGAGAATAAAGCAATCACATAACAATCACCACTTTCTAAGAATAACTAATATAAGACTTATTTTTCTAATAAAAGTTTAACATTGAGAAAATGCTGAGCCAGTGGATAGTGGAACACTACTGGCTTTTGGTTGTGTAGCACTCGGGGAAAATCTATTAGTTTGATGTTAAAGTTGGAAAATACCAAAACGGCAATGTAAGATACTTGACTTCTAAAATATATGAATAATACAAATTAAATATATTGTTGGCTAACATATTGTAAATGTATTGGCAAAAATACATGTAATGCATTTATATCTTAATTTAATCTTAATTGTATCTGTCTTTTGTGCATCCCAGGAATACAAAACTAAAACAAGATTTACTACAAATTAGGTTCTATCAGTTACTTCAGACAATTCAAACAGCTAAGCTAGATTATTATTATTATTATTATTATTATTATTATTATTATTATTATTATTATTATTATTATTATTGATTTGTATTAACTAATCATTTAAAAAACTATACAAGTAATATTGATGTTTTAATACAGTGGTGGGCAACCTGCAGCACAGACAGCACGTGGCCCAAAGTGCATCCACTTGTGGCCCAGGACTACCACCTACCCCCCAAAATAATAATACAAAAATTATAAAATAAATTACAATATTTATGTATAACTGCTTATTTTGCATCAATGTGTTACTCCCTTAAAACATTGTTGATATGTATGTATTGCTAATTTGTAATTAAAATGTAGCATTTGTGACTTGTAATAACGCAAAAAGGGGCCTTGCAGCCCAGGCAGTTACTTGACACTTGGAGTTGTAGCCTACTGATTCATTTAGGTTGCTCACCACTGTTTTAATAGCTCAATGGAAGGTGTTGCAGATGTACCCTTCTGGGAAGAATGACAAAATGATGATGAGAACTCCTATTGCCATATAAAAATTGGGTTGTTAGAGAATGTGTATACAGTAGTTGTGTTGTAATTTAAGCAAAAGAACTATTATACATATTTTGCTATGGATAATATGCTATTAATCAATTGAGAAATGTAACTGAGGATGACTGTGGTTTGCAGAAAGAGTATAAACATCAGATAAAACTTAATTTCCAGTCTAACCATTGTGAACTCTAAGGGCCTGATTTTCCATTATGGATACATTTACTGTGGCTTCTGTAATCTGCACAAAGTTGAAAATATAGGCCTAGATGTTTACAATCAATTGTGTAGCAAGAGAGAGTGTCCTAGGAATAGGGAGTTTGTGGAAACAGCAGGTAAGCTGTAAATAAAAGCCAGTAAAGGTGCTGCCCAGCCTGGAAACTGTTTTATTATGTATTTATTTGTATTTGTTGTTTGTGCCTCTGCTGTGAAGACATATTTATCACAAGGTGGCTAGACAAGTGAGTTTACATACTACATTTGTGTAATTTAAGTTTTGCAAACATAATGTCTACAATTTGCCAAAGGTGAGTTATAAGTTTTTGAACCTGAAGTTTACACCTTAACTTATTCAGTAAACTTTACGTGAAACATAAAGTTCACAAAGCAGTTTACACACTGCTTACTGCCTACTAAATTTGTAGGTTACTTGAGTTTCCAAAGAGTTTGCAGGTTTTGTAAACCTTTAATTTTATGCAGTGGTGACTGTTGGCTATTATATTCTGTTTTAGCATCTCTTATATAATATAAATGCAACATGTAAAGTGTTGGTCCCATGTTGCATGTGCTGAAATTAAAGATCGCAGAAATTTCCCATACGCACAAAAAGCTTTTTCCTCTTGAATTTTGTGCACAAATTTGTTTACATCCATACTAGTGAGCATTTCTCAAATGACAAGATAACACTATGTTACACATTTTTTGTTCCTGGGTAGTAAGTGTTATTTCCTAATTGCTTAATCCTCAAAAGTGAAACAGTGATATTTTGAAATTTAACTATTTCCAATGAGAAAACAGGTGAATTTGGGTTTTTTCATTCACATAATGTCAGAAAAAGCATATGAATCCAAATTAACATGTATTTATACTAAAGTAATACAAAAATGACTACAAAAGATTTAGGAGTGAGTAGTTTTTTGAGATTCATGAGTATAATCGAAAAATTTTGAAGAACTACTCATTTCTATACTTGTGAGGCATAAGCAATTAGGAAATAACACTTACTACCCAGGAACAAAAAAAAAATAGTTACACGGTGTAATCCATCCACCTGAGAGATGTGGCATATCAAGAAGCTGATTGAACAGTATGAACATTGCACAGGTGCACCTTCTGTGGGGACATTAAAAGGCCACTCTAAAATGTGCAGTTTTGTCACACAATGCCACCAATGTCTCAAGTTTTGAGGAAGCATGCAGTTGGTACATTGACTGTAGGAATGTCCACCTGAGCTGTTGCCAGAGAAAGAATTTCTGGAATCTCAGGGAAGCTCATCTGTGTGCCCATCGTCCTCACCAGGGTCTTTACCTGACTGCAGTTCGACATTCTAGCCAAGTTCACTGGGCAAATGCTCACCTTCAATGGCCACTTCAATGATTTTCATGGATGACTCCTGGTTTCAACTGTACCAGGCAAATGGCAGACAGCATGTATTGGGTCGTTGGGGGGGCAAGCAGTTTGCTGATGTCAACGCTGTGTACAGAGTGCCCCATAGTTGTAGTGGGGTTATGATATGGGCAGGCATAAGCTACGGACAACGAACACAATTGCATTCTATCAATGGCAATTTGAATGCACAAAATACAGAGACAAGATCCTGAGGCAAATTGTCATGCGGTGTAGCGTAAGGTACACTTATAAATTTCAGTTAAAGAAGTGAATTCAAGTATCACCTTATCAAGAATCCTAGAATCTTGTAGAACTCAATTTCTGCAATAATTGGACACAGACACCAATTCCAAAGATAAAAATTCTCAAATGTATTAAAAACAAAGATAAAATGTAGCACTACACTAGTTATACTAAAAGGGAAAAACTAATTAAAATTCACTCCAGATCAACAAATCAAAGACAAATCACTTCCATGACCAAATCAAAGACCATGGAATCGCATATGATGACACACAAAACATTACACAAAATTACAAACACATTGACTACAATACCGGTTAGTAAGACAAAGGTGAGTCTCTCATTAGTATTGTTAGTCGGACATTAAATAACTAAAGCAGGTTAGTATTTATGTCAAATAACTTCTCATTATACTGTATATATCAGTCTCATTTACGTTTGGGTGCCGAGAAAGATCCTATCATTACTTGTTACCACAATTTCCCTTAACTGATTATTATTCAATGATTAAGGATAGGCAGGGCCACCAATAATCTAATGTCTATTAATGTGTGTCAATTTCAAACTAAACAGTTAAACAGGAATGAGAAGATATTTCTTGGCATTGACAGATTTTATTTCTAAAATTGTCAAACAAAACAGTTCAATGCTGCACTCATTTATATTTAAGAAAACTAAATGATATTACACATTCTAAAGTTTATGACTCACAGAATAACATTTCTAATTGATTTCTTAAATGTCATGAATGATAAACTCCAAACTGTTAACTTATCTGAACTTCGTCGCAGAGAGGCCTCTCTGTCTTCGGGCTGAAATAAAAACACACGGCACGAGGTCCGTGTGGTTTGGAACAAAGGCAGTCCGGTTCGGCTTTGTCCAATAACTTACACTTCAGTCGATGCACCTGGAAGTTGGAGTTTCGCGAAAGTAGAATCTTTTCCAAACAGATTTTCCACTGGTTTGAAGGCTCCAAGGTTGTGCACAAAATCTTCTTTGCAAGCAGGGTTTCTTGAAGTTACTTGAAGACAAAGTCTTTGAGGAAAGCAGGGCCCTGTTCGTTTCCAAGGGTCAAGTTTCTTATGACTCAATAGCTATTTAAATGACTGACACTTTCGTATTCAGTTGACTTAGTCAATTGTCCTGCTGTAAAACTCCACTGATCAGATGGGTACAGGCAGGCGCAGTTTCTAATGTACTTTACTTAATAAAATAATTATTTGTACGGCTCAATCTCCTTCTCCCAGTTCAACTCTTCTGTTGCCGGCAAAGACTTAGTTGTTTTCTGGTTCCGGTTCTGGCAACAGAGCTACAGGTTGAGCTGTGGCAGCGAGTTTCTGGTTCAGGTGAGAGAGAGAGAGAGAAAGTTGTTGTGCATTGCCTTTTAATGCCTGTCAGATCAATAGACGATTGGTTCTTGAGTTTGTGAGATTGGATTTTGGTTTCAGCCCCCAGTATCCTATTGGAGGGGGGCTTGATTTATGACTGATGTCAATCCATGCCATCTTTTGGAAATGCCAGTTGGCCTGGGTTCGTAGCTCTGTTTCGGGATTTTGGCTCTCGTCCACTTCAAAGAGTTTTATGACCTCCAGGCCCTATTCCCCAGACATTTTCACAGCAGGGAATCCAAGCCATTTGGCCCATTCTCGGTGCCATCCTCCTAAGACTGCCACTTTGATATAGAACAGTTCATGTGCCGATGAGCTCAGGAAATCTGATAACTTTGGGGGAGAGGTCTTCTTTAGATCAGAGCTTCAGCTAAGGCTCTGAATGCTCTTATCAAAATACACCCCCACTTAACGCTACACCTGTCACTATCACAGCCTCAATTGGCAATGTCTCAGTACTTCCATGCATACTCACCTGACATGTCACCCATTGAGCATGTTTGGGATGCTCTTGATTGACATGTAAGACAGAGTATTCCAGTTCCCGCCAATATCCAGCAACTTTGCACAGCCATTGAGGAGTAGTGGGACAACTTTCCATATTCCACGTGTTGCACTGTAATGCTGCATGACACAAATGGTGGTCACACGAGATATTGAATGGTGTTCTGGTTGATGCCCCTACCTATTTTTTTTAAGGTATTTGTGACCAACAGATGCATATCTCTATTCCCAGACATGTGAAATCCATAGATAAGGGCAGCGGTCTCCAACCTTTTATCATGAGAGCTACCTTGTTTAAGGATCTCAGCGGGACCCCCTGGATTAGTGCCTAATTTTTTTATTTAAATAGACTGATTTCCTTTTATGAACTGTAACTTCAAATTGTTGCATGTTGCATTTATATTTTTGTATAGTGTATTTCAAAGGCAGATTGCCTTGTGTGATTATGGTTACTGTGTATATAAAGTTTGCTTATTTATTGATTTCTATGACTGTTTGCAGGCATGGAGAACATGCATACTTATTGACTCTCTTGTTTGTAATGGATGGTTTAGCCAGGGGGAGGATCTTATTGAGACCAGGCTATATACAACCTCAGTAAGAGGAATGTTGGTTGGTGAGAGGTAGTTTAAAACCTCTCAGAGTGTATTTTTGGTTTTCTAATTTGAACAACTCAGTTTTCCTTATAATTCACCCACATTGATATTCTCTCTGTGTATAGAATCCTCAAGGCATTGTGATCAAACAAGAGAGTCAAAAGGCAATCAATGGGATATTCCGAAGAAACTTAAAGCTGCCGGAGGTAGTCAAGTAAGTGCCTCAAGAATTGAAGAGAGAAGCTCAGAGGAAATATTTTGAAAAGATCCGGCAACTTGCGGGAGAGTGTTTACAGTCCCAGGTAGTTTAGCATGGGCCATTGCTGATTGCTAAGACTTCTACCACTGGGCAAGTAATTCAAAATGTCTTAAATTGTAAAGGTTTCAAAATGGCTACAAGCAGAGCCCATTGAGCAAGTGTTTGCAGGACACTGCACAGGGCAGCAACACGTGTGGGTGGAGTGCTGTAAGCTGTCTCCAATATTATAAATCTTTCAAAACTAAGGTTGTGTCATGTATGTCCTGCCAAGGTAAGTAACCAAGCGGATGTATCAGACACATTCATCTCCCGAAGCAGTTCTGTCCTAACAGAATTGGTTTCCAAAAACTCACTTCACTGATTTGGAAAAGTTGGGTTTGGAAAAGTTGTGGAAGCAAGCAATCGGCTGTAAGATCTTCATTGTGAAACCGTGATTATATCGTTTTATATATTTACATTTTGTATAGAATACATACTGACATTAACAACAGTAATTATTGAATTTCCATTGTGCTTTCATTGTTCCAATGCACATATTTCAACATTAAACAGTGACCATGAACACGTACAGTACAGGGTAACACATGTATTAGGCCAGGGGTTCCCAAACTTTTTTGGCCCAGGGACCCCTTTGCCAACCAGAATGTGGCTGAGGACCCAATTTCGGTGGGGAGGGGGGGGGTGTTGTGGGGGACTGATGTCATTATCAGCCTTATCATCCACGATTCCTGGACTTTCCTTATTGCACCATTTGCCGTATTACGACCTTTTGCCTGTCTACCTGGATTTGCCTCTTGCTCCGCACCTGGGTTCGCTGCCCTGGCAGCCTCCTGGTTACATACAGACTCAAATGTATTTTAAATTCATATATGATAAGTAAAAAAAAATGGGGGCCAGTTCTGGCATATGAACAATATGATTGACACATTTTCTACCATGTATTAAAAATATATGTTTATTCCATTAGGGATCCCTCAGAAATCTACATACTGTAGCGTGCCATAGGGCAGTGTAGTGATCTCGAGCCTCACTAAGGGGCCTCGGCCTGTAGTGATGTGGTAAGATCACTACATTGTGAGGCGGGAGAACAGGGCTTGAGTTCCCATCATGGCTACTACCCCAAAATACCACAATACTTATTAATGTACTTACTTTCCAAATCTGTCTGTCCACAGTGAGGGGACATGGGAGCTGGTGGCCAGATTGGACGATTCTCCCCTGAACACTTTTGTTTACCAATTCGAGGTGAAGGCACATGGTAAGGGGAGTCTATTCCTTGGCGTGCCAAATTATTGTTTTCCATTCAAAGATCAAAGTGGATGCCTTCCCCTTTATCAAGTGATGTGGGCCCCTTGACTATTGCAACTTTGGTGATTGCCTTTTGCAGCAAGACTAAAGACGGACTATTTATTTTCCAGTGCTGCCATCATTTGAAGTGAGTGTGAAGCCCCGGAAGAAGTTCTTCCACATTGATGATGAGCAGTTCTTTGTAGACATCAGTGCCAAGTGAGTATGTGTCACTGCAGTGTGAGAGGGTATATCTGCAAAGGTATCATCCCATACAGGACCAATATACAGTACAGTGCAAAAGTTTTAGGCAGGTGTGAAAAAATGCTGTCAAGTAAGAATGCTTTCAAAAATAGGTATGTTAATACATTATATTTATCAATTATCTAAATGCAAAGTGAGTGAACAGAAGAAAAATCTAAATCGAATCCATATTTGGTGTGACCACCCTTTGCCTTCTAAACAGTAACAGTTCTTCTAGGTACACTTGCACACAGTCAGGGATTTTGTAGGCATATAGTCAGGTGTATGATTAAACAATTATACCAAACAGGTGCTAATGAACATCAATTCAATATGTAGGTTGAAACACAATCATTAACTGAAACAGAAACAGCTGTGTAAGAGGAATAAAACTGGGTGAGGAACAGCCAAACTCAGCTAACAAGGTGAGGTTGCTGAAGACAGTTAACTGTCAAAAGTCATACACTATGGCAAGACTGAGCACAGCAACAAGACACAAGGTAGTTATACTGCATCATCATAAGGTCTCTCCCAGGCAGAAACGTCAAGGCAGACAGGGGTTTCCAGATGTGTTGTCCAAGCTCTTTGGAAGAAACACGAATACTGCAGCAGATGAAAGACACATCATGCTTACTTCCCTTCGCAATCGGAAGATGTCCAGCAGTGCCATCAGGTCAGAATTGGCAGAAAACGGTGGGACCCTGGTACACCCATCTACTGTCCAGAGAAGTCTGGTCAGAAGTGGCCTTCATGGAAGACTTGCGGCCAAAAAGCCATACCTCTGACGTGGCAATAAGGCCAAGCGACTCAACTATGCATGAAAACACAGGAACTGGGGTGCAGAAAAATGGCAGCAGGTGCTCTGGACTGATGAGTCAAAATTTGAAATATTTGTCTGTAGCAGAAGGCAGTTTGTTTGCCGAAGGGCTGGAGAGCGGTACACGAATGAATGTCTGCAGGCAACAGTGAAGCATGGTGGAGGTTCCTTGGAGGTTTAGGGCTGCATTTCTGCAAATGGAGTTGGGAATTTGGTCAGAATTAATGATCTCCTCAATGCTGAGAAGTACAGGCAGATACTTATCCATCATGCAATACCATCAAGGAGGCATCTGATTGGCCCCAAATTTATTCTGCAGCATGACAATGAACCCAAACATATAAACTATTAACTTGTGTATTTTTTAAAGCATTCTTACTTTACAGCATTTTTTCACACCTGCTTAAAACATTTGGACAGTACTGTATATTTTAACCCTTTTGGAATGCACGGCCATACCGGTAGGCCAGGTGCTGCCTGGGCTCAAATGGGTACCACCATACCTGTACGTCCTGAACTTAGAACATGAATTAGAAAGCCTGTAGAGTTCCAGTAGAAGCTATACTTTTACCATTGGATACTATAAACACTTTGCATTACTATCCGTTGCTGCCTGATATTTTTTTATGTGGAAGTATACACACTAATCATTGTGAAATATAAAAAAGATTCAAGGAGCACATTGTGAGAACTGAGAAGCTCATATTTATTTTGGTTGGTTGGTGTACCTTACCTCGAGTACCTTATTTTATTTAGCTGAATTACACTGCAAATGTGGGATCAGCTTTGCTTTTTCTTCCAGTGTGTTTATTGATGTGCAAGTTTGGTAGGAAAAAACATAATCTATCTTAATCAATACATTATTTTTGAATTTGTTTTTCGTTTACAGTGATCGATACAGATACTCAGTTTTATTAAATTTTTGGTGGTATTTATGGGGCACCTTAGCAAATATGAGATACATTGACTTCCGCATGCAGTGTAATTCAGCACTCACATGAAGCAACACACAAGCCACAAAACAAAATAAATCGCAATGATTATTATGTGTAAATCTGTAAAACAAATATCAAGTGGGAGCAGAAACTACTTCAAAATGTTCAACAAACACCTTATTATTAGATTCTACAGTTATATATACCTGTGGATATGTTGTGCACAAAATGTCTGTAATATTTATAATAATATATGGAGAAGAGTTACGCGCCTGAAAAAAACAACAACTCACTCACAGTGGCAGAGCATGGTGTCACAGTGGCAACTCATATGTGAAAAAGTTGAACTTAGGGCAGAAATGTGTGACACTTTTGGTTTGTATATACCAGAATTGTACCCTTTTTGTTTATTTAGATATATTTCATATGTATTTTATTTTGTAATCTATTTATTTATTTTATAGGTTGAAAATATATTGTAGAAATTAACCTCACCATGTATTTTCAACCTATACAATAAATATATAGGATTACAGACTGGAAGGATACATGCCAGGGTGGCACAGTGGTGTGGTGGTTAGAACTGCTGCCTCACAGTTCCAGGGGTCCCAGGTTGGGGTCCTGGCTCAGGGTTTGGAGTTTGCATGTTCTCCCCGTGTCTGTGTGGGTTTCCTCCAGGCACTCCAGTTTCCTCCTACCACCCAAAGACATGTGGGTTAGGTTAATTGGCCATGCTAAATTGTTCTGTAGGTATGTGTGTGTGTGTGTGTTGCCCAGCAATGGCCTGATATCCTGTCCTGTGTGTATTCCTGCCTTGCACCCTATGCCTGCCAGGACTGGTTCCAACATCCCTGTGACCCTCAGCAGGATAAGTAGTTTGAAAAATTGATGGATGGGATACATGCCATTTATTTTAAATATAAGAATGGGCCAATTTTGGCATATGAATTTAAGGATTACACATATATTATCTCTCTCTTTTTGTGATTTTGAGTGTTGTTGTTTTTTCCAGACAATAACTACACAGGTTAATGATTTTCTTATAAAAGGGCACTTGTATTTTCAACTGTATTTACTATATCTGCAAAAACACTTAACTTTGTTTAGAAGTGCATATGTATCCCCTCTGAACTTGTACTAGTGCATACTTCTGCTGGACACACAAACACTGGCTAATCTGTTTCTATATATTAGTTACCTTTATGGAGAGGTGGTCAGAGGTTTTGCCTACGTGGTGTTTGGTTTTGAAGATCAAGACAAGAAGAGGACAAACTTCCCTGCCTCGTTCAGGAGAATAGAGGTAAGAGTCCAGTCCAATCCTCTTTGGAATTGAAAATATGTTTTAGTAAAGCAAAATAATTAGTAAAAAAACTAACAAAGTTCTTTCTTTCTTTCAAAAATCCACTCTATATTGAAAATATGCATAGGTTAATTTTTTCAGCAGAGAAAAATAATTAAAATAAAATAAGACAAATATCTTTTTTTAATTAATCTTGTTTATTTCAAAGTTAAGGGAAGGCCTTGCCACTTTGAAGAAATCTGACATCAAAGCGACAGTTCAGGATATAGAGAGTTTATTGGATTATTCCCTCTATGTCAGAGTCACAGTGTTCACGACAACAGGTGAGTTTCATGAGGTTTATTTATTCAGCAGTTTGATTCCACTCAGTGAACAAAAAATAACACCAACTAAGAATTTATAGTATGACTGTGGGGGGCTTCTGATATGCCTATGTGGTCAAAAGCCTTATCCTAGAACACAGAGGTTTTGTATCCAGGAAGAGCTTCTTGGCTGTACTGTACACTCTAAGAAGTAAAGTTTCTAATAAGAACCTTTTAGGGTTCCCAGGGTTGATACTGTGGAGGAACCCTGAAAGGATCTTATTAAACAAGGATCCTTAAAGAACCTTAAATTGATTTTAAATCAACTGGAATCATGATGATCCCTTGTGTTTACAACAGACCTCTTAAACAAACCCTATAATGAAAATAAACTCACGAAGAACCCAAAGGTTCTAAATTCTGAAGAACCTTAAATTTTTAGAGTGTAGTGGTCCAAGTCTCTCACTCTTGTTCTCCCATCTGGTTCTGTTCTCTCTCTCTCTCTCTCTCTCTCTCTCTCTCTCTCTCTCTCTCTCTCTCTCTCTCTCTCTCTCTCACTACCAGTGTTTGCTTTGAAAGCTGTGTCACATGTCAGGCTGCTTTCCCTTATTTATCCAGGCACTGATATGGCAGAAACAGAGAAAAGTGGGATCAAGATGGTGAAGTCGCCTTACAAGATCCATTTCACCAAGACATCAAAGTACTTCAAGCCTGGCATTCCATTTAGTGTCACTGTAAGTCCTTTCTATTGCGCTTATATTTTGTAAGTTGCCCTGGATAAGGGCGTCTGCTAAGAAATAAATTAATAATAATAATAATAATAATAATAATAATAATAATAATAATAACAATAAAAGTCCTGTGAGACCCTGTTGGTACATTACCAAATAAAGACTTAATAAATAAATAAAAAGCTTGTGAATGGGTCAGCTGGTAAGAGCCTCTTCTTTGACTTAATCTTGAGCCCTGCAGTCCAGCCATTTCACTTCTTCCCTCTCTGAACTGCATCTAATCCAGCAGTGAGCAGGGTCCCCCAGAGTGCTGATATCCCATTGGTCAAATGCTATGGTATCAAGTGACTCTATCATCCCAGCACACTATGAGATAGACCTGGGTTAATGTTTTCTGTGAAATCTTAAATGTGTGGTCAAGAAGCTTGTCTTTCAGGAAGCTCCAGTTCTGGATGTGTGGAGTTGCTCTTCAGTCCTTAGAAAGACCATTTTGTACCATTTAGAATCAGCCTTAAAATTAAAAAGATCATCTCTGGGTTTGTCATCTTTTTCTCCTGAAGATTTTTGTGACGAATCCTGATGGATCCCCAGCTGATAAAATCCCTTTGGAAGTGCAGCCAGGAGCCCGGCAGTCCACTACCAAAAGCAACGGTTTGACTACAGTAGAAATCCCCACACAAAACACTGATACATCTTGGATTATCACAGTGAGTGTCTGTTTCTATAATTAGTTTTTTGTCACATGGGTTTTACCCTGTGACATATGTGGCAAGTTATGGATGCCTTTCTGTATGTGATCTGTGTATTTCTCCATCTCTGCATCATCTTAATAACTATGAAGTGCCCACTCAAAATCACTTCTGATGTCACTTTGAACATATTTCTATTCTATTTACGTGGCTTCAGGGAAAGAATATCTAGCTCCGCCTCCTTGTGCTCGTATCATTTGTATCTGTGAGGTCACTCACATGCTCCTGTTCTCTGATGTGTCTCCAGGTGAGGACCAAAGTTAAAAATCTGCCTGAAGAACATCAGGCACAAAACCAGATGACTGGCTTGGCCTATAGATCCCATAACCCCAGCTCCAAAAACCTACTGTATATCAGCTTAAGAAAAGAACACATCTCAGCCGGTGACTCCTTCTCAGTTCATTTCAATTATTACAATGAAAATCCAACCCAGGGAAATCAGATTACAGTCACCACCTATTTGGTAACTAAGGTCTTCTGCTTCTCCTTCTCCTTCTTCTCATCCTTATCTTCTTTCTTTTACCCCTGTTTCTTCTCTTTCTTCTCCTTGTTATTATTATTTCAGATTCTGAGAAGTAACTACACTGGACCAGTAAACCATGGTGTAATATAGTTAAAATGCACCTCGACTGTGGTATATCATGCTATTCCCATGGTCCAGTGTAGTAAAGCACAGTGATCCCATAGATAACCACTGTCAGATAATGTTCAACATGCACACATCCTATGACCTAGGTAAATTTAACCATAAGAGGAGTTTATCTTTCAATTAAAAAATAGTTTCCAATAATGGAATATGGGATTTGACCTTTCAGCTGGGAAGCACTCAAATCAAAGGTGTCTGTGTTCTGTGATGTGCTTGACTCTCCCCCTGCCACAAGATCACTACCAGACTACACTTACGCGTTATCTTTTCAAAAAGTGCAGGAGAAGCCATTTTCTGTTG